>NC_072432.2:21999375-22307578 GCF_028878055.3 Symphalangus syndactylus | reverse complement strand
TCCATAATTGTATGATGTAAGTGGACAGGTGAAGAAGAGAGCCATAAACTTTATTTTTCTTAGTCAAGAAGAAAAAGGAAAAAGGAAAGTAAGGGGTCAAGAGAATTTTAGAGTTTACTAATTATCTAGATGGCATAAGTGATTATCTTGTAATGATACCACACTGTGAAAGTGTCATTAAAACTGAAAAAACCTTAATATTTTGAAATATATCAACTTATTGAGCATTGTCCTATCAGTATTTCTTTTCTTTTTTTTTTTGAGATGGAGTCTCGCTGTGTCGCCCAGGTTGGAGTGCAGTGGTGCAATCTCGGCTCTCTGCAAGCTCCGCCTCCCGGGTTCATACCATTCTCCTGCCTCAGCCTCCCAAGTAGCTGGGACTACAAGCACCCGCCACCACGCTCGGCTAAATTTTTGTATTTTTTTGTAGAGATGGGGCTTCACCGTGTTAGGCAGGATGGTCTTGATCTCCTGACCTCACGATCTGCCCACCTCGGCCTCCCAAAGTGCTAGAATTACAGGCATGAGCCTCCACATCCATCCTGTCCTATCAGCATTTCTTATACACACACATATATTTATTTTAAATCAACACGTATTTATTGAGAATTTATTATGGATACACTGAGGAGACTAAGAAAGGAAAATGAGATACAATCCCTACTCTCCAGGAGCTTACAAGTAATGGGAACCAGGCATAGTGGCTCATGCCTATAATCCCAGCACTTTGGGAGGCTGAGGCAGGAGGGTTGTTTGAAGCCCAGGAGTTTGAGACCAGCCTGGGCAACAGAGGGAGACTCCATCTCTACAAAAGATTTAAAAAATTAGGTAGGCATGGCGGTGCATGCCTGTAGTCCCAGCTACTCGGGAGGCAGAGGCAGGGGAATCGCTTGAGCCTAGGAATTCAATGCTGCCAGTGAGCAGTGATCATGACACTGCACTCCAGTGAGACCCTGTCCTAAAAATAAATAAATAAATGGTAAAAATAAATAATAAAAGAGATTGGGAAAGAAAAAGCACTCGTATGTCAGTTAAATAATGGTATCGTAATTAAATGGGTAAATGACAAAGCAATTGGTACCAGTAGCAAATAAACAAGGGAAGAAAAATGAGCTTCCTGTGGACTAGGGTCAACTGAAGGAAATTCAATATGTCAAGTAGGAAAAGCAGTCAGTGTGTCAGTCAGGAAAAGCTCAGCCATATGGCGGTAACAAATAATTTCAAACTCTTAGGGGCTGAAAACAACAGGTCTCCTTCTACATGTTCCTCTTGTGTTAACTGGGTGCCTCTCATCATCCATCACTTCCTAACTCAGGCTGTTGGAGCTGCCATTGTCTGTGATATTGCCTGAGACCATGGCAGGAGGCAAAAGAGCCCTTGGATGTCTCGGTTTAAAAGTGCTCAGTGTAAAGTAACACATGCCTTTTGCTCATAGTTCATTGGCCAAAACTGGTCAAATGGCCTCTCTCAGCCACTCGAAGAATGCAGTTCTACCTTGTGTTTGGAAGTGGAGACAAAGGAAATATTTGGCAAACAGCACTAATGACCCACAGTCATTATAACCATATTTTATAAATTCAAGATAAGAAATATTTCATGTAGAGGAAAACCTTAAAATTTGAAGATACTGGATAACATTCAGCATTCAGATTTTCCATGTGAAATTGCTTAAAAAAATCTGTAGCCTACATAGTAATGGGATAAAGAAATTAGGACCTAGTTCTACAACATTTTATATTCACTTCCTGTTGGTCCTGAGAACATTCAAACATATTATGGCATAAAAGTCATACACTTCTGAAATGGTGAAGAATGGATCTCTGAAATCTATTCCTCCATAAAAGTGATGGCAAAAATAATTGTTAAAATCAGCTTTTTGAGAACTCTGGAAATAGACCAAAGCCTTACAACAATCTGAGGCATATTTATTCAAGAAAAATCACTGAATCTCAGTAAGAGTCATTTTTGTGGCATTCTCTTCCTATTCCCATCTCTCTCTCTCTCTCCTCCTAGCTTTGTAGTAGCCTCATGACCACAGTAGCTGTGAAAATGAGCAGCTTTAACAGCCGCGGGTGGTGGGGCTGCAGATGTTCAGAAAACAGCCCATCTCCTCAGCATTGCCATTATTCCAGTTTAACGACTTCCTGGAAAACTGCATTCTCAGGTCTTGTCTTCACAGGACCTGGGCAAGAGCTCACTCTTGTGTAAACAGCCTTGTCCCTGGGGTCTTTGCTGAAAACAATCAGCAACAGCTGTTTCACATCACAACCGTGTGAGGCAGTGACACCAGTTACAGCTAATGAGAAACTGACTAGTAAACTTGAAAGGAAAAAATGGGGAAGGAGATGCCCACTGGGGCTTTGAAAAGCTCCGACATGTTTCTGGAAATCTAGAAGGCCACACACATAAGCCCAGCTGTACACATGCCCAGAAATAGACCCTGAAAGGGCCCTAATCTGTCACCTCAAAATTGCCTAGATATAAATTACATAAGTAACTACGCAAAAATGATAAAGAAACATGAGAAACACAGGAATGAATACAGTTCCACCACAGTAATACAGGGGATCCTCTATGTGTCTTTATTGATGCCTAAATAGTCAGCACTCAATATTAAATGGGTTATATAGCAAAATTATGGTGAAAATGGAGAACACAATGCATTTTTTTACATCAAAGATCAATTACGGAAATTGCAGCTCTCAATCAGTGGGTTACATACGATATTCATTGATTTCTCTGAGAAATTGTTTCAACTGGTTGCTTGTTTTCAGTAGAGGGCTGTCACTTTCAAGTGAAAAAGTGCTATCTAGCGTCTTTTCCATTAGGGCTGTGTCAAAGATGTTGCTTTCTATTCTACAGGTGCTTGTGGTGGCTTCCTGAGGACAGGAGATGCACCCATGTTTCTCTTCTCCCCGGGCTGGCCTGACAGTTACAGTAATAGAGTGGACTGTACGTGGCTCATCCAGGCTCCGGACTCTACCGTGGAACTCAACATCCTTTCCCTGGACATTGAATCTCACCGAACGTGTGCCTATGATAGCCTTGTGATACGAGATGGTGAGAACATTATAAAGAATGCTGAGTTTCAACCCTGACACATATTTACTTCTAGTCCATTACCATCAGACTTGCATACTGCCTCCATCTGTTTGGTTTGGAATTACACAGATATTATGGTCAAGGAAGGCATCAGTACCAGAATTGGCTACAACTTCTGAAGGACATAGGAAAGTATTAAATTACTTGTCACAGAATGTCAGGAATAGCACATTTCTATAAGGAAAAAAGGCTTTTTTAGAGGCTTAAGAAGGAAAGAATAGTCTGAATGTCAACATTGTTCACCTGTCCTATTGAGATACCTCTGAGATAAATATTGATATTTTATATTTCTGGCTGAAAAAAATAATTATAATTGTAATGTGACTGGACACGGTGGTTCACACCATAATCCCAGCATTTTGGGAGGTCGAGGCAGAAGGATCACTTGAGTCCAGGAGCTCAAGACCAGCCTGGGCAGCAGAATGAGACCCTGTCTCTAAAATAAGAAGAATGTAAAATAGTAATGTATTCATTTCTCTTTGTGCCCTGAATCTGGGTAGAATAGGTAGAATTAAGGAGTGATATTGTTGTATTCTTTCCTCTGTACACAGGCATGGTGTTGCTATGTGACATAAAATTAGAGAAATAAATATTGCTGATGTATGCCTTATACAAAATTGGGCTTCACAGTTTGCATGGACTGGAATGAAGGAGGACAGCAGAAAGGCCACATCCTCCACATCAGTATTTCTCAGTGTGGCCCCCAGATCCACAGCATCATTTGTTAGATGTGCACATTCTCAGCAAAAAGAAACATGTTTGCCTTTGGCCCACAGGTTGCTAGTGTGCAAGATCTTTTCTCCCTTATCCCTGATCCCTAGAGCCCTGCTGAGTGAGAAAAACTGAATGGTGGAGGTGCTTTATGTCCCTTCTGTAGAGGCAGGACACTAAGTAGAGACTCAAGTCAATCATACACACATGATGAGATGTCAAAGTGTGACTCTCCCCCATTTTCCCATCAGCAATTGGCTATCAGCATGTTGCACAGAGGAGCATCAAAGCACCAGAATACTCTCTTCCCATCTAAGCCTTCCTGTGCATATTGAAATTTAAAACTTTTCATGTAATGGAAAGGATGTGTCCTTGCACACATATTCTAGTGTTCAGAACCTACTAGAAGCTTTAAAAAGTGTCTTCAAAGGAAATCTTCAGTAGGTAACTGCATCAATGAAGTAAATTACGCTTATTCTTTTAAAATCACATTCCATTGAGTTGTTTTTGTTTCATCACTAACTTCTCTTGGAAGCAGGGAGACTGGGGAGCAGTCCTTTTTTCCTGTGTGGCCTTGCACAGGTCACTAAGTGGCTCCAAACCCGTTCTATCTGTGAGATAGACAAATACCTCTCTCACAGGCTTTTTCTGAGGATTTAGGAAAGTAATAAATACATTTTTTTAAGCAAAAGTACAAGCATTTTGTAGATGACGAATTTGGAATAGTTTAGATTTCAGTTTACTTAGATGGAAATTTCTAAGAGAGGTTTAATCAGTGTCCTTGCTCAGGCACACGGCGGCTTGAAAGAGCTAAAGAAACTAAGGTGCGTGCCAAAATGACACAAATATTTTAAATTGGTTGTGCGGACTTTCCGTATGGATTCCTTTTTATGCACTGGCAATGTGGGTAGATGCTCAATAAGGTTCCTTCCTTCCTCATTTGTTTAATTATTTATTCAAGAAATAGTTATTGAGTGCCTAGTCTGTGTCAGTTGGTGGGTATTGTAGTCATTTACACATTGTTAGCATATTTTTATGACTAAATTTTAAATTCCACTTCAATTATTTGTTCTTTGCCCAGCTAGCCTTTTGCTTCTGAGTAGCAGAAGCATGTAACATTCTGAAGCAAATATCTAAAGCCAACTGGCCACAGACAAAGATACTTATAGGCTATTCCTGCTCATGCAATTGGCCTGTCATCACAGGCCTTTTGCTGTATGGAGGCTGTGAACCTTCCTGGGCTACCCCAGAGAGGGTCATGCAGCATTCTTGGGAGAAATGAGTCACTGTCCCACCTCCTTGTTCATTTTATAGAGTTGCTGTAGTTCAAAATGAATCAGTTTCCTCCAGACCACACACCTACCCATTCTGTATACCGAAGATTTCTCCAAACTGAGATTCCATGAAACTACATTGGTCCTAGAAAAACTTTTAAATAGAAAAGAAATTGTATAAAAAATCAGTAATCCTTTAATCTAGTTCCAGATCTTAAGCGTACGTTCTTCATGAACTTAGATAAATCATTTAATAGCATGGTTTTGGGGCATCTGAGGTTAATCTACAAAGGTTAACATCACTGTTAACTTCTATCTCTATGCCCTTGCATGCAGCAAAGAGACTTGTATCTCCTGTAAGATTCAGTTCCTCATATACAAAATGAGGATAAAAATAAATGCCTACCTAATAGTGTCACTGTGAAGATAAAATCAGATAGTACATGTGAAGCACTTAAAGGGGTATATAGTCATTGCTCAATAAATGTCAGTCTTGAATAATCTTGGGGCCTCAGTGTCTATATCTGTAAAATGAAGAGGTTGGACTAGAGAAAGAATTCCCAAGTTGCCTTCTAGTGCTAGCTTTTACTCTTCTTTGACTTCCCCTCCCCTTTAAAGATTAGGCTGCAATCCATATGTTGAGGTTTTGGAAGGCTCCAGAAATACCCCAGTACTCAGTATGAAGACTGAAGGGGTGGGTGGGCAAGTAACAAACCATCTGTGATTTTTGGGTCATCTTCCCGCTAATGAGTGGGCTAATCAACAAGCAGTTATTTTGAGACAAGCATTGTTTCACCAGATGATCTGGAGTGAATTTTAGAAAAGAAATAAAAATCAGTAGACTCAACTCAGTTTCATCCAGTGATAAAATATACATGTGAATGAATGACATATAATAAACTTCAAAATTTTGTAGTACAGGTAATCAGAGAATAAGTCAAGAAAAAATAATATTGGGCGAAATGTGTAGCAAAATAGCATAATGAAGTGCACTTACTATAAATGCAAAGGAAGTATAAGAGATACATTTTTGAATTACAAAGAACACAAAAGTTTCCAGAGATCAGAAACCCTCCAAAGAATGCCATTTCGAGCATTTTGTATTTATAAGTCTGCCATTACATTTGTAATTACAAGAATAGAAAATAACTTATTTTCTAAAGTAGTTAATAATGAATGAGTTTCAAGTTGTAGTCAGTGCCACAAAGAATCCATGTGGCTGGTTGTATAAAAGGGTATATTTACTCGTGTCTCATATTCTATTTTTGTTTTTTATAAACTTGAAATTTATTAATTCTCTGCCTTAGGACAAAAGAAAAAAAAACAACATTTTTCCCAGCCACGGCATCCAAGTCTGCTATAATCCCCTTTGCTCCATTTTGGTTTCAGCCGGCACAAGGGCTTTGATCAAAGCTTGTATCCAAGATAATCAAGATGAAAGGAGACTTGAGGTGCCCCTGCTGTCCTTTGTTTCTCTGTGGGGGTGGGGCACAGTTGCTGGAACTCTTCTCTCACCCTCCACACAAGTGTGTGGTTGTTTTTATACCAAAACAAACAAAAGCAATGAACAAACACAAATGAAAAGTTTTCTTTAAAAAAAACCCACTGGCACTGAAGAAAGGGCGTATAAAATTGCATACCTTTTGGTGAATGACATGTAACATTAGTGTAGGATCTGAGGTCAAAGAGCCAACTTATTTTTTTTCTTTTACCTACTTGACCTTCAGCAATCAGAGTAACTGAGGTCAGAGTCTCTAATCGACACACATATCATCACTGGGCCTCCATCGCTTCCCAATCCCAGGTACTCTGATTTTGAGTTTTAGTGACAGGGAGAACTGGCAGCCAGTTTTTAGAAAGACAGTGGAAACTGTCAAAGATGTCTTTATCAAAAAGGGTAAAGAACCCAGCACTTTGGGAGGCTGAGGAGGGCGGATCACTTGAGATGAGGAGTTCAAGACCAGCCTGGCCAACATGGTAAACCCCCCGCCTCTACTAAAAATACAATAATTAGCCAGAAGTAGTGGTGCACCCCTATAAAACCAGCTACTCAGGAGGCTGAGGCAGGAGAATCGCTTGAACCCGGGAGGCAGAGGTTGCATTAAGCCGAGATTGTGCCACTGCACTCCAACCTGGGCAACAGAGGAAGACTCCATCTCAAAAAAAAGGGGGGGGTGGGGGTAAAGAAAAGGGCAGGAAGCACCATTGCAAGCTGGAGCCAAAATGATATCACCCCTGAGGGGTCCTTCTTTTTGAGAATCCCATTATCTCCTACGAATCCTGATGTTCTGAGAAAAATGTGTGAGCTGCTTTGGCTAAGCTGCAAATGATTGTAGAGTAGATTCTCAAGACTGTATTTTCATGTTGTTCCCTTTCTTTCAACGTAGGAGACAATAACTTGGCCCAGCAGCTAGCAGTTCTCTGTGGCAGAGAGATCCCTGGGCCCATCCGGTCTACTGGAGAGTACATGTTCATCCGCTTCACCACGGACTCCAGTGTAACCAGGGCAGGCTTCAATGCATCCTTTCACAAGAGTAATGAGTTCAAATATTTTTTAATCCCATGTTATCTCCTCTCTTTTTCCCTCTCTTTCTCTCTTCCTAATATAATTTTTTTGGGCACCAGGACACAAGACAAGTCAGAGGACATGGGTCTCTGCCCAGGCTCTGGAAGGCTGGCTCCCCTTACATCAATGCTGAGTCCTGATCCAAAGCACTGGGGCCAAGTCGTACAAAAGTGTGCTGCCTTCAGGTCTCTGGTGGGGCATCTTCGCTCCAAAGGAGGTGTGTCCAGGGAATGCATGAGAGAGAGCTTTAAAGCAATTTTTCAGCCTAGCTGAGGGCTGGAACTAGATAGAGCACAGCTCATATCCATAACTCATCGAAGGAGCAAAGCATCATCATTTATCCTCATAATTACATGGTTGAAGTCATCCATCTGAGGGTTGGCAGGAAGAATTTGTTGCTCTTGAAATATGAATTTGGTGAGTCAAAAGTGGGCACCGTATATGGGATACCATCATGCACAGTATGATTGAGACTTTTCAAACTTGACATGTGAAGTCCAGTAACAGCCTTAAATCCAAACTAAATGAAAGGTAATAAAGTAGTCCAAGGAAGAGTGAAAGATTCTCATGTTTTCAATCGAAAAACATAATTTTAAAGTAGATTCTCAATCTAACATTAAAAATTAATCTACTATTTCCTCCTTGCTTATATATACCTTTTATAAAGTAGGGAGCAACTGAAGATAAGTTGTGTTCCTCACGCTCAAGGGAGGCAGGCTGCATAGTGGCTTAAGAGCATGGGCTTTGGAACTAGACCTAAGATGCATTTTCACCTCTACAATTTAACTAGCTGTGTGAGATGTCTGCCCTTACTGGTGAGCTTCTAGTCCCTGACAACTGGAGAATTAATGCCTCCTCCTTTCATCCTCTTCCTTTATCTCCTGCCCTCTCACTCTCATGTATACATTAATATGTATCACAACTCATTATACATACATACATGTATACATATGTATGTATATAGTAAGGGTAGAACCATTGTAATTGATTTATATGTGTATGTATATGTGTCTTTATATATGTATATAATATATATAAATATGTGTGTGTATCTATGTATATATACATACTTGGCAGCTCCTGGTCTAGAATGTATTTCAAATTTAACCTGTGAGTGGTATAATGGACTTTGGAGACTCAGAAGCGGGGAGGATGAATGGGGTATGAGGGATAAAAAACTACATATTGGGTGTAATGTATACTAGTCAGGGAACCAGTGCACTAAAATCTAGACTTCATCAGTATGCAATTCATCCATGTAACGAAAAACCACTTGGATCCCAATTAGATAGATAGATAAATAGATGATAGATAGATAGATAACAAACAATTTCACCTTTGAAAGTTGAACACTTTATTCCCACCCTTTTCCACGCCACCACCCCCCAATTCTACACTCCTCATAATCTTAGCAAATGGAAAGTACATTTTTCTCATTATTTAAGTCAAAAATCTTGATGTTATTTTTGACTTTTCTGTTTGTCTCACACTTAACCATCAACAAATCACACTGGCTCTACCCTCACAATGTATCTAGATTCCAACCACGCCTCTCCATTTCTGTTGCTACCAGCCTAGCCCATGCACCTATCATCTCTCCTTGGCCTCAGGCGGTCCCCTCCTTATTGGACACTCTGCTCCTGCTCTTCCCTGTCCTCCACCCCTTGCAGCCTAAGGACTGCACATAGAGTGATATTTTCAAACTTAAGTGAGATCATGCCATTCTGATCCCCAAAACCCTTCAACGTCTTCCTCTTCTTTTTTTTTTTTTTTTTTTTAAGACAGAGTCTTGCTCTGTTGCCCAGGCTGGAGTGCAGTGGCGCGATCTCAGCTCACTGCAAGCTCCGCCTCTCGGGTTCACGCCATTCTCCTGCCTCAGCCTCCCCAGTAGCTGGGACTACAGGCGCCCACAACCGTGCCCGGCTAATTTTTTTTTGTATTTTTAGTAGAGATGGGGTTTCACCGTGGTCTCGATCTCCTGACCTCGTGATCCACCCGCCTCGGCCTCCCATAGTACTGGGATTACAGGTGTGAGCTACCACGCCCGGCCCCTCTTCTTACTCAGAATAAATCTTTTCAGTTTCCTGCATGACCTAGCCATGCTACCTTTGGAATCTCTCATTCTGCCTCATCCATTCTGACTTCCATGATGTACCTCTAACACATCAAGCCTTTACACTAACTGTTTCCTGAACTGGAATATTTTCTCCCCCATAACCATCTGGCTTGATCCTTCATTTCATTCATGTCTCTGCTAAGATGTTACTCCAATGACGTGGCTTTTCTAACTTAACTTTAATAACAATAAAGTACCCTTCTCCCTCTTCTCATCCATTTTTCTTTATAGAATTTATCACCATCTCACATATCATGTATTTGTTTATTGTATGTCTTCCCCATCTATAAAGAAATCTTTATGAAAGCGGGTAATTTGTCTTGATTACTTACCTCTGTATCCCAGATCTCAACGACCACCACAAACTGAGTAGCCAATAGCATGTGCTCAATACATGCTTGTTATCATCATCATTTCCTGCACTCTGGCTTTATTTTGAAGCACTTTTATTGCCTCCCTTTGAAAACCCCCCAAGAAAACTAAGAAAGCATAAAAATCCAGCTGCCAATGCTATTTAAATAACCGACCTTTGTTTCTTTGTGGGAAGGCTGCGGTGGCTATTTGCATGCAGACAGAGGGATCATCACGTCCCCCAAGTATCCGGAGACTTACCCATCCAACCTCAACTGTTCTTGGCACGTCCTGGTCCAAAGTGGCCTGACCATTGCTGTCCATTTTGAACAAACTTTCCAGATTCCAAATGGAGATTCTTCTTGCAACCAGGGGGATTACTTGGTGGTAGGTCTTGCTTGCTACCCTTTCTAATTACATTTTCCATAGACTTCATTCAGAAAACAAAATGATGATTTTTCTCTCCTGGGACATAAATGGATAAGAATTACGTACTCCTTCTTTTGCAATGTAAAGGAGTTGATGCAATTTTAATTTGTCTTTCCAGCTAAGAAATGGTCCTGATATCTATTCTCCACCCTTGGGACGCCCTGGAGGAAATGGTCATTTCTGTGGCAGTCATGCTTCATCAACTCTGTTCACCTCGGATAATCAAATGTTTGTTCAGTTTATTTCTGATCACAGTAATGAAGGGCAAGGATTTAAGATCAAATACGAGGCAAAGAGTTTAGGTAAGCATTTTTACTGAGAATTATATCTACTTTTCCTGCAATTGCTTGATCTTCTTTGATATAAAGTGTTCTTTCCTGAACTAACAGTAATAGAATTAATAAGAATACCTACTATCAAGTACTTATTATATTTGATACATTCAGTATCTCATCGTGACTACTTTTCAAGTAAAGTATCATTATTTCCATTTTAAAGATAAGTAAAATGAGGCTTGGACTTTTCTAAGGCCACATACCTAATTAGTGACCAAAGTGAAATTTTCCATAAGATAAACTATTCTTCTTGATCCCTGAAATTCCTTAGACCTTTCCATTGTAATATGTCTAATTGTAAGTTAATTCTAGTTACAGAAACATTATAAGACTTACATTTACCTTATTTTATAATAATTTGTATGCTGTTTTTAAAAGAACACATAATTTTTTGATTCTATTATTACTGATTTAATTATATATTACATGATATCCTTAATTGCTTGTACTAATTACACTTGATTATAATTGCATTTAATTCTACTGTAATGATTTGATTTTGATGACATTTGCTTTTTAGTAATGTTTAATTGAATAAATAAATAAGTAAATAGGCATCACTTCAAAAAAAGGGAGTAATGTCAGTAGAAAGTAATATAATAATAAATTTTTGCTTTGTCCCACCTGAATTTAGATAATATAGATTTCAAAATGATCCTATGACTTGAATCCCAGATTCATATATTTATATATATATAAAAATGGAATCATATGTTTTATTGCACATTGTATGAGGTTTAAAGTCAACATGGTTTCTTCATTTTGATAAAAGAGATGAATAAGAGTCTTCACCAACTGACACACAAAAATAAGCGAATAGCTTGAGTAAGGTCCAAAACACCAGGGAAGGAGCTTTGGTCACTTCCCAGAGCTCTGGCACAAGGAGGGAGCTTTAATGCAGCTCTGTGGGCACCTGTACCATTGCTTTCTAAGCTGGGACCTTCTTATCCCTCCATCTCTTGATGCTGAGCTTTGCAGCTGAGTCATGAATGGGCAGTTTTCACCTGGTACCAAAGCATTTCAAGAGTAGCAGTGTCTTGAGTCTAGTGAGTAGACGTCAGCCCATCCTGCATAACTCTACTCTTCTGTTTTTGTTTATAATAGACTCAGTCTTTTTTTTCTTTCTTGAGACAGGGTCTCTCTGTCGCCCAGTCTGGAGTACAGTGGCACGATCTCAGCTCACTGCAACCTCTGCCTCCCAGGCTCAAGTGATTTCCTGACCCATCCTCCCTAGTAGCTGGGATTATAGGCATGCACCGTCGTGCCCAGCTAATTTTTGTACTTCTGGTAAATATGGGATTTCACCATGTTGCCCAGGCTGGTCTTGAACTCCTGAGCTCAGGTGAGCCACCTGCCTCAGCTTCCCAAAGTGCTAGGATTACTGGAGTGAGCCACCATCCTCAGCCAATAGACTCAGTTTGATTTATATTTTTAAAGTCAACATTTAGTGGTAATTCAGATACACTAAGAGCCTCTTCTGTTCCTTTGTGGATTCACTGTTCATGCAAGTATGGTTATGGCCATTACTTTCTCCCTGTCTTTCTTGAAGCTTGTTATGACAGCTGTTAACATCAGACTTAAAAGTCTTTTGATTTCACAACCTGTTCTTGGCAACCTGAAACAGCAGCATCACTGTTATTTCTCTCTACTTACCAACTCAACCATGTTCCATAACTATAGCCAGCCTTCTACTTCCCACATCTATCTGGCTATCTTCCCACCATATCTATTTCCATGCCACTCCATTTCTCAGCCTTTAACCTAGGTCCTTTTGTGAACATTTTTCGACATCAAATCACCTAGTTTTATACCATTTTTCTCCAGAGACACTCCTTCGCTATGGTTGATTGAGATTTCTAGGACCCTGTGGTAGTTGCCTTTTATTCTCACCTGATTAATTGGCCTATTTATTAATTAATCAAACATTTACAAGGTGTTTCACATCATGCAAACCACCGAGTTCTGCCAAGGAGTTCACAGTGTGGTAGAGGAGACAGGCAAGCAAAGGCACAATTACAACATGATATAAGGCTGGGCACGGTGGTTCATGCCTGTAATCCCGGCACTTTGAGAAGCCAAGGCAGGAGGATCACTTGAGCTTAGGAGTTTGAGAACAACCTGGGCAACATAGAAAGACCTTAGTTTTCAAAGTAGCTAAACATGGTGGCGCACTTCTGTGGTTTCAGCTGCTCAGTAAGCTGAGTTGGGAGGATCACTTGAGCCTGGCAAGTTGAGGCTGCAGTCAGCCGTGATCATACCACTGCACTCCAGCCTAGGTGACAAAGCAAGACCCTGTCTCAAAGGAAGAAAAAAGAAGAGCGTGGTATATGGTATAATAAGTGCTAGAAAGAGGAATGCACAGAACAGAAACATCTACTTCAGCCCAGGACATCAGAGAGGGCTCCAGGGGAAGTGGATGGTGAGATTTGCCCATCAGTGATAAAAAGATATGAATGCGTAGAAAGTCTCAATGTTACAAGTCATATTCAATAATTTGAAAGAATTCACTACTGCTAGAGAACAGAGTCAAAAAGAGGTAAGCATAATAGTGATGAAGCAGGCAGGAATCACTGTGCTCAGGGCCCTGGATACCACCCTAAGTTAGTGAAGATGTTAATCAAAAGGTTATGGGAGGCATTGGAAGATTTTGCTCCAAAACCTGAACAATGTGATCAGATTAAAAACACGAATGTAGCTGCAACACCGAAAACATTGGAGGCGGGGAAGACTGAAGAGAGAGAGACCAGATGAAAGAGTAATTTAGGGAAAAAAATTACTCCCTGAACTAAGGCAATGGCAGTAAGAAGGTAGGAGAGAGGGCATATCAAAGATATCATAAATACGGGATTGGGTGAATTTGGAGGCCAGTTGGATGTGAGGCAGGAGGGAAGGGGTGGGAGGAACCTTAGGAGCAGTTGTTAGGTTTTTGTCTGGGTGGATCCATTCTTCCCACAGACATTTAAGAACTTTCCATGGGACAAACACTGTATCAGGCCCCGGGGATGTGGCAGTAAACAAACAAAATCCATGTCCTCATGGAGCCTAATTCTAGTGTTAAGACGCAGACAATAAATAAGTAAAATGTATAATATGCCATATGATGAAAGGTATCAAGGAGAAAAATAAGGCAGTAAGAGTGGATAGAGAGTATCCATAGGAAGAGGGGCTGATGCTGTCATCAGCAGACTCAGGTATGGAGCTCTGGATGACGAGCAAATGAGAGTATTCATTTGAGACAAGTTCAGTCTGAAATCTCTGAATTACCTCCATTGGAGATGCCCAGTAAGTGGTCAGAGCAGGAGTCTCGAGGTCAGAACAGGGGTCTAGACTGAATCTGTAAATACGGGAATAATCAACAGACTGCTTATCATTTAAGTCATGAAGATGTATGACAGCAACTGGGGAATTATTCAGAGTGAGATGAAAGGCTTACAGGAGGATTCCTGAGGGCCTCCAGCAATGTCAGGGAAGGCCTGGAGAGATGCGCCCAAGAGCCGGAGGAAGAATGATGTGAAGAGTAAAAGGAAGAGAAGAGCTTGGTGTCACAGAAGCCAAGGGACAAAAATGTAAAGAAGGACGATGTGATCAACCGTGTTAAATGCTGTGGACATAAAATAAGAATTTCAAAAGTTCTTTGGGCATATAGCTGTGAGGTGACTTGGGAGAACATGAGTGCTTTCATAGGGTTGAAGAAGGAAGGGCGAAAAGAGAGAAAGAGAGAGACAGACAGACAGATAGAGAGAGAGATTAAATAGAGCAGGATCCTGGAGGAGACAATACGATGGGAACTTGATCCAGAGATAAAGGAAGTTAATGTACAGAGGGAAAAATAGAGCATAGAGATGCAGATTAATTTATTGAGGATAGTAACAAATTAGGGGTAACAAATGGAAGGGATTCTCATCTGATTTCTTCTACTTTCTTTGTAAAGTGGAGCCTAATGTAATGTGCTTAGAATCAAGAGGAAATGGGGAAAGTCAAGGCTTTAGGGAGTAAAGTTCCAAACAGCCATTGTAGTTTATATGAAAAGTAATGGGTGAATTGCTCGGCGGTGTTGAGATGGGAGAACATATATTTGCAAGGGGCATCAATTTCCATGAATGAATGGCTTGAATTGAACACAACCACAGAGTTGGTATTTTGCAAGGGAAGTTTGAATGAAAGACACGAAGCAAGGGAGTTGGAGCTCATCAAAGGGATTTGCAATTCAGAGTTTCAGAGATGGGGGAGTTGGAAGTATTGACAGAATTCAGGATGTGACTATAAGTGGGTGAGTGACAGTGGACATAAATGTTCTAGAGTTGAGCAGATCAAGTATGTGTATGGCTAAGTGATTGGACAGGTTAATTTCATTGGCATTGTAAGTAGTTTTACTCGTATCTGGTTTGTTTGTTGAAAATGCCAAAGAGTATTTATTGATAATAGAAAAATATTTTGTGATAATACTTTGGTTTTTTAGAAAAGAAATATTAAAAAGCTCCTTTATCCTCTGGCATAACATGGCTTATAAATTGTTTCATGCCATTGATCTTGTTTCTCAAATGTATCTAAATCCTGAAGAAATGTAAAGAATGAATGCTCCCAGAGTTGTGCAAAGATATATCTGCTTAGTCTTTTAAATATACCAAGACTATAGCTCTGCATCATTCTGCTGTACTGAATGCTCAGTGGGAAGCTGTAACTGCTAGCATAGTTACATGCTTATTGAAGTGGTGGATATTTATTCGTGCTTCTGTGATGTTCTGCCCCATGCACCATGTGCCATAATCATTTGGTTGGCTTTAAGAAAGAATGAAATTTCCAATGAGAATAGATAGATGGTCTGGCAAATTAAAAAGTGTCACACCTGGTAGCTCCCTTGATAGCAAATTGAGAATTTGTTTGCTGGAAAAGAAAATGAGGATCATAACAGATGAAAGGAAATGGAGACAAAATACAGAGAAGTCAACTTTAAAAGATGATTCGTAGCCATTGACTGCATCCCCTTCACCAGATCGTAGACTGATTTAACTGTGTTTGCTCACAGCCTGTGGGGGCAATGTCTACATCCATGATGCTGATTCTGCTGGGTATGTGACCTCCCCCAACCACCCTGATAATTATCCCCCGCATGCTGATTGCATTTGGATCTTAGCGGCTCCACCGGAAACACGCATACAGCTGCAATTTGAAGATCAATTCGATATTGAAGTAACACCCAAGTATGTCACTTCCATTTTTATTTTTTTCCTACCAAAAGTTAGTATTTTTTAACTGTCATGTCTCAAAACAGTCCATTTCTTTCGGTAGCACATACTGCAAGGAAATCCAGGGGAAAAGGGAAACTCTTAATGGCTCAGGCCTGAAAACACAGTCGGCCAGCCACTCTCCCATCAGCTGAGCTGGTTATGTACATGGATACTGTCCCTTGTGACCCTAGACACTTCCTGCAAGGGACACTGAGCGTGGCTACTTGAGATTGATGTTATCCATTCTTCCTCCCACAGGAAATATATTGTGTTTCTGATAGATGAATATTTATTTGCCCAGCCTCATATTCGGTGTCACAAATGATAAAATGTCTGTTTAACAAATGGGAATTTGTGTGGTGTGTCACCAGGGGTCAGCAGTGTCGGAACAGTACTAAAGCATGCACAGTATAATTTCTCAGTCTTTATTTAATAAGAGTTCTGAAAGGATTACAAAACAGAGAGTAAGTCTTACTATGTTGAAGAGAAAGAAAAACTATATAGATTGTAAAAAACATTTTCCTCTTTCCTTGAACAAACGTGTGTATACATTTGCATGAATGCAGCTGTGGTGCAAAACTTGGATATAAGATCTTTTGTTGCTATTTCTGGCACTGGGTCTAATACTACTCTTCCACTCACTGAGCATTAACTTGCTGATGTGACTTCCTGAAGAAACATTAGGTACATGCTTATCTACTTTTATGGACACAGAAAATTCCAGTTGGGATGCTCCATTAGTCCCAATTACAGAGCTGTTAGAGAATTTATCTTTGTCATGTGAAATGTATCAAATCATTGTGTGGAACAAAACATTTGCTGTTTTTTGAAATTCATAGGGATTAATTTGAAAGCAACATTTATGTTTGTAAAACCAATACAGAATATGGAAGGGAAGTAAATATTCTTGAATGTAGAACATGTAAAACCTGTCTTTTCAGCTACTAATAAAAGAATGTATTATTAGGAAAAATATCATACAGCATTTTAAAGTGACATGGCTTATGCTGATTCTATCATAGTTTTTTATGCTAAGAATTGATGATTTAATAATATCTTCAAAGAAAGTAAGTGAAGTTGTCATTATCAAAATAAGGCCTTTGATCATGTAAATTTAACAGAATTTTGTTTCCACTTCAGCTGTACTTCCAACTACCTTGAGTTGCGGGATGGAGTGGATTCAGATGCACCAATACTTTCCAAATTTTGTGGGACATATTTGCCCAGCAGTCAGTGGTCCTCAGGAGAGGTTATGTATTTGAGATTTCGATCTGACAACAGCCCCACACATGTGGGATTCAAGGCCAAGTATTCTATAGGTAATAATTTTTTTAAAACTTTTATTTCGGCCAGGCGCGGTGGCTCACGCTTGTAATCCCAGCACTTTGAGAGGCCGAGGCAGGCGGATCACGAGGTCAGGAGATCGAGACCATGGTGAAACCCCGTCTCTACTAAAAATACAAAAAATTAGGCAGGCGTGGTGGCGGGTGCCTGTAGTCCCAGCTACTCGGGAGGCTGAGGCAGGAGAATGGCTTGAACCCGGGAGGCGGAGCTTGCAGTGAGCCAAGATTGCACCACTGCAGTCCAGCCTGGGCGACAGAGTGAGACTCCGTCTCAAAAAAAAAAACTTTTATTTTAGGTTCAGGGGTACATGTACAGATTTGTTATATAGGTAAATTCCTTCTTGGGGGTTTATTGTAGAGATTATTTCATCAGCCAAGCACTAAGCCTAGTACCTAATAGTTATTTTTTCTGCTCCTCTCCCTTCTCCCACCCTCCACCCTATCAAATGAAAAAAAATTCCGTGCTCATGGATAGGAAGAATCAATATTATTAAAATGGCCATACTGCTCCCCAAAATTTACAGATTCAATGTGATTCCTATCAAACTATTACGACATTCTTTACAGAACTAGAAAAAAACTATTTTAAAACTCATATGGGCCCCAAAAAGAACCCAAATAACCAAGGCAATCCTAAACAAAAAGAACAAAGCTAGAGGCATCACAATAACTGACTTGAAACTATACTACAGGGCTACAGTAACCAAAACAGCATGGTACTGGTACAAAAATAGACACATAGACCAATAGAATGGAAAAGAGAGCTCAGAAATAAGGTCTAACACCTACAGGCATCTGATCTTCAACAAAGCTGACAAAAGCGAGCAACAGGGAAAAGATTCCCTATCTAATAAATGATGCTGGGAGAACTGGCCAGCAGTATGCAGAAGATTGAAACTGGACCCCTTCCTTATATCATATACAAAAATTAATTCAAGATGGAGTAAAGACTTAAGTGTAAAACACAAAACTATAAAAACCCTGGGAAACATTTTTATATTAAATAAGAGTTATTATAGAATGAATATGTTAAAACTTTTCTAAAAACCATGACCTTTTAAAAATAAGTCTTTCTATTTGCCTAATTTTAAAAATATTTTAATGCTAGAAATAAGTAAGGAGTGTAAATGTTTGAAACCACAGTCATTAATCAACTTTAATTTCTCTTTTAATTTTCATTTAAAAAAGTAATCTTAGTAAACTTGAATATTTTATATTTTCTCTAACTTATTTGTGAAGAAATATATGTAGTTAAATCAAACTCCTGTTTCTTCAGCTTACTATGAAATACAGTAGTTCTCTCTTATCCATGGTTTCATGTTCCATGGTTTCAATGCCCTTGGTAAACAGAGGCCCCAAAATAGGTGAGTACAGTACACCAAGATATTTTGAGAGACCACATTTACATAACTTTTCTTACAGTATACTGTTATGATTCTTCTATTTTATTATTAGTTATTGTTGTTAATCTCTTATGTCTAATTTATACAGTAAACTTTATCATAGGTACATATATAGAGAAAAAAATAGTCTATATGTCTGTATAGGGTTTGGTACTATCTGAGGTTTTAGGCACTCACTGGGGGTCTTGGAATGTATCCCCCAAGGAAAAGGAAGAACTGCAGTATGTTTATTACTTTAAGTAATAAAACCGTTTAAGAACCAGGTGACTATATTTAGAACAGTGTCTTTGAATTCCTCATCATATATAAAATAATTAACCTTTATTTTTCTCTGAGTCTCTAGTGCCAAATCAGTCACTGGATAAAAAGCAAACATGTCAGTGGGGCATGGTGGCTCATGCTTGTAATCCTAGCACTTTGGGAGGCCAAGGCAGGTGGATCACGAGGTCAGGAGTTCAAGACCAGCCTGGCCAAGATGGTGAAACCCTGTCTCCACTAAAAATACAAAAATTAGCCAGGCATGGTGGTGAGCACCTGTAATTCCTACTACTCAGGAGGCTGAGGCAGAGAATTGCTTGAACCCCAGGAGGTGGAGGTTGCAGTGAGCCGAGATTGCACCACTGCACTCTAGGCTGGGTGACAGAGCAAGACTCTGTCTCAAAAAAAAAAAAAAAAAAAGAAAAAAGAAAGCAAATATGCCTCTTCAGCATTTTGATTTCCTTATTTAAAAAATGAGCGGTAACTTTGCTTGTTGAAGATTCACTATAATATGGTCACAATAGCACATAATTTGGTATCTAATAGGTTTAGACACAAACCAAACAAATATTTAATACAGCGAAAGTTCAGAAAGCCTAGTGGTAACAATGTTTAACTACACCATAGATCATGTTATATCCTGAGTCAAGCTGCATATAATTCAATTAGCTATCAAACCCAGCTAATAAGACATAATTGAATAGTAATTTTCAAGGCCCTGAGATATCAGTTACTGTAGTGAACTGTTTAGTTGAGAGTAAAACTAGAAATGGCAAGTGTCCCCACAGTACCCCTTCCAGCTGAGCTTGGGTTCAGTCTTTAGGATCAACACAGGGTACTAGGCAGGCCAGATCAGCCTATCAGTTGGTTCTTGAGATGAAACTTACTTGCGACTATTAGCTCTTACATACTGTCCCAAAAGAATTAATGTGACATTACAGAATATTCCCTTTAGTCATCATCTTCTGTTTCCCATTATTGTATTGGACTTGTGGTATCATTTCTGTTTACATCAACGGTAGAATTCAAATAATGAGGAAAGCACTAACCATTTTCAGAATTTTAAAAACTTCAATTCAGAGTCACTTGGCACCTAAAAGTTTTCAAATGTGCTGGTGAAATGAAGAAAAAATTTGTAATAGAATCAATCTTTCTTGCTTGCTTGCTTTCTTATATTTATTTATTTTTATTTTTTGCAGCTCAGTGTGGGGGAAGAGTAACAGGGCAAAGTGGTGTTGTTGAAAGCATTGGACATCCAACACTTCCATATAGAGACAACTTATTCTGTGAGTGGCATCTCCAGGGGCTCTCTGGACACTATCTCACCATCTCTTTTGAAGATTTTAACCTTCAGAATTCTTCTGGCTGTGAAAAAGACTTCGTGGAGATCTGGGACAATCATACCTCTGGTTAGTAAAATATATCTGCTCTCTTTTGGGTGTTTATTTTCACATGTACTTATTCAGCCTCTGAAGTTTCTTCACTTCCAAGAAAGGCAAAAGCATGTCTATACTCTGCAGAGAAGTGCAGACTAATGAGCTTTGGGCAATACTGGTGATTCTTTCCCTCAATTCTGCCATTAACAATGGATGCCCAGAGCCCAGGTGTCCTATAGCCCACCCTGGAGGCCACTTGGGGAGAGCAACAGTAGTGGGAAGGCACCTCTTGCTGCTGAGACATCCCATTGCCACATGCTGTTATTTGAGGGGTGTTCTATAGCTTGAGACGGGGAAGGGATCATGCATGTCTCCTAGTGGTAGCATAAGGCAGATACTTGTCACTCTTTTATCTCAGATCATTTTTTCAACCAAATGAGCAAGCCTTCCTCATTGTGCTGAGATATCCTTCCCCTAATTGGTTGCATTTTTTTCACTTCTTCATGTATTTGAATATGTTCATTTTTATTCATGTTTTCCTGTTGTCTTGACAGAGATTAATGTTTCTTCATAGGCAGGGTCTTGTTTTTTATTATTTTCTTTGTACACACAGGACACCTTGAATAGAGGTTAAAAGAAATCGATCACTTGGACATGTATATTTAATTATTTGTCTCTCACAGGAAACATCTTGGGCAGATACTGTGGAAACACCATTCCTGACAGCGTAGACACTCCTAGCAATACTGCTGTGGTCAGGTTTGTCACAGACGGCTCTCTGACTGCCTCAGGATTCAGACTACGATTTGAATCCAGTATGGAAGGTGAGTTCATTGATTCATTCAACACAACATTGAGCACCTGCATTGGACAGACACTATGCTAGCCACTGGTGTTAAAATATTTGAAAAACAAAACAAAACATGACCCCTATTTTCTTGGGCCTTAATAAAAAAGTCACCGTGATAAACGAAAAATCACAGCTGTGATCAATGCTGTAAGGGAAAATAACTAGTATCACGAGAGATATAATAAGAGGATGAGAGTTATGCTGTAATACCCACCTTGAGGGAATCCTGTAGTTACTCAGAATTTGTCTTACTGCAAACCCAACAAACTCAGATAAAATAAAGATCTTGTTCAGAAAAACTGGGTACTTAACATTCACTTTCTGATTGTCCTCTTTTTTTTTTTTTTTTTTGTAAACGTGGGGTCTTGCCTTGACCTCCCAAAGTGTTGGGGTTACAGGTGTGAGCCACCACTCGTGGCCAATTTTCTTGATTTTTTTTTCTTTTCTTTCATTCTTTTTTTTTTTCTTTTTTTGAGACAGTGTCTCACTCTTTTGTCCAGGCTGGAGTGCAATGGCATGATATCAGCTCACTGCAACCTCTGCCTCCCAGGTTCAAGCAATTCTCCTGCCTCAGGCTCCTGAGTAGCTGAGATTACAGGTGCACGCCACAACGCCCAGCTAATTTTTGTATTTTTAGTAGAGACGGGGTTTCATCATGTTGGTCAGGCTGTTCTTGAACTCCTGGCCTTGTGATCTGCCTGCCTCGGCCTCTCAAAGTGCTGCAAGTGTGAACCACCACGCCTGGCCCAATTTTCCTTATTCTTAAGTTCATTACATTCATTTATCTCTCATTTCTTGGGCCATGATGATAACTAAATTGCTGCCTGTGGACTATCATCCATGTAAGGCAGGGTTAAATATTAATAGAGATAAAAAGTGAATGTATATGTTCACTAAAATCCTCATGCACATAAATAAATATGGAGAATAATTTTATCTAGAAGAATTATTTTTAAATACCTGAATTTTGAGAGCTTTCCTGATGGAAGGAAACATTTTGATTTGATTGGAAGTTTTCTTGGCTTTTTTTCCCCCACATCAGAGTGTGGTGGGGATCTTCAGGGCTCTACTGGAACATTTACTTCTCCCAACTACCCGAACCCAAATCCTCATGGCCGGATCTGCGAGTGGAGAATCACCGCCCCGGAGGGAAGGCAGATCACCCTAACGTTTAACAACCTGAGGATGGCCACGCATCCGTCCTGCAACAATGAGCATGTGATAGTAAGTGTTCCCTGCCGCCTGAGATGTTATTTTCCATCGTTTAAAGAGTTTACTGATCCATAAATCATAGTCAGAAAACTAGGTCAGGAAAATTGCCATCTATGCAACTATAACTCAGACAAATTCTAAGTATTGTTGAGGGAACAAAATCACAATAACCTGTCAAAATAATTGTAAAAGTTGTTTTAAGAGAGTATCGGCTATCACTCTGTGCATCAGGGTCATAGAATAAATTTTAAGAGTGGATGATCATGACAAATGGCAAAACTGGGGAGGCTGTGGGAAGCGAAGCCTACAGCAGCACATAGCTAGCTGAATGGTACCAGAGTCACAGCACAAACCACCACGAAAGTTCTGAGCAGGTGGGTGGTCCTGCATAATCACTGCTCTCTCCAGGGGTGCAGAGGGACTCTTGGTGGGAGAGCACTGCTACATGACCTCCATGTCGCCAACCTCCAGTGGTTTCAGATGTGCCCTCAGCAATCTCAGCTTCCTGCAGTGAAAGAAAGCAAATGAGATCCCTGAGTGTGAATAACAAATAGATTGTTAACTGTGAAGTACTATGCACACATATGTGTGTGTAGACAGGTAGATTGGATTAATATTAGTAAATTTCTCCACCCAACTTGCCCCTTCTGCAGTGTTTGTTATCTCAGTAGATAATTCCAAACTTCTGGTTGCTTGGGTCAAAAGTCTTGATGTCTATTTTAGAATCCTTCCTCTCACACCCTATATGGCATCTATAAGCAAGTCCCATCGGGTGCATCTTTAAAAATATCCACAATTGAACTATTTCTTATCATATCTACTACTACCACCCCCACCGTTCACTTGGATGATTTTAGGAAGTTCCACCTGGTCCCCCTGGTTCCATTCTCATCTCCCTACATTCTCAACACAGCAGCATGTGATGGTTTTAAACCTCAATCAGATCACGTTGCTCCCTTTGAAAATCCTCTAATGGCTTCTCATCTCACTCAGAGGAAAATCCCAAACTGCACCTGTGGCCCACCTGGCTGACGTTATCTGCTGCTCCTCCCTCTTCTACCTGTTTGTCTTATCTCAAACTCCTCTCTTCTTTGCTCTCTGGGATCCAGCCACCTGGCCTCCATTCTGTTCCCTGAATGTGCTGAGATGCTCCCCATCTGGCTGTTGCCTTCATCTGGAATGCCCCTACCCAGATGTCGGCTTGCTCCACACCCTCACTTCATTGGGATCTCTGCTCGAATGCCTTTTAATCCATAAGGTCTAAGTACCTTATATTACAGACCCCACCCTGGCCTGACCCTTCTCTGCCATGTTGTTTTACAGCACTTCACACCTGCTGCCATACATCATTTTGATTTGTTCATCAGTTTATTGTCTGCTTCCCCCACTAGAATGTAAGCTCCTTGAGGTCAAGCCATAGTTTCATTCACTGCTGGGGATTCACTGAATCCCCAGTGCCTGTACATAATACAGATAAATAATTGTTGAATGAATGGAGAGTAGAGGTACTATCATTATCCCTTTTATAACAAGCCACTTTTATTTTCAGTTTAATTGTCTCCTGTTGGGTAGTGAATTTCAAAAATATGAAATATCTTTGTATCTTATGACCACTTTGTATTGCCATAAAATGATCTCATTCAACCTTCAGATTTTATTTCCAAGTTCTAATATCTGAAGGACTCAACTGTTGTCTTTCAGATCTTGAAAATAAGAAACCAGGTGTGTTTTCTTTTATTTGAGAGCAAGGAAATTTTGGACTAAGGTTGTTTATTATAAAGAAACTTTTTTTCCTATTATTGATTGAATTATATAAACAAAGATGAAGTAGAAAAAATACTAACCACTCTCACTGTACCATATTTTGATTCATTTTCTCATCTATTCTTGGCAAAGCATACTTTATGTACTTGTAATCATGTGATATAAATCCACTTGAATTCTGATTTTAGTCTATTTTTCTGGTTATAAATATAATGGATGCTTATTGAGCAGTATTTGGAGAGTTCAGAAAATAAAAAATATAAAGATATTTTTAATTCTACTCATCTATTACTAAAATGTTGATGTATATGCTAACAGTTGTTTTTTACCTTTGAAATTATTTTCATAGTTTAAATCATACTGAATATAATGATTATTAGGAATTTTACAAGCAGAGTATTCACATGTCCTTTAGGAAAGAGAATATGAGCAGTCATAGTTTTAGATCTCAAATAAAGATAAAAGTTATAGCCACAACCACAAATTCCAAAGCCGATCTTACTTGTCATCTCCCTATCCCTTAATTATCAACTTACAACTCTTGCAGCTACTGCTGGTCAGTTTTATGTCATTATTTCTAAATAATATTCCTATTCTACAACTCCTTGCTTTTTTTGGGCATTATCTATCCACATCCTACTCTAGAAGATGAGAATTACCCCTCTGCCACCACAAACACACATGAGGTATGCATAGTTTATGTGCTTTCCCAATTGTCTCCCAAAATACATGTCACAGCTTTTGCTTAAATTGTCATTCAGTTGACATTACCATGATTATGTAAACACCATTCACAACTGAGCCAAGTAGTGTACTATGGCAACATTTGCTTTTGTTTTCCTAAGGAATAATAATAATTGTGTCTTCTTTATATTTTCTTGGGTTTTATGCATTGATCACCAATTCTTCCACACCCTCTCTACCCCAGGTGTGCATCTTTACCATCTGTAGTAAAACATTTCGGTTCCATTTATTTTCCTCAGTAATATCCTTCCTTGAGCCTTTGTACATCAGCTGCAAGCCTGATGCTAGCTGTCATTTCAGAATTTCCCATTGTCATCAAATATGCAAGTTCCTTCATTCTTCTCCTGGGCTAGAAAGCTGGCTTTGTGATGCTATGCACGTCCCTTTCTTGGTTAATTTCCTCTTTTGGTGAGGCATACCCTCTTGTAGCTCCCCAAGGAAATGGGCAAGGGCAATAAATTTTTTGAAAAATGGTATACCTGAAATTATCTTTATTTTACCATCAATCTTTGAAAAGTACATATTTAAATATTTTATGTTTGCTATATTATATATATATGAATATATTAATAATAATTTTGAAGTTTTGTGTTGTTTATTTGGGGTCAGTTTTCTTCATGTTCCTATCTCCTGTTTACTAACATTGGTCTCTGCCTTTTACATAAGTCACTTCCCTAAATGTCTGCTGATCCTTGGCTATTCATTCATGTTTAAGAATGAATTACCGAAAGGATGACTGGCATCTCTGTATGCATGAGGGGGCCCTGACTCTTTAATTAGGGAAACCTACAAACCTACAAATGTCATATCCACAGGTATTTTCTCTTGGGGAGGTTAAAACTCCAGCAACAAATCACTTTCAGAATTAATTTTTTTTCTGAATCTTTAGTATAATGTCCACATTCCTTTTTTTAAAATATATTTTTATATGTTCAATGTTTATTTTGATTCCTCTTTACTCTGATCCAAACAAGGGCATGTGGTTTGGCCTTTGCCCCCACTCTATTTGATTGAGAACTTGCCGAAAAGAGGAAGAAGAAAGATGAAAGAGGAAGAAGAAGAAAGAGAAGGAGAAGGAGAAGGAGGAGGAGAAGAGGGAGAAGAAGAAGAGGGAGAAGAGAGGGAGAAGGAGAAGAATGAGAAGGGGAAGGAGAAAAAAAGAACAAGAAGAAGAAGGAGAAAAGAAGAAAAGAAGTAGAAGAAGGAGAAAGAGAAGGAGGAGGAGAATGAGAAGGAGAGGGAGAAAGAGAAAAAGAGAAGGAGAAGAAGAAAGAAAAAAAGAAAAGAGTGAAGAAGAAAGAAGAAGATCTGCTGGTGCAGAGGAGGCAGCTTTAACTTTCATTGCACTGCTTCCTGGCTAATACCTTATCCAGCTGGACTGAGCCTAAAATTTCTCTAAACCCACCTGCCTATCTGACTCTCTGTACAGGTAGAGAAAATGAAAAGCTATGCCACTCAGTGTGTCCTAAAATAAGACCTGTGTCTGATTTTGTCCCTGCTCATAGCAGATCCTAAATCTCGCGTGCCTGCTTCCTATCCATTTGTACTCTGGGAGTTGTAGTTTCTGAGTACAAAAGGGATTAGAGGACAATGATGGGAATTGCATTCTGGTTGCTTCTAACAGCAGAAGTCCATGTGATAAATGGATGACTATAACATGTTCAGTCATTGTGATTCTATGCCAAAGGCCGACTCAGAGGCAGGATAACAGCCATTGATCACAGTTTCCAACACGTCCCATTAACCTTATAGTTGGTTCTAATCCCTTTTGATTCCAGCAATGTGGTGCCCATTCCTGTTTTCAGCATTATAGAAATATTTTTCCTCATCTGTTTCTTGATGCATAACTTCATGGTTTGGAATCAGAGGGATGGTTTCAATCCCAGTTCTATTATTACTAGTTATTTGAACTTCAGCAAATTACATTATCTTTTTGGATTCTGGTATCATAATCTGGAAAACAGGGATACTGTTATCTGCCTGGGAGGGTGTTGTGTTGATTGGATAAGACAGGCTGAGTGGATGATAAGCAAAGACTGGCATATTTGTCTGCTCAGTAAGTGATAGCAAGCTCTTCTCCTGGTCCAGTGAGCGGGAAGACACTTTACACCAGAAGCCCCCAGAGAGCTACATTTGATTAATTATAGTAAATTTAAAGAGGTGACATCTTTTTTGTGGAGTGCATTCTCCTTCTGCATAACTGTTAGTGCCATAGTCTGAGTCATTATTTCTAACCTTGAGTCATTCAAATCCTTTTAGAAATGGGAATATCAATCGTTCAGTCAATGAATTATTATTCAGTTATTTCATCTAGATTTTTTTTGAACTGTGAAAACCAGGCATGCAAATTCATTTGATTTTGTAAAGCATTGGAAGAATAGTTTGCCAATTATTGTAACTATGTGAATGACTACAGTTATTATTTAATATTTTAGAGTCAATAATAATCCATTCTTAGAAATTCAAATAAGTAGGAAAATTGAAACTTTGAATCCTTAACTAACGAGGAAAGAACTATTATGTTTAATTGCATATGGAGACTGATTTTTCAAATTACTTTTCAAGGTATTTAAAAATATCTGCTTGCTGGGTGCTGTGGCTCACACCTGTAATCCCAGCACTTTGGGAGGCCAAGGCAGTTGGATCACCTGAAGTCAGGAGTTCAAGACCAGCCTGACCAACATGGTGAAACCCTGTATCTACTAAAAATACAAAATTAGCTGGGCATGGTGGCGCATGCCTGTAATCTCAGCTGCTTGGGATGCTGAGGCAGGAGAACTGCTTGAACCTGGGAAGTGGAGGATACAGTGAGCCGAGATCACGCCATTGCACTCCAGCCTGGGCAACAAGAGCAAAACTCTGTCTCAAAAAATAAATAAACAAAAATTAAAGTAAATGAAGAAAAATATCTGCTTTATTATATACATGAAATCATCAGAAACTCACATTTAAGCTTCCCTTCTGAGTAACAAAGGTCCTGATGCATTTTTAAGAAAAACTGCCGATCAGTGAGCTCTGCAGACCACATCGTAAGCACAGTGGCTCATCTCCTTTACATTGAGAGCACTGTTTCCAGTTGCAAAGTATATAGCAGCTTTTAATCTATCACCACATGGCGGGAAGGCATTACTGCAATACTTTCATTCCAGTGAAATCACCCTGAAGTCACAAAATGTGCTCAGGGTAACACAGTGGCTTGTGGCACTGGGATAGAAACCTGCATTGTTAGGTCATTCATTTTGGGGCAGGGTTCCTATAGAAGGAAGTGGGTCTGGGCTGGGAATATCACCTCCTAGGAAATATGAAATAAGATGGATTGTGTGCCTGAATGTTAAACTCTTTTTCCAACAGGTATTCAATGGCATTAGGAGTAACTCACCCCAGCTAGAGAAACTGTGTAGTAGTGTGAATGTAAGCAATGAGATTAAATCTTCAGGAAACACAATGAAAGTCATTTTTTTCACGGATGGATCCAGGCCATATGGCGGCTTCACTGCTTCCTATACCTCCAGTGAAGATGCAGGTAATGTAGGATGTTGTAAATGCACCCCATTTTAATCAGGTGCACTGCAGATGCCCCCAGCTACTGCCAATGGCAGCAGAGCAATCCATTTTCCCTTTAGTGATACTTGGAATCTTTGACATAAGACAAACACACATAAGCAGATCAAAAATGCACTGCAGACGGAAAAAAGCTTTCTGATTTCAGAAAGAAACTGCTATAGTGAATTTAAAACTTTTAATTAGATCAAGATGAGCTTCTAGCACAGTTTCAGGTCATGTTACCATGAGGGTTGGTGACTTGTTCCGTAGTCCCTGGTCAATTCTTTTGTGCTGAAAGAAACCGTCTACCTCCTAGAAGGTAACTTACTCTCAGAGAGTAATTAATTTTGCTGGCGACAGAACAGGCTTTATTGTTTCTAGTCATCTATCCACACACATATTTCCAGTGAAAATAAATGGGAGGTTTGATTTGATATAGAATATTCCAGAATTAAGCAAGATATGGCCTCTAATTGTAAATATCCTCCTATTTCCTGGATTGGTGCTATTATCTAAGGGTTTTAAAATTTAGAAGTGGGAGTGAATATTAAAAGAAAAATGCTAAGTTATTTCATTGGTACAAGAAGCATCTGTTCCTTTATTAAAAAGTGGCAAATTCATTGGCAAGTCAATGTCCTATTATCTGTTTGATTTAAAATAATTTATTAGATCAAGTGGAGAATTGCTAATCAAGCCATTAGGACCTGCCACCATTATATTTATATATTCCTCTAAATTAAATATTCATGAACAGTAGGCCTCAATATTTGGACCTATTGATACAAAGCCAAACCCCCACCACTTAATCTACAGCAACAGGAAAATAGAGAAGTTGTTGATTTTTGCACATCTTTCCTTTATAAACTTGCAGAAACTTCCATAATTTGCATGCCTTTTACCCATAACCCTGACTGCATCTAGAAAAATAAATCAAAGCAGTAATGTTGATGTTTTAGTTACTGTTCCTGTATTGTTTATCTCTTCTGTTGTGGCCTGAATCTTACTACTGCTTTCTCTGTTGCCTTCTGTTTTGTTAGTGTGTGGTGGGTCTCTTCCAAATTCTCCTGAAGGAAACTTTACTTCTCCTGGCTATGATGGAGTCAGGAATTACTCAAGAAACCTGAACTGCGAATGGACTCTCAGCAATCCAAATCAGAGAAATTCATCCATTTCCATTCATTTTGAAGATTTTTACCTAGAAAGTCACCAAGACTGTCAATTTGATGTCCTGGAGTTTCGAGTGGGTGAGTTCTATCTAAGAACACATTCTCCCATTCATCTACAATATTCTTTGTATCTTTTTTGTTGTTGTCGCTGCTGCTGTTGTTGTTTTGAGACAACAAAAGAGCTCTCTCTCTTGCCCAGACTGGAGTGCACTCGTGTGATCATAACTCACTGCAGCCTCAACCTTCCAGGCTCAGGTGATCCCCTTGCCTCAGTCTCCCAAGTGGCTTGGACTACAGGTGTACATCACCACTTACAACTATTTTTTAAAATTTTTTGTAGAGATAGGGTCTCCCTATGTTGTCCAGGCTGGTCTCAAACTCCTGGCCTCAAGTGATCCTCCCTCCTTGGCCTCCCAAAGTGCTTGGGTTACAGGCATGAGCCACAACGCCTGGCCTACAATATTCTTCTTATGCTTGGAGACCCCTAACAATGAAGGGAGTCAAATGGCTCTAACATAGGTACACACAATCCCAAAGAACTCTGTTCAAAGCCATAATTCTGTGTGTGCCCAGCTGAGGAAAACGAACCCCAGGAACAGTGAGTGAGGCGGATCACTGTACAACTAGACCCTGTGTTACAGTCACTTCGTTTCCTGGCATGTGACTTTTGCCAAAGGGAGAGTCCACTACTATCAACACTCCTTTCCAAGGAGACTGGGACTGCACATGCTCAGCATGTGTTGGCAGTTTCCTGAACTTCCAGGATTTATGAAAGGGCTGTGAAATTCTCCTGAGGCCTTAGGAGTTAAAAGAAGTTTTGCAATATACCAGATGGAGAAACACATGGAAGCTATTTGGGGAAATAACCCCAAAGCAGTCATTTGTCTTGGTTTTCGTGATGGAAAAGGATTGCAGTGTACTCAATAAACCATAATTCTCTTAAGAATTTTTAAAACTCTGTATTCAAAGAGGATGAATCAATTTTCTTTTGTTCCTATAGTCAAGGTGTAGGTTATTCATTAGGTTTTTCCATGATTATGCTGACACTTTTTTCTCAGTAAATAAACAAGTAGATAGAGGAAGACAATAATATTGTAAATAGTATGTAATCATCCATACTGTCAAAGTTTTGCTGAGTTCTGTGTAATCCCAAAATTTAAAGAAAAGGAGGCTGAAAGCAGCAGAAGCTCATCAGTTAGTTGGTGGAGAAGTCCTTGGGAAACTGAGAGGTCAATGTTAGTTACCTTTGAGAACGTGAATGACAGAATTTTCAAGAAGGAGAATTTGATAGAGCCTGTGCCCATGGACCAAGGGCCTCAGCCAGAGAGTCCTCCAACCTCTCTGAGGCTGAAGAGTCTAAAAAGGCTTATGAGGGAAAGGGAAGTTGTGGTTTGAGAATGTTCTCCATGGAATTCTGATAAACCCTCACCCCCTCTACCTGGTTCAGGTTCAAAACTATGGGCTCGTAATATTAAGCAGAACAGCTATATCTCAAATTTCAGTCAGCTAAATGCTGTTTTCTCTTTATTTGCTCAGGTTTAGATGCAGTTAAAATACTATATCATTGATTTAGAAGACCAGTGATGTTTATCTGACAGAATAAAAAGAAAGCAGATAAATGAGAGCTCTGTTGGTGCTCTGTACATGTTCATCAAACTCTTGCAAAGTAATCTTCATAAAAAATATTAGGCTCAGATCTCACAGCTCTTGGCCTGAATGCCGAATATTGAGTCCATTTTAGTTGATTTAATATAGTAAAGAAATCTTTCAAATTTTAGGCAATGATCACTTTATCTTGAGGATATATTTTATCACTGTTGGTATTATATTTCTTACACCCTACAAAAGGTGTATCCAAAAGTACTATTTTAATTCATTGTATCTCTGTTTAGATATGCTGAAATAACTATGAAAACACAAATTGGAACAAAATGGTGTCCACCATAGAGAGAGGTTCATTTCAAAATTGCTTTGATTTTTTGTGTTTGTTTTACCTTCTTGGAGGGACTTTCTTTTGCAGTTGACAGAGACAGAGAAACATTGTGCAATGTGTGCTACTAAATCAGAATTTAAATGTGTGTCGGTGAATATCTTGAAATTTGTTCTTACCAAATTCATTGAATGTATTTCTCAAAAGCTATATCAATAATGGCACTTGGTATATTATTTTGTTCAGGTGATGCTGATGGGCCCCTGATGTGGAGACTTTGTGGTCCTTCAAAGCCTACATTGCCATTGGTTATACCTTATTCTCAGGTATGGATTCACTTTGTCACCAATGAACATGTAGAACACATTGGATTCCATGCAAAGTATTCCTTTACAGGTAAGAATTATAATTAAGATCTTGATAAAATTACTTATAAAGATTAATGATTTTTGTCCATAAAGATTTCTTATATGTTTTGTTAGACTTATTTCTACATAGCTATTAGTTTTCTTAATATTATCGATGAGATTTTCTAAATTACATTTTTTAATTGGTTGTGACTGATATCTAGAAACTTTATAATTTGCATACATGTATCTTTAGTCCAAAGATCTGGCTATCCTCTTATTAGTTTTAATATGTTGTCTATAGATTCTCTTTGATCTTTGTGTAAACAATCATGTCTTCTGCAAATATTAGTTCTTTTTGCTTTCAGCATAATACTTCATTTCATTTTCTTGCATCCTTTTGCTAGCTAGGGCCACCATCAGAATACTGAACAGAAGGAAGGATAGCATCTTGTTTCTGACCTGGATGTGACTATGACATTTTATTATTAAATATATTGGTTGCTCTTAAGTTTCCAATAAATATCTTTTGTTAAAGAAAGTCCCTTCCATCCTTAGTGTGAAAAAGCTTTTTTTAAATGTAAATGGGCATAAGATTTTATCAGATGATTTTCTGCATCCATTGAGATGATTTAACTTTTTCTCCTTTCATAAGTTAATGTGAGAAATTATATGAAAGATTTATTTCTCTTGGTAAATCATCCTTGCATTTCTGAGATAAATCCTATTTCGTCATGATGTGTGTTTTATACATATAATGGATACTATTTGCTAGTGTTTTGTGTTGGATTTGCATATGCGACATTCAGAGTTTGTGCTGGAAAACCCAGCCCTACTCCTGACTGCTTCCCTTGGCTATGGGAAGTTTTCTAGTCCCTTTTCATGAGCATGCCAGTTTGTTTAGATTCCCAACTTCATGTAAAAGTCTCAATTCCAGTCCTTCCTTCTGTGGAGACCCAGAGCCCTATCTTCTCCTCCTACCCGGTCACCAAAACCTCAGAGCCCAACCCTGGGACCCAAACCTGCATTCTTTACCTTCTCCTACTTCACTCTTTCAGTTTCACTCCTCTCACTTTGAGTACACTTACTGCTGCTGGATTTTGGAGAGCTGCTTTTCTTTCCATTGAGTTGGCTATGAATCAAAATATGTTTTAGTTATGGTTTTATCTAACATTCCTTTGTGTTATAACCAAACAGCTGGGTGAAGAAGGAGTGAAATTGATTATCTACTCACTCAACCATCTTGCCAGTTGATTTTCCTTCATCAGATTCAAAGAAAAGAGTCAGGTTTCAGTAAGCAGTATTATTTGTATTGAACATCAGACCATATTATGCTTCAGAAACGTATTTGTTTTTCAATTTTCAATTTTCTGTGCTAATACCGTATGGAATTTTGTTATTCCTAAACTTCTACCCAATTTTACTTTTCTTCTATTTAATTTCATTTATTTTATACATATATACACAAAATACACATATATAAAAACGTACAAAATATATATATACAAATATATACACACAAAATATATATATAAATATATATACAAAATATATATATACAAAAATATATATATACAAAATATATATATACAAATATATATATATGAAATATATATGTATATATATATATGGTTTTTTTTTGAGATGGAGTCTTGTTCTGTCACCCTGACTGGAGTGCAATGGCATGATCTCGGTTCACTACAGCCTCCACCTTCTGGTTCAAGCGATTCTCCTGCCTCAGCTTCCTGAATACCTGGGACTACAGGCAGATGCCACCACGCCCAGCTAATTTTTGTATTTTTAGTTGAGATGGGGTTTTACCATGTTGGCCAGGCTGGTCTTGAGCTCCTGACCTCAGGTGATTTGCCCACTTCAGCCTCCCAGAATGCTGGTATTACTGGCGTGAGCTACCATGCCTGGCCTTACTATGTTTTTAATCACAAAATCTGATGGCTATGATTACTACTTACTTTGGCATTATCGGTTCTTTTTTTTACTTCTGTTTTATTGAGAGGGTTATCAATCTCATTTCAGATTGTGGCGGAATACAGATAGGTGAGAGTGGAGTGATCACAAGCCCCAACTATCCAAATGCTTATGACAGCCTGACCCACTGCTCTTGGCTGTTGGAGGCCCCACAAGGGCACACCATCACTGTGAGTGCTAATGACTGGGTGAAATGCTTCTGAGACAATAGAACCACAATAGCCTGTCCTGCATGAAAATGGAGCTCTTTTAGTAAGCAAGTGATTAGAGAAGGCTTTGATTCTACAATGAGATCACTGTTTTTCCCTAACATTTTCTCACTAGAGCACATACAATGGCATTTATAATTAATGAAGAGTGAAATCTCTTTTTTAAGCACAGGGAAAGATATACATAGAAGATAATTCTACATCTTAGAGAGAAGTGTATTCATTTTCTTAATATGAGTTGCCATCCCAAACTAGGGAAATGTCTTTTCTCAAAATTTCCAAGAGAACCTTCAATAAGGAAAAAAAGTAGAGGGGAAAGGAGAATTAAATAAGAGACAAAAATATAAAATTATGAAAATTAAAACAAAGTTAAAGGATTTGTAAGGGCCTTATCTACGTAAAGGTTGATAAAAGCTCACTGACAACCATTTTCTTTTTTCTCCTGCAGCTCACATTTAGTGACTTTGATATTGAACCCCATACAACTTGTGCTTGGGACTCCGTCACTGTCAGGAATGGTGGGTCCCCTGAATCACCCATTATAGGACAATACTGTGGAAATTCAAACCCCAGGACAATACAGTCAGGTTCCAATCAGCTGGTCGTGACTTTTAACTCAGACCATTCATTGCAAGGTGGTGGATTTTATGCTACGTGGAACACACAAACTTTAGGTAAAAGAAATGTTTGCTGCATTTGATTTTCTTTTTAGTGATGTATATTATGATCTCATAATATGTACATTTTGTACCTACTTTACATCAGGCTTAATTCTAAATATTTGCACATGTCATCTCATGTAGCAACCCTGGTGGAATAACACAATATCAATACCTGGCATCTCTATTTTGCATGGGCAGAGACTGAGGAAGCATGGGTTGATCATTTGCCCAGATACATAGCTGATAATTCGTAGAGTCGGGATTTGAATAAAGGCAATTGAGTCCAGAAACTTTGATCTCAACACTTCATGATGCTGCCTTCATTGGCAAAAGCGTATGGCACAACCTGGGAATCTCAAGTAATAGAAACATGAGTTGGAATCCCAAGTGCTTAAAAATATCTGGAGCCTAAAAGCAGAATGCTGAGTGGTGAGCTGGGGGCAGGAAAATAAGTCCACAACATAAAGAGCCTTGGTTTATATGTTATCCCTTGAACAATGGGAAACTATTGAAGAGTTTTGAAAAGGAAGATGACAAGAGGAGATTTGTAATTTAGAACAAATGCTGTAGTGAATGGGTCCTGAGTCAAAATATGACAGATTTCATTTTAAAAGAATAGTTTTTGTGCATAGAAAGTATAAACATTGTGAAAATTCTCAGAAAATATAAGGACTTGTATCAGATACTTTATTAGGGATTTCTGTAAATCTTGTATATCACACAAGACAATTCTTTCTGGTAGAGTCACAGTTATTATGAAGCTCTTTGTTGACTGAGTCAGACTTCCCCTGGTTAACAACCACTGGCTGTTGTTGAAGTCCGAAGGGAGTTTTAGGTGAATCCCTGATTTCCAGGGGTTTCACAGCAAAAGATTCAGAGAATGCCTCTTTAACTTCATTTTATTTTGAGTTCATATTTTTCTTTGCCGTCTCTTAAGTACATGTTTTAAAAGTATGAAAATTCTAGATTTTTCTTCCTTTGAATCTGTGTAATTTATTTTGATCCATCAGTCAGTTTCAATATGAATGAGCCAGATAGCTTAATAAAAGAATTTTCCCCAACTCAAAATCACTTTCTCTAGTCCAGTTAGAGTAACGTTGCAAATGGAGTGTAGAGTAATATTCTTATGTGCGAATGGTAATAACATACAGAACTTAGCATTGCCAGGTTACATACACTACATAGGCTCAAATAAAAATACAGCTCTTGTTTGAAGACAGGATGGAAATCTATCCTCTTTATGGCAAGGATTAGTGTTCTCGATTGAATTCAATATCATTGTAACACAACTGTAACAGCTGAAATTTTCTCTCAATTTAACTCACCTTTCCATTTATGGAGAGAGCTTGCTGTGCACCTGACTGGAAGATGATCGCTTGTAAAAAATGATGAATTGAAATCCCACATTTAGAAATGTTCCTTCTGTAGCAGTCTTGAGTTTCCACAATTACTTTCCTTGCAGATTGATGGCTTTTTACATGGCAATATTTCAGGTTGTGGTGGAATATTTCATTCCGATAATGGTACAATCAGATCCCCTCACTGGCCTCAGAATTTTCCCGAAAACAGCAGATGTTCCTGGACGGTCATTACTCACAAAAGTAAACACTTGGAGATCAGCTTTGACAACAACTTCCTAATCCCCAGCGGTGATGGACAATGTCAGAATAGCTTCGTGAAGGTTAGTACACTTGTTCATTTAATTGGAGCCAAGTTGGTTTTGTGAACATTAGTGTTTAAGCTAGAAATGATTCATTGTCGCCCAAAGTAAGAAAATTTTGCTGCCTGGATTCCTTGGATGAAAAGTGAGAAAGTGAGAAACCTCGACTGTTAGCAGTTAGAATTTCTTTTCTTTCTTACTTTTCAATAGATCCTAAAGGGAAAAATGCCCTTTATAATGTAGGGCACAGCATGCCACAAAAGTTACGGAACGTTAAAGAAGCAGCTAATGCCAGCCTTCACCTTGGGCCTTAAGACCGCACAGTCTGAAAAAGCCATGAGAAACCCATGTAAAAATGATGGGAATGGGGCATCAGGACAGCAAGGCTCTTTCAAAATCTGAAGTTATAAATGCTGCTTGTGTGGCAGTGGCTTGTCACTTTCCACTGACTTGTGACTATGATGACTGTCTTAGAAATTCATTTCATCTGTACCGTTTTACATCTTTCAAGTTATGTCTCTAAAAGGCTGTGCCTTTTACAGAAAGAGTGCCTTATTTCCACTGTGCCTTTCCAGTGGAAATAACACTGGTCATGTTAGCCCCTCCATTCATGTCTCTCATACCTACCACCTGCATGTTCTTCTCCGAGCTACTTAAACAATTGGCCTTTAAGTTATTCAACTGTAAAATGAAGAGCATGATTCCTTCTTTAGTAGGCCTGTTTTAAGCATTGGAGGTAATACGATGTAATAACATAGGTAGTGCTAAGTACTTGGAATTTAAAATCACTTGATGAGTCAAAGTGGCTTTTATTGTCAGTGTTATTACTTCCTATCAACTCTCAAATGTTGTTTTATATCTCATTGACCCATGCTTACTGTTTAAATGAAAATCTCATATGTGTATAACATAAGTATATAATAAAATACATTTAATACACACTTTTCTTAATGGCTTTTTCCATGAACTAAATGAACTCTCTTCTCATGAAATGAATCAATATCAAGTATTCAGACTTAAGTAAAACTTTCAAGTGCTCCAGTTGTAAAACTGGAATGTGGAAAATGGCCTAGGCTCATTCCTTCTCTGGATTGAATGTGGGTCCCTCTGACAACATCAGGCAAGCCCAACGCTGCTGGCGAGTGGGATGGATTAGGAGCCCTGCCAAAAATAATTGGCCGTGGGAAGCACTCATCTTCTCCTAATGGGCCTGAGATGCTTGTTTCTGCCAAGAAATGCTGTGTGGGTGGACGGAACCAGTAAAGAGACCCAGCTTCAGCAAGCAGCGCCTGCAGGAAGCCACTTAACACCTGTAAAGCTGAGATTCTCTTTACCCACCCAGAGACACCAGGGTAGGTGGGAACGGAAAAATGGGTCCCAGTCACAGAAAGGGGCCCAGTCTGGGAAGCCTCTTTGTCCCCACAGGCTAGACATGCTCCTCTTCCACCCAGAGACATTGAGATACCCAGGGGGCATTGGTAGGAGAAAATTATTATACCCTTTGCCTCCAGCTGAGAAACACACAGAGCCCCTCAGGTAGCACCAGCAAGAACTAGTAAGAGCCCTAGTAGCACTATGTAAACCAAGCAGACCAAAATTCCACCACACAGATTCTGAATATGGAAGAGCAACTGGAACTGTAGCCCACAAAATGTGCAAGGCCACGTGGTAAACATAAACAGGGTGACAGCCTGCTAAAATAAAAGATTTGAATAGGACCCAAAGTTTCCTAACATAATAAATAACATGTCCTGGGTACAATCAGAAAGAACACGTCGTATCAGGACTCAAGAACATCACAACTTGAAGGAGAAAAGAATCAAGTGATGTCAACAGTGAGATAAATCAGATGTTGAAATATATGACAAGGATGTTGAAGTAGCTTCCATAAACATGCTTCAACAATCACTGACGAGTTCTCTTGAGACAAGTAGAAAATATCAGCAAAGAAATAGTGGTTACAATAAAGAACTAAATAGAAATTATAGAACTGAAAAATACAATAACATAAAGAAAGAACATGCTGAATAGGCTCAATAGTAGCATGGAGATGACAGAGAATAGAATCGGTGAACTTGAGGGTAGAACAATAGAATTCACCCAATCTGCACAATGAAGAGAAAATAGACTGAAAAAACAAACAAACTAGATCAACACAGACTTAGGGACTCATGGACAATAACAAAAGATTCAGCATTCTCTCAAACGGAGAGGAGAGAGTGCAGCTGAAAGAACAGTCAAAGAACTAGTGGCTGTAAACTTTCCCAAATTTGGCAAAAGAAACACACCTATAGGTTCAAGAATCTGAGTGAACCTAAACCAAGATAAACACAAAGAAATGTAAGTTCAGACATATCTTAATTAAACTTCCGAACACTGAAGGCAAACAAAAAGTCTTGAAAGCAGTCGGAGAGAATTGGGACATTACCTAGAGAGGAAGTCCAGTTAGAATAAAAGCAGATTTCTCATTTGAAACCATGGAGGCCCTAATGAATTGACACTATATTCTTCAAGTGCTGAAACAAAGGAATTGTCAACCATACATTTTATATCTGGAAAACTGTCTTTCAGGAGTAAAGAGGCAATAAAAACTTCTCATATGAAGGAAAACTAAACAAAACTATCACTAGAAGACCTACCATTAAAGATGGTCAAACAGAAGTTCTTCAAACAAAAATGAAATTATTAAAGAATCTTGGAGCATGAGAAAAGAAAAAGGAATGTGGAAAAAGCAAAAATATGTGTACATACAATAGAATATCCTTTTCCTCATAAAGCTTGTGAATCATATTTAATAAAACAAGAAATGATAATGCCCTCTGATACTCAGCATAATGATATGGAAAAGTTGAAAGGGGACCTAAATGAAAATCACATTTCTGCAAGTGGTCAGATGTGGATGCTGGTAGACTACCATAATCACATAGGCATATTGTCACACCCAGAACAACCACTACTAAAACTGTGTGAAGAAATGTACAGAAAAACGCTAATATCAATCAAAATGGAATCCCCAAGAAGTCAAGAAAAGAGAAATAGAAGACCAAAAAGCAGATAAAGTAAATAGAAAACATATAATAAAATGTAGACACATAACTGATGTATATCAGTATAATTGTAAATAGTTAGACCAATCACAATACAGGTTATCAAGCCAAAACATGACCTAAGTGATAATAAACTGATTTCAAATTCAACCACAAAGGTACATGAAAAGTAAAAGGATGGGAAAGGATGCCATGCAAAGTTTAACCAAAAAAAGCAGGAGTGGATATATTTATATGTGATGAAGTAGACTTTAGAGTACAGAAAATCACAACAGAAAAGAGGAATCTTACGTAATATATCAATCCACCAGGAAGACATAGTGATCCTAAATGTATATGCACCAAACAACTGAGGCACAAAATACATAAAGCAATAACCAATAGAGCTAAGAAAAGAAGTAGAAAAATCTTCAATTATAGCTGAGGACTTCAACACTCTCCTCTCAGTAACTGATAGAACAACTAGACAGATAATTGCCAAGGATATAGAAGAACTCTACAAAACCATCAGTCAATAGGATCTGATATATATATATATATATATGTGTGTGTGTATATATATAAATATATGTGTATATATACATATAAATATATATGTGTGTGTGTATATATATAAATATATATGTAAAATACACCACACAGCAACATCAAAATACACACTTTTTAAGGAACTCTTATAACATTCCAAGGTAGATCATATCCTGAGACATCAAAAAACCTCAACCAAGTCAAGGAATTGAAATACAGAGTGTGTTCTTTGACTATATTAAAACTGAACTAAAAAACAAAGCAGAAAGAATATCTTATTAAGCACTGAGCTGAGCTGGAGAGAACTGAGCTGCCAAGTGTTGGAGCAGCTAATTAAAACAACAGGCCACAATGTGAGTAACAGTCCTGTCTTTCATCATTTTCTGCTGTGGTGTAAGAAGCCAAACAGGAGAAAGCTCTGTCTCCCACAGTCGTCCATTCTTTCCCATGGGAAGTGCCTGGTAAAGATCAGATGGATCAGTGTAGATGTAGAAATGGTCTCATTGCCAAGTAAGCCCCAAACAAATATGTGCAGTATCTGGGTGCTAAAAATAATGAAATGCTGGCGTAGACCTAAATGAAAGAGACAATCATATTTATGAATTGGAAGACTCAACGTAGTAAAGATGTCCCTTCTCCCCAAAATGATGGATAGGTTTAATACAATTCCTATCAAAATTTCTCCGAAGTCTTTTGTAGGCATAGGCAACTTTTTCCACAACTTATATGAAGGCACAGACCCTTCAATGGCTAAAAGAATCTTGGAAAAGAAGAATAAAATGGGAGGAAGAATTCTACCTTACTATTTACCTAGGCTTACTTATCTTAGTTACAGTAATCAAGACAATGTGGTATTGGTTGAAAACCCAGATGAAAACGGAGAACCTAGAAATACACTCACACAAACATCCTCAATTGATTTTTGACAGAGGTGCAAAAACATTCCAATGTAGGAAGAATGGTTTTTTCAACAAGTGGTACTAGAACAATTGAACATCCACAGGCAAAAAATATGAATCTCAACCTAAATCTCACATTTTGTAGAAAACCTCACTCAAAATAGATGATAGACTGAAAAGTAAAATATAAAACTTCTAGAGAAAAAAAATAGCAGATGTCTTCAGGACCTGGAGATAGGCAAAGAGGTCTTAAATGAAACAGCAAAAGAATGATTCATAAGAGAAAAGAAAATGATAAATTTTACCTCATTTAAATTAAAAATCTTGTGCCATGTGAAATATTTTCGTGCAGTCTGTAGCCAGTCTGTTCACTTTCTTCACATAGGCAATGTACTACTATGTAAAATATATAAAGAACTCTCAAACTCAGGAGTAAAATACAAACAATTCTATTAGAATATGGGCAAAAGACATGGACAGATATTCCACCAAAGATACTATACAGATGATAAATACCAGAAAAGATGTTGCAACATCATTAACTTCTGGAGAAGTGTGAATTAAAACCACAGTGAGCTATCACTACACACCTATTAAAAGACCAATATTTACCAATTGCATAATATTTACCCATTGCACTCTGGGCATTTATCCGAGAGAAATGAAAACTATGTTTACACAAAAAACTTGTTTAAGAATCTATATAAATAGCACCTTTATTTGTAATAGTTGAAACCAGCACTAAGGCCTTTCAACAGGTGAATGGTTAAACAAATTGTGGTACTTGCTTACCGTGGAATGTAACTCCTGAATAATAACAAACTATTCATAGATTAACAATCTGGACAAGTCACTGAGGGATTATGCCAAGTGAAAAAAGGCAATCTCCAGAGGTTACATACTCTGCTGTTCCATTTATATAATATTTTGAAATGATGGTGTTTTAGAAATGGAAAACAGAGAGCCAGAGGTTAGAGAGAAGGCAATGTAGGAGTAAACTGTGTGTGGTTATAAATAACAAGAGCAACTTAGGGATTCCTGTGGTATTGGAATTTCAGTATCTTGAATGCAATTGTGTACAACTTGTATATAACTTAATACACACACACACACACACACACACACACACACATGAGTTCAAGTAAAACTAGGAAACTGAGTAAAATTGTTGAGTTATATCAGTGCCAGTAACCTGGTTGTGATAGTATACTATAGTTTTGCAAGATGTCAGTATTGAGGGAACTCAGAAATGTGTACAAGGAATTTCTCTGCATTATGTCTTACAAATGTATGTGAATCTGCAATTATTTCAGTAAACATTTGTTTAAAAAAATAGTTGAATGATAAAATATAACCTACAACCTGACTGAATTGTATAGAACTCTAAGAAAAATCAGAAAGTTTTTGACCTGATGACAATTAAGTAACATTTTGTAGGTTCAATATAGTTTTGATGAGTCCTCTGTCATATAGCCAATGAAATGAGTTCTTGATAGGCAAGGCAGAAATGAATATTGAATAACTCTTTACCATCGTCATTACCATTATCATCATTATTATTAAACTTATGTTCCTAGGCCAAAAAGTAGAGATGTCAGATCTATAATTAATGACTTCGGAAAAGTGTAAGCACTTAAGCATTCTTGGATTCCTTCATTAAAGAACTTGAGGCTCTTTATTAAATTTTAGCCCTTCTTACTTTGCCTGTTTAGTAATGTTTGTAAAAATATAGTATATGGCTCAGGCATGGTGGCTTATGCCTGTAATCCCAGCACTTTTGGAGGCCAAGGCAGGCAGATCACTTGAGTCCAGGAGTTTGAGACGAGCCTGGGCAACATGGTAAAACCCCATCTCTACAAAAAAATACAAAAAACTAGCCAGGCATGGTTGCACGCACCTGTAGTCCCAGCTACTTGGGAGGCTGAGGTGGGAAGATCACCTGAGTCCAGAAGGTCGAGGCTGCAGTGAGCTGTGATTGTGCTACTGTGCTCCAGCCTGAGTGAGAGTGAGACCCTGTCTCAAAAACATATACATATATACACATAATATATATATATATAATGTATATATGTACAGATTATTAATAAATTATGTTTATAGTTTTATGAAATGTGGATAAAAAACTGCCATATACTGTTTCCTTGGATAGATTATTAGGGGTAAATCTAATTAGAGGTCATTAAGTAAAATCGAGTATGTGCATTTTTTTCCTGACATATTTATTGATCTTAGGCATTTGGCAGAATATCTGCAGTTTTGTTCTCAGTAGGTCCAGCGCCAGGCACCTCCCTTATCTAATAAATGGCTAATATGATTTGTCTTCAGTAGGATGACTAACAGCTGGATACCCAGTGCTTAAAAATCAATTGAAACAATATGGCTTTAAAGAGCTGAGAATTATTAAACCAATGCTATGAATCAGTGCTATTTCACATCTCTTCCTATGGACTGATTTCCCAATAGAAATGTTTTTAATGACTTGATGTTTTATTGCTGTGGGTGAGGAATATCCTTGAAAAAAGATGTATTTGGAATGAGTAATTTTGTATCATTCCATGTGAATAAAATGTTGAATAGTCAAGTAAGATTAATACACATCCAATTACATCCTTGATTGAGATAATTCTCTGTTGGGAGAGAGGTCTTGTGCACTGTAGGATGCTTAGCAATAGTCCTGGCCCCTGCCCACTAGATACTACCCATCACACCAAGTGTGACAATAGAAAAATGCCTCCAAACCTTGCCAGAGGTCCCAAAATTGCTCCTAGTTGAGACCTCTGAACTAGGACGAGCTTCTGTGGTTAATATGTTTAATGTTTTTTTTTCCACCAAGTTATGTATATTCATTACCTAATATGCATACCTTCCTTGAGTGACTCAATATTGTAGATAACCATGATCTCTCACCTGAACTAGGGCAAAACCTACCTGACACTTTTCCGGCATCCTTTCTGACTCCTATTTTCCGAATTGTAATGTTTTCCAAAAACCAAGCTTCCTGGTGGCTCCTTGCTGTACTGAGGACAGTGGCCCGAGTCTCTAACGTGTCCTGCAGCCCCCTCTGCAGCCTTCCTCACCCCTTCCTCCTTGCTTTTCTCTCTGTTCTCTGAACTAGCCATGGCCCTTCCTGCCATCGGGATTCCCTCGGTGCAGGCTCACTTCCCCCAATTAGGTAAAGCCAACAATTATACATTCTCAACAGCCCCATCATAATGCCTTGTTTATAGCTGGAATTTTGCATGTGAATTTATGATTCTGTGATTAATGTCTCTGTTTTTCCCTGGACTGATAAGAATTGGTTCGATTTGGAATTTTGGTGCTCAGCATTTACTTCCCAGCAACTGTTTTTTGCATAAGTATATAAATTCAGTCATTCGAGGTGGCCAGACCAATTAAGTGACAGCCCAGGTCTACTTGGGAGTTGACAATCAAATCTTTGGTGAATACCCCACACTGACTGGATGTCAGCTTTTCGTCAAAATGGACCTTACAATTCCACACAGCCAAGAAGTGTTCTGATTTATTCCAGTTCATGCTGATTATACGTATACTTGGAATTCATGCCCACTTTCTTCATGCACCACGATGTGCCTCTTGCTTGCTGGTGTTGTCCAGCTGCGACCACAATTTGCTATCTTCCCAGGAGCAGGGCTGTGTTCCACCTGGCTGCTCCATCTCCCTCAGCACCCGGGAAGCTCGACTAGGTCAGGGCAACTAAAAGTTAAGAGGAAACCGAACAGTGATCCAGGAAGCTGGATTTTTAAAAAAAAATCACCGCCCAGCTATGCAAAAAGGAATGCCATCTCCTTAGAGAAGTCAAGAACGGGACGTGCTATTTTAAAAGCAGCTTTAAAAAAATTATTCTCAAAAGAAAATACTACAGATTTGTCCGTGTTTTGTTTACTCTTATGCTTAGTTCTGTATACATGTGAGTGCCATTATTTTGAAACCTATGTGCATTAAAATATTGATGGGAAACCCTTGAGCATTAAAGTTCTGTGTATGTCCCTGCTAGGTATGGGCAGGAACTGAGGAGGTCGACAAAGCTCTGCTAGCCACCGGCTGTGGGAACGTGGCTCCGGGTCCCGTTGTCACACCAAGTAACACATTCACTGCCGTCTTCCAGTCTCAGGAGGCACCAGCTCAGGGCTTCTCCGCGTCCTTTGTTAGCCGTAAGTAGCCCTAAGAACCAAACCCAGAGGTCTTTGAGGGAGTGTGGTTGTCACAGGCAGGCAGGAGTGGCTAAACCTGGGGGTATAGGGGAGGATGAGTCACCTAATCCCGAGAAGACACCTTTCTTCCAAATAGCAGTGAGAACAGAACTTAATTGAGAAGTGATATAAAAGCCATGAGGGGCACTAGCCAACGTCTAGAAATAAGCCTGGCACCCAGAGTGGGCTGATATTGGGCAGAAGTGCAGGTGGCTATTTAGCAAACAACCAGTGTGGCTGGCCCGTGGCACCTTGACCACAAAATCCTGTGGGGGGGCTTGAAACACATGCAGATTCCTGAGCCTCACTCCAGGTCTGTCTGAATTCAGAATTTCCATGAGCGAGGTCTTTCATGTTTTTTTTTTTTTTTTTTTTTTTTTTTTGAGACGAAGTCTCACTCTGTCGCCAGGCTGGAGTGCAGTGGTGCCATCTCCGCTCACTGCAACCTCCACCTCCCAGGTTCACGCCATTCTCCTGCAACCTCCACCTCCTGGGTTCAAGCTATTCTCCTGCCTTAGCCTGCCAAGTAGCTGGGACTACAGGCGTGTACCACCATGCACAGCTAATTTTTTTTTTTTTTTTTTTTTTGTATTTTTAGTAGAGACAGGGTTTCACCATGTTGGCCCGGATGTTCTGGATCTCTTGACCTTGTGAACCACCTGCCTCGGCCTCCCAAAGTGCTGGCATAAGCCACCGTGCCCGGCCGGTCTTGCATGTTTTAACTGTCATCCAGAGGGTTCTCATGCTCAGTCAACTTTGGGATCAACTTTGGGAGCCAGTTTCTTTGGGAATGTTCAAAATTAGGAAGGATGGATCTCCTTTTCTAGCTACTGTACACTATTAGATTCGTGGGAAATGTAGCAGTTTTAAAGTCAGAGAAGCAATGGTGTGTTCCTGTTGGCTGAGTTAAATCAAGTGTAGCCACTCATGGCAAACCACTGTTTAGGGAAAAGTTTGAGGAAAGGAATTAGAGGAAGTAATACAATAGACGGGTTTTTCAGACTGAATCAGAGCGTGCTGGAAAGGAAGTACTGAAAGACAACCCCAGACCAAATCTTAGGTCTGCAGGTGGTCCACTGTGTGAGTGTACACGTGTGTACTTGTGTGTGTGTTAATGTCAATTTAAAAGGGTAGAGATATTTTCATGCTTGATAGATCAGAGAGTGAAGTGGATTAACTAGTCAATGGTTATATGAAAACAAATCATTTTAGTGGTGAAAATCTATTTCTTTTTGTTTCGAAAACCAGGGATGCATGAAAGAATTTGGTAAGAGGTGGGATTAATAAATCCAGCTAGTTTTAAAAAGCAACCATTGTTTTGGCTAGATTACAATGGTAATGAAAATAGCAGTTTTCTAATAATAAGACATTTTAAAAACATTAATTGTGTAAAGTACTAATCAAGTGCAAATCATTTTTTATCCATTTTATTTCTTTATCTACGTGAACCATATTTGATCTTTGCTCATTTATCCTTTCTTAATATCTTAACATTAAGGGATTTGCAGTAGATTTGTGGTAATATTTTGAGTACTCAGTGCATAAAACTCTGCAGCATTTTCTAAAAATATATAATGTTCTTATTATGCACATATGTGTGTTTTTAAATCAGAGGTTTATTCTCTTCGTTCTTGCTTCTTCCATTTGGAATATCTCAAGGAACTATGTCTATAGATAATTTAGGAAAATGCCTCTTTCCTTCACTGACAAAATAGATACATGAGAAAAAAATGGTCTGATGATGACTTTTTGTTCTCACATAGGATGTGGAAGTAATTTCACTGGCCCTTCAGGTTACATCATTTCTCCAAATTACCCAAAACAATATGACAACAACATGAATTGTACCTATGTCATAGAGGCTAATCCTCTGTCAGTGGTCCTCTTGACTTTTATGTCCTTCCACTTAGAAGGTAAGTTTATTCTTTTAAAAAAATTGTTTAATTAACAAACAAAAATTGTATTTTTATGGTGTACAACATGTTTTGACATATGTACATGTTGTGGAGTGGCTAAATCCAGTTAAGTAACATGTCCACTCACTCACATACTTACCACTTTTTGTGGGGAGAGCATTTAAAATCTCTCTTAGCAATTTTTAAGTATTCTGCAAGTAATCAAGTATTTCAGGTATTCAACCTTGTTATTAGCTATTGGCACCATGTCGTACAGTAGATCTCCCGAACTTATTCCTCTTAGCTGAAATTTTGTATCCTGTGACCAGCATATCCTAAATCTCCACTCCCACATACCCTACCAGCCTCTAGTAACCAACATTCTACTCTCTGCTTCTATGAGTTCGACATTTTTAGATTCCACATGCTAGTGAGATCATGCAGTATTTGCCTTTCTGTGTGTAGCTTATTTCACTTAGCATAATGTCCTCCAGGTTCATCCATGTTGTCACAAATGACAAGATTTTATTCTTCTTTAAGGCCAAAGAGTATTCCATTGTGTATATCTACCACATTTTCTTTATCCATTCATTCACTGATGGACACTCAGGTCTATTCCATGTCTTGGCCATTATGAATCATGCTGCAATGAACACGACAGTACAGATAATCTCTTGGACACACTGATTTGATTTCCTTTGGATCTATGCCCAGAAGTGAACTTGCTGGATCATATGGCAGTTCTATTTTTAATGTTTTGGGAAACTGCCATGCATTTTTCCATAATGGCTGCACTAATTTACATTCCCATCAAGAGTGTACAAGGAAGAGTTCCCTTTTCTCCACATCCTTGCCAAAACTTACCTCTTCTCTTTTCATAATAGCCATGGAATATAAGTTTATTCTTAAGTAAACTCTAATTGATTCCTCAGAAATGAATGAGGAGTAAGTAGAGGCAGAAGTCTAAAACTCACCATTTAAAGAAAATACTGAAAATATGTTACAGAGTAGATTTAATGTAAACGTGATTAAAATTTCATCCAATTTTTAAAGAATACAAATATTATTCTATGTATTCCATCTAGAAGTAAAAAAAATAGTGAAAGAACTTTAACAACACAGGTATTGCATAAATTGCTTAAAGAAAATGAGTCTGAAACGTTTCATGTTAACATAGCTTTTAATTTATTCACTTGCAATTAAAGTTTATACACATACATGTGCACACACACACCCACATTCATGCCCACACAATTAACCAAACCAGTGAGAGAAACTGTCTTATTGAGTCAACATAGGTGTTCGACAAATATTGAATGAGTGAGTAAATTAATAAAATTAATATAGGCTGGGCGCAGTGGCTCACACCTGTAATCCCAGCACTTTGGGAGGCCGAGGTGGGCAGATCACCTGAGGTCAGGAGTTTGAGACCAGCCTGACCAACATGGAGAAACCCTGTCCCTACTAAAAATACAAAATTAGCCAGGTGTAGTGGCGCATGCCTGTAATCCCAGCTACTCGGGAGGCTGAGGCAGGAGAATCACTTGAACCCAGGAGGCAGAAGTTGCAGTGAGCTGACATCACGCCATTGCACTCCAGCCTGGCCAACAAGAGCGAAACTCTGTCTCAAAAAAAAAAAAAAAATTAATATATGTGCCCTGCTTTTAGTAAATATTACCATTGGGTGTTCTTTCTTCTGCTCCATCTTGGTCATCTTCATCTTCTCAGTCCTGACTCTTCAGTGCCTAAGTTCCTGGCCACAAGTGCCCTCTGTGTTCATTCTCCCACTCTAGGGAATGGGCCGTTGGCAGAGGGAACAGTAGAGATGCCGATTTGGGCTGGGCTATGTCTGACAATAGACACAACTTGGTGTTTAATGGAGGCTTTGACACAGTGGAAAGGAAATTCCTTCAAATAGATGGGTATTTTCAACCGCTCATAACCGTATTCATTTTCTTTTTACCTATCAACTTTCTATTTCTAAACCACAATTTATCTGCAGATTTGTCAAGCTACCTCAGTATATTCGAAATTTCTTACCCTTGGGTTAGTCTCTCATGGCAGTGAAAAGTTACACTCTGCAAAATGTTCTATAGCATTCAACATCTGGGAAATGTATGGTTTATAAAAATGACATGTCAGAACTCATAAATGGATAAATTTAACAAAGCTTGTCTCACTTAATCCTTTTTCCTATGACCTCACTGCCTTTTCATACATCTCTGCAGTTGTAATTTTTAGCACATGAGTTTGCTTAAAACAATGCCAAGTGTAAATCAATGTATGTCACTGTAAAAATGGAATATAAAGTGTCATCTTTTCAGCATTTGCTAGCAGAAAATCCCAGTACCATAAAAAGATGCCCATGATATATGAAGGCTTGAGGGAGGGTAAAATAGTTTGTATAAGATGATCCAATTTTCTTTTTAAAATAACATGTGTGGGAATAAAATCTATAAGGCTATTAACCAGTACATTAATAGTTGTCACCACTGTGTGATAGATTTATTCGAGATGCTTATTTTCTTCTTTATAGCTTTTGTGTTATTTTTATAATTAGGACAATTATTTTAATAGCAGGGGAACAACATGTGGCTTGAATATTGTGTTTGTGCTCATTAACTTAAATAAACAGTGCATCTCACAAGACCGTATCATTCAGACTAAGAAAGGAGACTCTAGTAATTGTACTACAAAGCCACAGAAAGCACTGCTGATACCAGTGGTATATGTATTATTAGAAGAGACCCTATTGTGACCTGAGACAGCTCCCTGAGCTCAGTTGATCAGGTGAGATGAAGGGGAGCAACCCTGGACTATCTCAGTATAGTACAGGGAAAGTGAGCACAGCATTTAGGATGGATCTTAATGCCAGGTCAGCCACTTACTGCTGTTCAAGTGACTTTGTGCAAATTACTTCACCTTTATGTCTGATACTTACTTATATAAATAGCACTTTGCTATGTGTGTGTGTGTGTGTGTGTCTAATATATATTTATGTATAATAGTAGTTCTGAAAGTCAGATAATGTTAGATTGATTTCTGCTTCCACTAATGGATTTGCCAATCCTCACTCAGTTGAAGACTGATTCTTTTCTAACATGATATCCTTACAACAATGCCATGTGACATTTCCGGTGTTTAAGTGTTCAGCATTTTCAAACTGCTGCCTGAGTAATTTCTGGCTATAGATTCATCGAATTATGATGATTCCCCAAAAGGGTGACATTAATCAAATTTATTTTATAATTAGGTTCTTGTCCTTAACCACATCAATGCTGACATTTATTGAATACCATCACCAAGCTAGAGATTCGCTAGCTACAGTAAAAGTAACCTTTCCCCAGCCCTTCTAAAGTGAGCCTGAGGGATTCATATGCAATGTATTGTGATGAAACTGAGAATTGCTCTCAAGGAAAGTCATAGCTTTATTGAAAGAGCCTTGGCCTTTCTAGCTGCTATAGGCCCTTGGAACTGTTTCTGAGAGACTCTGATCAAATGGCTAAGCATTTCTGAGCCCAGGATCCCAGCAGAGCCAGTGTTGACTTAGGTGGTGATGAAGGCTCTAGATCTGTCATCTTGGTGGACCATTAGCACAAAAGGTGGGATTGGCAAGGAACAGATATGGTATCCCAGGCTACAAAATACTGTGAGGAAACAGACTTGTCTCTATGTGGCGTCTGCTAAACATTGACAACTGCTTAGGGAAGGTTTTACTATGAAGGGAAAAATACAGATTGTTGAACCACACGCAACTCTTGGGTTACAAAGGCTCGGTGACCTACTTTCCGCTTACCACAAAGTAAGTTGCTCCAAGTTTAATGTTGTCCTAAATTTCTCTAACTTTCTCATTGCTTTTACATTTCCAATACTGGACATTCCATGAACTACAGACCATTGATGTTTGTCCTCATTTTGGAATCTGGTATTATTAAATAACTGCTTATTTTATTTTCCCAAATATTCAACAGTCCAAAATTTTGTGTTCTCGTTATTCATGTGGCCAACTAGATGCCCTCAATCTGCTAAAAAAAAAAAAAAAAAAAAAATTATAGATCCAGTTTTCTTACTTCATAGATAAAGCACTTCATGAGGCAAAATGAAGCAAGCCAGTGCCTTCTAAACCTTGATTATTCTTTCATTAAAATTGGATAGTAGGCCGGGCATGGTGGCTCACGTCTGTAATCCTAGCACTTTGGGAGGCTGAGGTGGGTGGATCACGAGGTCGGGGGTCGAGAACATCCTGGCTAACACGGTAAAACCTTGTCTCTACTGAACAAAATACAAAAAATTATCCGAGCATGGTGGTGGGCACCTGTAGTCCCAGCTACTCGGGAAGCTGAGGCAGGAGAATGGCGTGAACCTGGGAGGCGGAGCTTGCAGTGAGCCGAGATTGCGCCACTGCCCTCCTGCCTGGACAACAGAGCAAGACTCTGTCTCAAAATAAATAAGTAAATAAAATTAAAAAATAAAAAATTGGATAGTAACATTAATTCACCTTGGTGATAATGAGGAATTTAGAGATTCTCAATTTAAAAATTGTACATGCAGTAAACTGTAAACTCAGTGTTTCTCAGATCCAGTAATTCTTGACAAGCATTGGAGGGGGGAGCAGCACTTAGCTCATGAGATGGAAGCACCAAAGGGACAAATGCCTTTGCTCATTGTCCTCCAGAGATGGCTTCAAAGCCCCAACAGGAGTGGGCCCAGATTCACACCTAATATTTGCCTAAATTCTCTTTGATTAACTGAAGTCCCAGTTTATGGGTTATACCTAATACAAAGCTTAAAGAAAAAAAGTAAAAAAAAATAGTTTTAGATTTTTCTTTTTGGCTTTTTTTCCCCATCAAGAAGCACAATAAATGAGCTTTGTCAGTTTTCTTTATTTCCTCCTATTTAAATTTTTTAAAAACTGGTATTGCTCAACTACTGTTTGTTCTCTTTGCTTTCTCAGTTGTTTCTAAAGAACTCAGAATGTGGTCGCCTTCCACATTGCTTTAGAAAAACGTGGGCAGTGGTCCTTTTGAAATGTTTCCTACTGATATTTTATTCAACTGGCAGAGCACTGGAGCAGATGGTGTAGTTTCTGTGAAATCCCTTGTTTGCCTGTGTTACACCCCAATTTGCTTTAATTTGTTTGGCCTTCATGCGCAATGGAACTTAGCTGTATACTAGTACATGCTTCCCCCTCCTCTGAATCATGCCTCCATAGAGGAGACCAGTCTCCCAGCTACTCAGGGTAAAGTTAACAAGACAGATGATAGGTCTCAGTCACTGCTGCCTGGTAATTCATGTGCCTCTGCCTAGAACCCATTTCTTTCTTCCTTCCTTCCTTCCTTCCTTCCTTTCTTTTTCTCCCTTCCCTTCCCTTCCCTTCCCTTTCCTTCTTTTTCCTTCCCCCTTCCCTTCCCTTCCCTTTCCTTCTTTTTCCTTCCCCCTTCCCTTCCCTTCCCTTCCCTTCCCTTCCCTTCCCTTCCCTTCCCTTCCCTTCCCTTCCCTTCCCTTCCCTCCCCTCCCCTCCCCTCCCCTCCCCTTCCCTTCTCTTCCCTTCACAGAGGCTTGCTCTGTTGCCCAAGCTGGACTACAGTGGTGCAATCTCAGCTCACTGCAACCTCTGCTTCCCAGGTTCAAGCAATTCTTGTGGCTCAGCCTCCCAAGTAGCTGGGATTACAGGCACCAGACACCATGCCCAGCTAATTATTGTATTTTTAGTAGAGATGGGCTTTCACCTTGTTGGCCAGGCTGCTCTCAAACTCCTGACCTCAAGTGATCTGCCTGCCTCAGCCTCCCAAAGTGTTGGGATTACAGGTGTGAGCCACTGTGCCTGGCCCCTAGAACCCATTTCTATTTCCTGAAAATACTTGATCTTATAACTACAACATGGAAATATCCCAAACAAAGGGTTTTCCCTCATCTCTAGTCCTCTTTGGTGTCTCTGCCCACGCCCTCCCCCAACTTTGGAGAAAAATTGTGGTCCCACTCTAAATCCCACAAGTTTATTCTATTTGTGGAATTACTCATCCTTAGTTTTCCTTCAGTTCTCTCATAGTTCTTAGAACTATGATGAAGTTTGGAATTAGACGTTGCCCAGTAATAAATCCCAGAAAAATAGAACAAAAAATTAAATTTTACTGCATGGCATAGAGCCTTGCCCATTTCAAACGATGAATATGTTTTAAAGTTTTTAGAAAGGATGGAAAATAGTCATAAAAACAAATGATAGGGAACCATTTTACAGCTCACGGATTTCAGTAGTAAATGTCTATCAAGTCACTTGTTGAAGATAAAGAATTACTGAGCTCCCGGTCCCATGACGTGGACTCTAGTCCATGGAGAAAGTATTGTTCAATTTCAGGGTGCTTCTCTTCCTCACAAGTTCACATATGTCTGATCGAATGCTGCCTCTTGGTCATAAACTTTGATATCCATCTTGCTCCTTGAAGAAGTTTTTCCAAACCTCAACTAAGTTTCCTTCTCTCCCTGGAAGACAATCACCCTAATTATGAGAGTTTTGTGTATATTTTGATTATACATGCAATTGGCTCGTCCAATAATGATGAGAAAGTGTTTAATATAATTATTTTCTGATGCCTTTAGTCTGTCACCAAGCACCTTCTCACTGAAGAATCAGGCTGATATTCTTGATCTAATGCAGTGATGGGATATATAGAACTTTAGAATATGATATATGTGTTTAAAGTACTTAATGCCTAGTGACACACATATCCATTGTCTTGCATATTACTTTGTTCATGTTAATTTTTGATATTTTCTTAGACTTTAGCTAATTTTACCAGCTTCTAATACTATGTACATGTTTGATTTCTTTTGGACAGAATTTGAAAGGGCATAACATCCTACGTTAAAGAAATGACTACTAGAAAGAATACGAGAATGTTTTAATCCATGAAATAAGTTGCCAGATACTATAACTTTTACGTTTTACTGAATCAGGCTTTGAGAAGCAGACTGTCTTACATAATTGGTTTAGTTAGTTGATATTCTATTGCCATCTACAGAAAATCTAAAATCCCTTCTCAACTTCTTGTGCATTTCCCCAACAAACTTCCTTATTGTTCAATGTGGACATTTAATAAATTGTTAATGAGTTTTGATTATGTCTCGTACCACTGCCATTTCATGAATGAGCTTTCTGTATTTCAACTAGTTCCTTTAATCAACTATTTGTCAACATAATCAACTATGAGTGACACTTTACCTTATGTTTCACAACCTTTTCACTGTTTTCTAAGACAACTGCCACTGTGATCATCTATATCATTAGCCCACAACTTAACAACTAACTCTTTCATACTTAACACATGCATAGCAGCCTATTTGATCAAATGTGGGACCAAGATTTCAATCCAGCATCAGCAATTTTTCCCTACATTATGTGATGTTGGTTTTATAACTTGATATATTGTTGCTAAATAATTTCTAGAACTAATGCACAATTGTTTTATTCTCAAACTCATCTACTTTGAATTTTTTTAAATTCCAGTGGAGCTTTTGATGTCTTAAAGACAAATACTGAGGTTATAACTAAGGTACATAGTTTGGCAATATTCAAACCATGAATCTGAGTTTATTTCTTTTTTGTTGTCTTTTTCCAACATCGTATTGCTTCTAATTACATGAAAAGGCCATCGAAGTTCAGTCTTTCATGCTTTCAACTTGTAGATTTATGCCCAATTAGAAATATTTCTATTCCAGCGTTTTCAAAATAAGGGAATTCCTTGTGGTTAATTTAAAAATGTATATCTTGAATTGATACCTCAAGATTTCTGCAGGCTGAATAGAAACTTAGCGAAGGAGCTGAATGTATTCTTAAAACGATTTAAGAATGTGTGGTAACTCTTTAATGCATAGATATACTTTGTAAAAGTATTTGTCAAGATTCTTTGAGTGGCAAATTATCTTCAAAAGTTAGCTTAGATACAAAGTAGGGTTTATAAGAAGGATACTGGGTGATTTTATCTCATCAAAGGAAGGGCTTCTAGAACAAAGGAAACCAGGGACAAGAATCTGTCAGCATGCTCTCTCTTCCCCACTCTTTTTGCTGCTTTCTGCACAACAACTTCTTTTTCCCTTATGGCAGCCTTGCTTCCTTAATGTGTCAGGAAACATGGCTGCAGACATTTTTTAAGTTTAGTATCTTTGTCTGCTACCATTGACTCTTACTCAGTTGCAGTTTGAACACATCTGATTGGCCTGGATTGGGTCTGATGCCATGCCTTGCCATTGATTGACTGGAATTATCAATCAATCAATCAACTGTGGTCAGGATGGTGGGGTTGTATAAACAACAGCAACAATGACTCTAATCATAAAAATATCTACCATATCCATTAGGAGGTTTTATGGCACAATTAACAGGAAACTTGATTAATCTGGTTTAAACACAAAGGAGCAATTCATTGGTTTTTAATTCTGGAAGGTTTCAAAGTTGGGTGTGCCTCAAATCTCTCAATTCAGCCTTTTAATTATGTCATCAAATATTCAGCTGTTTCTGTTTTTACTTTGTGCTACTCCAGTGTGAGCCTCACCCTAAGGCTGGCTCCTCTCATTGCTGTACGGGTGCTGCTCTCACAGTGGGTACTCCTCACCCACATCAGAAAGAGAGATGGCTTCTATCCCGTGGTATGCTAGAGTTGGGTTGCACCATCTTGCAAGAGTCAATTTTGCTCATCTATTCCTATTCTGCACTTAATGACTTGTTGTTAATAGCTTGAAATTGGCTATTGTGGGAGTATCTATACGATGGAAATTGGCAAATGCCACAAATCTCTCAGAGAGTTGGTTGTTATATTTACCAGCATACTACTGCCTCTATTCCAACTTCCAAATGTCAAACAAGGGTGTTGAAATTCACCTTTATTGGATTGGATTAGGTCACACACCCACCTTTGAATCAAGGTCTATGGCCAGGGGACTTGAAATTATAAAGTAAGTGTGCATAATGATTTTGTCAGCATGCTCTTATAGGAAGAGTATTCTAACAGCAAACAGCAAACAGGATGTCTGATTTCAGAGTCCACTGTGCCACAGTATGTGCTTACATAAAATAATACAGTTTTGGTCATTCCCAATGGGGCATTTGTAAGTAAGTAAATTTTGTGTGTTGGGGTGATGTGGATCATTAGATATATGTTCAAGTTAGCATCGCCGTGAAATAAAAGTATTTTGTTCTTGTGGTTTGTAAATGAAAATGGGAAAATATTTCACATTGTTAATCATCAGAGCAATTAAAATTAAATATCACAATGAAGTTCCGTTTCACTTGCACTAGAATGGCTAAAATTAAAAAGACTGACAATGTCAAATGTTGGCATACCTGCAGAGCACTGGAAGTCCCACACACTCCTGGTGAGAATGTATACTGATGTAACTACTAGATATAATTTGGCAGTTTCTTAAAAAATTAAATACATACCTAATTTGGGGGCTAATAATTTCACTCCCATTTATATACCCAAAGGAACTGAAAGCATGTGCCCACTCAAAATCTCACGCATGAATGTTCATAGCAGCATTATCCATAAGAGCCAAAAGGTGGAAACAAACCAAATGTCTGTCATGGATGGACTCAAAAACATTACATTAAGTGAAAGAAGCCAGCCACAAAAGGTCACATACTGCATGATTTTATTCATGTGAAATGTCCGGAGTAGACAAATCCATAGAGGCGGAAAGTAGTTTAGTAATTGCGTAGGGTGGGAGACCATATACAGAAAGGATGAGAGTGAAGTGATTGTTAATGGGCATAACATTTTCCTATGGGCAATGAAAACACAGAATTGGGAAAAATGTCAGATGCCAAAAATGTTGTGGGAGAGTAAGTCGGCAGCACCAATGTAGGGATCATTTGATAACCTGAAAAATAATCTTACCTTAGTGCCAGTATCTAACTTCTAAAAACTTATTCTGATGAAATAATGAAAAACTTCCTCAAATATTTATGTACAGGAATGTTTGTTTCAACAATATTTTTATTTACAGAAATGTGGAGAATATAGAATTTCAAGCAATAGGGGATTGATGGAACGTGGATGGCACATCTATATGTTGGAATTTGATATAGGCATTAATATATTACATTGGTGCAAAAGTTATTGCGGTTTTTTTCCTTTCCTTTCATAATAATATAAGGTTTTATTTTATTTGAGATGGAGTCTTGCACTGTCACCCAGGCTGGAGTGAAGTGGCGTGATCTCAGCCCACTGTAACCTCTGCCTTCCAGGTTCAAGCGATTCTCCTGCCTCAGCCTCCTGAGTAGCTGGGACTACAGGCACGCACCACCACACCTGACCAATTTTTGTATTTTTAGTAGAGACGGGGTTTTGCCATGTTGCCCAGGCTGGCCTTGAATTCCTGAACACAGGTGATCCGCCCGCCTCAGCCTCCCAAAGTGCTGGGATTATAGGCGTGAGCCACCATGTCTGGCACTGATATAATGTTTTAGAAGAATATTTAATCACATACAAATGCATGATGGATATAATTTCATATTGATACAAATTAGGTTACCATATGGGTGTCATTTCATATTAATACAAATTAGGTATGATCCAAGTTAATATTTTAACAGTATGTGTTCACCTACAAAAATCACTGGATATGTTGTAATGGACAAATATCTTTTTAATTTCTTGTTTTTTTTTTATATTTTTCTTTGGGGGATGGTAGGCTGGAGCATATATTCACATTATAATTAGCAAACAAAACAATAATATATATTTTGTAGTCCTTAAACACTAATAGTGTTTGTGTGAACATCTAAAATGGTTGTTCAATAAACATTAAGGAGTTTCTAATGATATCTCCATGGTAGGAGTCACTTATCTGGACATAAGCTTGGAGCAAGTTTTCTCAGTAGCAGCGCTATTGTCATGTCGGGCTAGGTAGTTTTTTGTGGGTCCCAGAGGGTCCGGGGTGTAGGGGCTGACCTCTGTATAGCAGCGTCTTCAGCAGTATCCCTGGTCTCTACTCCACTCTACAGTGTGACAGCAAAAATGCCTTCAGATAGTGCCAGGTGTTCTTGGGGAGGCAACACAGTCCCCAGTTTACAGTCACTGAATTAAAGGAGCCATTATCTGAAGAAAGGAAATTCTGAATTGTTTCAAAGTGGAATGTGTCTATTTTTTTCGTAAAGTTCTACCTGTTTTCTCATACCTGTGCCTGTTTTGTAGTTAGAGTAAACATCATTTCAACAGGAAACTAAGTTAAATATCTCTTGTTTCTCATTTTAATTTTTATAGCAATTGCATGAATCATCATCACATTTTTGTTTTTATGTTTACGGCATTAACTGTTTGTGTTGGTTCTGATCGTAATGCGGTTGTTCCATGCCTTGGCCAGCTCGTTCCGCTGTGACAGGAAGCTGTGTCAATGACGGCGTGCACATTATCAGAGGTTACAGCGTCGCGTCCACCCCATTTGCTACTGTGTGTGGAGAAGAGATGGCAGCTCCCCTCACCATTGCCGGGCCGGTTCTGCTTAACTTCTACTCCAACGAGCAAATCACAGACTTCGGATTCAAGTTTTCCTATAGGATAAACTGTGAGTAGCCATAATGACAGAGTTTGGAACTTTCTTCTTTTCTGAGTAATGTATGCAAGGAGTTTTCACTGTGATTCATACAGCACTAACTTGAAGATTCAGAGAATTTAAGGGAAAAAAATTGTCAATGAGGTTCGTGGCTAAAAATATATATATATACATTTTTTCTTAAAAAGAAGAGGACCTTTTTCAAGAACTTTGGCTAGAACTACTATGAAAATCAAATGAAGAATTGACATTTGTTTTGTAATTTAATTTAAATAAATACTACTGCAATTTTTTTGTTTTTCTTACCTTACACAAAGTTGCCTGTTAGTCCAAATTATCCAGATGCCTGTTTTATTTCCCCAAGTCATTTTGCTAATACAAAAATTAATATTTTATATATTTAGAAGAAATATAAGAGAATGTCTTTACAATCTGATAGGAAAGACTTTTTTAAAACACTATGCACAAAGCACAAGCCCTAATGGAAAAGATTGATATATTCAATTATGCTATAATTTACAACTTCTCTGCATCAAAGGCAAAGAGAAAAGAGGAGCAACAGACTAGACAGAGGCATTTGTTGCTACCCAGAAAATTCTAAGGTTGCACTTCCCAATCTTGAATAGTCTTTTCCCCTCCTGCCTGGTTAGTTTGCTGACAATATTTATGCACCATCTAATAGACATCTCCGCTGCAGTCAAACTGGCACACAAATCTTATAACATCTTTCTTGAGTCTGTTTCTTCTTTGCTCCACCAAACCCATTGCTAAAGGTAGAAAGTTAAAGAGTTTCCCTTGGAATAAATTACTGTTCCCATCCCCAGAGAAGACTAAAAACATGTATTTACTTCTGAAAAGCGCCTCCATAATTTGTTCACATTAGCTGCTATCTGCATCCTGACTCCCACAGTTTGTAAAGTATGATTACATATGGCTGTGTAGCTCTGTTGGCTCAAGCAGAATAGAACCATGCAATTAACATTTCCTCTCCCGTCGTCTTGTTGAATAAAGATAAGGATGGATTTGTTTTTATTCTTTTGGCACAACTGCTGCTTTGGAGAGGTAAACTCCTGCTTTATATTCTTCTTCTCTTTAATCTTTCATTTTCCTACAAGGAAGTAGTCAAGATTCAATATATTCTAGTATAAGAGTCCAACTTAAAAAGTGTTGTTGATGTTAAGACTTAAAATGCTGATATGGTGCAAAGATGGGAGTTATTTAGGCTTTGATAAACTTCCAGAGACCGCGTAATTGTGTATAAAGTGAAAAGGAGTGATTGCTACCCTTATCTGACATGTAATTCACTTTTACAGATGGACCTGGGGGTCTGAACACACACGTACTTACAGGTACATAGAGAAGAGTGCTCCCTGCAAGGTGGGCTCAGCTGAGGCAAAAACAGTAAAGAAAGAAAGAGCCTGACAGGGCAGCCCCAATTTGTTCCTCATTTCTGAGGATGTAAAGTGGAACGTGTCCATTGATAGTGTATAGACCATGGAAATACTTCAAAATGCATTAACCCCATTATAATTTTAGAATCGTAAATATACATAGATAGGTCTTTCCACTGCAGTGAGAGTGATCATCAGGAGGTACAATCTGATCCTCATATGTAAACCCAAGCATAAATAGTCATTTTATATTGTGGATAAGAGGGCTTTGTTACATTTTTATGTCTGTTATTTTACTGACTAATGTGTCTAGCTCAAGGCTCTGAGCTGTTAATTGCTGGAATACTGGAGAGGAATGGGCCTGGCCTCCTCCTGCTTGTTGAGGATTGAGGATCAGTGATATTAATACAAACTGGGGCAAGTTTAGTCCTTACCAGTCTCACAACTGACTGCAAATCCACCAGACTGGAGAGCTATGCATTTGAGCCCACAGAAGGAACTAAAATGGAAAGTTCCAAAAATGATTTCCAGTAGTTTACCTTATAATATTCTATCCCTGACAGAAGAGACACAGATCTCTATTATTTCAGATTTCCAGATCACAATCTTTCCTACATCTGTATGCCCAGAACATCATTCTGGCCACCTTTTCCATACTGCGTTACTGTTGTCATCCCTCTCTCAACCTGTCAATGAAATACAGGGAGGTGATGGTGAAATGTTCCTTCTCGTCATTTCCACTCTGGCCATTAATTTGACTCAGACTGATTCCTTTCCAAGATGTGCCTTTAAATATTCTTCCCTGTTTCTATCCTCTTGCTGTCTTTCATTTTCCTTCCTAGTGGGAAAATCAGAATTATGTGTAAACACAATGAAGGGAGATATAAGTCACTTTAAGAAAAATAATTATTACCTCTCTTAGGGAAAAATGTACAATAGTATAGAATCTCTTAAAATCATTTTTCCATTCTGGGACTAATCATTGTTCTCTTCATATTCCCTTGTCTTCTGTTGCAGCCTGTGGTGGTGTGTTCAATTTCTCTTCTGGAATCATCACGAGTCCTGCCTATTCATATACAGACTACCCAAATGATATGCACTGCCTGTATACCATCACCGTTAGTGACAACAAAGTGATCGAGCTCAAGTACGTAAGACAAATTGGCTTTCTTAAGAAAATCTTTTCAGCATTATTTATAGAAGAGTCATTCCTTTATTGACGGAGAGCGCTGATTCTCATCGGCAGTCTGGAGGGAAATCTACACAGAGGAGTGAGGTTCCTAGATGATAGTTCAACCTGGGAAATGACACTCCCCTTCTCCACACAAGCTGGTAGTAACTAAGGGCGAAAAACAAGCACTCACCAGTTAAAACAGTCATTATAGTTTCCCAACAGTTGTACAGGAGCATCATAAAATGGATTGTCAAGGTAAAATATGCCCGTCTTGAAATCAAAGGAGAGAGGAAGGGCAAGAGAAAGCCGTTGCCATGTGTTGGGTATTTATTATACACAAAGAACTTTGATTCACACTTGCCATAATTGTCTCATTGTATTCTTAAAACAGTCATATGAGGTATATATAGATTCTTGATTGGGAATTGTGTAGATTATTCCCATTTCACTGATGAGGAAACTGAGGCTCAGAAGAATCAAATCACTTTCCAAAAGTAACTCATACATAAAGAGTAAAAATGTGTATTCCTGCCAGGCTTCCTCCAAACACCACATCCTCAGTGTTTCCCCATACTGTCTCTCAAAGGATACATTTTCTTTTTTCTTTTTTTTTGAGAGAAGTTCTCACTTTGTCACCCAGGCTGAAGTGTAGTGGCACAATCTCGGCTCACTGCAACCTCTGCCTCCCAGGTTCAAGAGATTCTCCTACCTCAGCCTCCTGAGTAGCTGGGATTACAGGCAGGCGCCGCCATGCCCTGCTCAGTTTTGTATTTCTGGTAGTGATGGGGTTTCACCATGTTGGTCAGGCTGGTCTCGAACTCCTGACCTCAGGTGATCCTCCTGCCTCAGCCTCCCAAAGTGCTGAGATTACAGGTGTGAGCCACTGCACCCAGCCTCAAAGGACACATTTTCTAACTACTTAATAAATCTATTTTTATACCTGTGTCAGAACACCTCTAAACTGATGCTATGAGAGATGGCTTGCGTCACTGGTCAGTTTTCTTCCCAGTCTTACCTATTCCCAACAAGACTGATGAGGGCGATGCAACCTCCCGCTCTCCAGAATTATAAAGTTCAAGACTGTTTTCACCTGACAGCCAATTTCAGTGATATATGTACTGCATGTGGTGGGAAACTCTGAACGGTAATATAGTTTATGGTCATGTAGGACTTTCCATATAGAAGCCTGATGGGCTAAGACCACACCTACCTACCTCCCTACCTCCCCTCTATTTGTCTGTGATCATTTTCCGCCCTAAAAATTCTGTACTCCCTGCAGTTTACTTCCGGAGGCCTCATGTATCAGTTGGCTCTCCAACTGAAAGACATCTCTCATCAAGCCTGATTTGGTTTGTCTATCAGGCGTTCTATAGGCTGGACCTCGAAGAAAACTGCAGCTCTTACCTGGACTTTTTGTAGGAAAACAGAGTGTCCTTTAAGTCCTGGGGACAGAAACTGTCAGATGGCCAGGAGGAGGAGGCCTATGAAGTACGCCTGCCCAGGCGTGGAAGTGTAAGGGGGAGCCATTTGCTACTGTCACTCACTATTTGTTTCTCATATGTGTAGGATTATTGCCTGGTTCTGTTCAGGTTGCTTTAACAAAATACCATAAACTGGATGGCTTATAAACAACAAAAGGCTGCAAAAGTCCAAGGTCAAGGCAGATTCGTTGTCTGGTGAGCTCCTGTTTTCTGGCTCATAGAAGGCCCGTTCTTGCTGTGTCTTCATGAGCTGGAAGGGCCTCTTATAAAACACTAATCCCATTTGTGAGGGGTCCTCCCCCATGACCTAATCGCCCCCCAAAGGCCCCACCTCCTAATACCATTAGCTTAGGGAACATATGAATTTAGGGGAACACAAACATTCCGACCATGGTATACACACCAACTCATAGAGTTATGTTATATATTCTCTCTCTCTCTCTCTATCTATCTATCTGTCTATCTATCTATTTTTATATATATGTATGTTTATAATCTAAATATATTTTTTCAGTTTTCAGCCTGGATCTTGGAGCTCACCATAATCAAATTTACATCTGCATGTTTATTTTATTTTATTTTATTTTACTTATTTATTTATTTGAGACAAGCTCTCACTCTGTCACCCAGGCTGGAGTGCAGTGGTGTGATCTCAGCTCACTGCAACCTCCACCTCCTGGTTTCAAGCAATTCTCCCGCCTTAGCCTCCCAAGTAGCTAGGACTACAGGTGTGTGCCACCAGCCTGGGTAATTTTCTTTTGTATATATATATATATCTATGTGTATATATATATATGTGTGTGTGTATAGATATCTATATATCTATGTGTATAGATATATATATATCTCTATGTGTGTATATATATGTGTGTATATATATATATGTGTGTATATATATATATATATATATATATATATATATATATATGTATTTTTTTTTTTTTTTTGGTTGAGATGGAGTTTTGCCATGTTGGCCAGGCTGGTCTTGAATCCCTGACCTCAAGTGATCCACCTGCGTCGGCCTCCCAAAGTGCTGGGATTACAGGTGTGAGCTGCCGCACCCAGCCTACGTCTGCAGGTTTAGAAAATTATTTATTGTGTCCTAAGAGCCTACATTCTATGAAACAGATAAGATTCTAGGTGTGGTAGAAGATGCAGACATTAATAAAAGGCTCTCAAAAGATTCTGGCTGCACAAGTTTTTCTGTCGATGGGCTTTTTCAGATCTCTTCTGTGCTCTCCTGGGAAAATGATGTAAAATAAAAAGCCAAAGTGATTTAAGTCCTCTTAGAAACTCAGATCTTATCTTTCTTTGTGGATTCTTATTGTGGAAAATAAATGTGTTGTCTGTAGAGAATTAAAATGAATACAGTGTTGTTGGAAATTATCTAGCTATTGTTCTTCCCTGATCTTTTACAATAACATTAAATGTTAAATGTGATAAAAGAAAATCAATACGTTTTTCATCTTGTCCTTCATCATCAGTCTGAAAACCTTCAACCAACCAAAACCTTTTAGAAAAAAAATTAACAATTTTTTTTCTCAAGGCTGTTAAAAGAAAGCATTTATTATATATTTTATATATAAATATATGTTATTATATATTTTCAAAATTATTCCATGTTATGAATTGTTAGAGCTACTGCCAAAATAAATTGAAAATGCAGTCTGGGCATGGTGTCCCATGCCTGTAATCCCAGCACAGGGAGGCTGAGGCAGGCGGGTCACCTGAGGTCAGGAGTTCAAGACCAGCCTGGCCAACATGGCAAAAACCTCATCTCTACTAAAAATATATATATATATATATAATTTAAAAAGTAGCCAGGCATGGTGGTGGACACCTGTAATCCCAGCTACTTGGGAGGCTGAGGCAAAAGAATCACTTGAACCAGGGAGACAGAGGTTGCCGTGAGCCGAGATCACGCCACTACACTCCAGCCTGGGCATCACAGTGAGACTCTGTCTCAAAAAAAAAAGAAAAAAAGAAAAAGCAGAAGAACCTATAAAAATGAGGACAGGATATCAAATATTATTTTTTTAAACACGTTTTAAAATTAAGCTATAATAAACCTACCATAAAACTCTAAAGTAAATCCATGTAAGAAGCCTTGCTTGTTCAGGAACTCTAGAAATCATTATTTAAAATGACAAAGTATAAGGCCTAAATTAAACATTGTATAAGACAGAAAAGTTAGGGATGCATCTGTCCGGATAGGTTATGCTCATAGTAACAAACAACTCCACCTCACAGCAGCTTAACTCAACAAGTTTATTTCTCGTTCTCATGAGCATGTTCAGTGTGGCCTGGCATGGAAGCTCTGCTCATCGTGGTCATCCAACAACCCAGGCTGATGGAAGCTTCGTTTTTACATTTGCTTCCATGATCATCACTGTAGTGGGAAGGCAATGTGGCAAAGCAAGTAGTCGTTTGTAAAACTTCTTCCGTAAAGTAATATGTGTCCCTTCTGCTTACATTTCTGTGGTCAAAGCAACTCCTAGCAGCCATGTCAAGCCTCAAAGTGTGCACCTAGGGCAATCCTACCGGTGCTGGGGAGGCAAAGAGCTGAGACCATGTGCAGAAGTGTCAGTGACCACCACAGAGATCTTCAATGTGAATTTCCTGTTCTTCACCTGAACTTAATATAAACTTCATTTTAAAAGAGGAAAATAGGACTGTGAGGAGAATGGAGCTGTGATTCTAAAACCAGCATTTCTTCTATTATATTAACATGCTTCCCGTAAGTTCTACTTCATCTCATAAGATAACAAGGGAAGAGTAAATATGGTATTTTTAATGAGACCTAAAAAACTAAAGTATTGCTGGGATAATAAATATAAGTTCAACTTGTCAAAAGTTGATCTCAGATGGACTTTAATATGCCCTAGACTGTGAATTCCTTGAAATGTAAGACTGTATCTTACTCACGTTTACATCCCCAGCTGCTGTCACAGTTTTTGGTATATTGTAATTACTAAAAACAAATTTGGCTAAACTTTTGAACTGATCAGTAAAGTACTGTTTGATTTCTAATATTTCCTATCAAGTGAGTCTTGAATGCTCTACTGGTAGTTTTTTCCTTGTCATTTTTTGCAAGAGCTAAAGCTACAATTTAATTGAAGTCCAAATGGAAACATCAGTATTAACAAGGTACATTTCACAGGTTCAGTGATTTTGATGTGGTTTCCTCCACCTCCTGCTCCCATGACTACCTGGCAATTTATGATGGTGCCAATACCAGCGATCCCCTTCTTGGGAAATTCTGCGGTTCCAAGCGCCCACCAAATGTGAAGAGCAGCAATAATAGTATGCTCCTGGTGTTCAAGACAGATTCATTTCAGACAGCAAAAGGCTGGAAGATATCTTTCCGGCAGACATTGGGTAAGAATTCTGGAGTTGTAAATCTATTTTTCAGGACTGTTACCTTTCTGCTTTTTTTAATTATCCCCCCCCTCCACCTGACTATGGTTGCTTTTCCTTGAAGCTTAGAAGAATATGCCATGTAAGGGCTTGGTTTTAAAAATTATGTATGACATATTTTAATGTTGTAAAAAAATCACTTAACAAACATAACCAGCACTTTGGGAGGTTGAGGTGGGTGGATCACCTGAGGTCAGGAGTTCAAGACCAGCCTGGCCAACATGGTGAAACCCTGTCTGTACTAAAAATACAAAATATTAGCCGGGCATGGTGGTGCATGCTTACAAACCCAGCTACTTGGGAGGCTGAGGCAGGAGAATCGCTTGAACCCAGGAGGCAAAGGTTGCAGTGACCCAAGATAGCACCATTGCACTCCAGCCTGGGCAACAAGAGTGAAACTCCGTCTCAAAAAAAAAAAAAAAAAGCTGGGCATGGTGGCTCACACCTGTAATCTCAGCACTTTGGGAGGCTGAGGTGGGTGAATCACCTGAGGTTGGGAGTTCGAGCTGACTAACATGGAGAAACCCTGTCTCTACTAAAAATACAAAATTAGTCAGGCATGGTGGCACATGCCTGTAATCCCAGCTACTCCGGAGGCTGAGGCAGGAGAATCACTTGAACCTGGGAGGTGGAGGTTGTGGTGAGCCGAGATTGTGCCCAGCCTGAGCAGCAAGAGCAAAAAACTCCATCTAAAAAAAGAGAAAAAAAGAAATATGGCCAGATGGAAAGAGCTGATTGATGCATGATATCATTGCCTGGTGATGTGGCTTTAGAAAAGCCCTATAACGTTTTGGAACTCAATTTTTATCTACTAAAAAACTGATCAGTTTGAAATATTACAACTGTTTATCTTTTAAGAATGTGACGGGGATAAAGCAGATAATTTCTGGAAAGCACCTTAGCTGTCAGAGTGAAAGACTCTATGTATTAGAAAGTAATATTGAAGTCTGAAATTTTCAAGCCCCCCCCAACCCTATTTCCAAGGTTGGGGGGTGGCTGAGGGTGGGGTGGGCAGGAATCAGCATTCTCAACAGGACCACATCATGCTACAATGATTTCTTGTTCTTTCCTACCCACTTTGCAGTGACACCTAACCGTCAAATCCTAGAGTATATTTTATAGCCTAAATCTGAAATCAAAAGCTACATTCTGATTAAATCCTCAGGCCTCACAGAGGCCTGGTGTTACTCCATCCATATTGTCCATATGAGTGATTTACAGAATAAATGGATAAATTGTGCCTACTTCAAAATCATATTTTATAATGAGATATAATAATATACCATATAGAACACATTAGATTTTATCTAGATTCAGCTCATTCTCAAAATGCAATCCTGGTTTATATAATTGTTGGGTAAGCTCTACACAGGGAGGTAAATTGAATCACTTTCGTCCTCAGAGAATTAGGAATACCGGATCACACTCAATATTTAGGTCATCTGTGTTTCTTGCCTGTGGGTTTTTACCTGTTATATTAACATCTGGGAAATGTCTCTCAAACACGCTAAAGGAAGACAGTGGGAGTGGCAGAAGGAAGTTGAAGGGGATGAAAAAGAAGGAAACAGAGAAGAAAGAAGGAGACAGAGAAAGCTGAAGAGGGTCTAGGGCCACAAAGATGGAAAACATGGTCACAACAAATGGAAAAAAAAATCTAACATGTCCAATTCAGACTTCTGCTTCTAGTTATTTTTAAGTTTCCCAGTTTTGGTGTTAAATTTAAACTTTGTGAGGCATTCTAAAATAGCTAAACAATACAAGAATAAACTTAAAAATTCAATGGCATAAAAAATATATGTATGTGTCTCTAGGTACCTCTTGGCAGCCTGATTGAAGTTGTCAGCTCACGTTACTGTTAGAAGTACAAATGTAATAAGGAAGTTGAATTATAACTTGAATAATTAGATAAATCACTGATCAAATAACTCTCAGTTTAGCGATAATGAGAGTATTGCTCGAAAGCAACCAAGGAATGTCATTTTTCTGGTTTCCTAATGTCATTTGCTCCCTGTGATGAAGTCTGAGAATGAGATGAGCTGAAACTGTAAACCCGTTTAAAGAAAAACCCAACTAAGCTTATTTCCGCCCTTTTTAAGCCCTGTACCTTTTACTGGTGATTAGACTTCCCTTGGGGGATGATACTAAAGACAAGGTTATCTTCAGATTATTCTTTGTGGGTTTTATGGGGAAAGGTTTTTTGCTGAGCTGAGAATGTGGGAACGGGATAAAGAAACCAACAAATGCTTAGTTCACCAAAACTTTACAAAAGCAAGTACACAGGAGTTAAATACCAAATCAGCAAGAAGAAAGGAAAGGTTCTTAATAAATATATTTCAACACTGGAGCCTTTGCCCCACCGATGACTAGACTGCCACTCCTGGTCTTGAAGAGTGGGGCTGTCCTTGTGAAAATAAAGCCAGATGGTATTGTGGAGACCAAACCAAGTGATAAAATTGAGTTAATGGTAAATTATAGGATAACATTTTGAAAAACACTGAAGGGAACAGGTGCTGGGAAGAAGCACTTATTCTATGTAATCTAAAACACAAGACGCAACCTAGTTTTGTCACAGGTAACTGGTTATTTTGGCTTAAATTATTTGTACCCATAAATTCCCTGTGATAATCATCATCCTTACTCAGATCAGCCTGGCTTTGATATAGTATTCCCAGGAACACAAAAACAAAATATATGCAGTCAGCAATAAAAATTTTAAAACATTCTTTTGTTATAAATAAATTGTTAGGAAATATAATAGTGGGACCGTGTTCTTCTCTTCATTCTAATATGTAAAAAGTCTGTTAACATTACGTGGTAGCTGTATATTTTGTTCGCTCACAAGTAAAGATTTGTCACCAAATCCCAGGGCATCGTGAAAATCACTGCCTGTCCCTGAGCCTCTGCCCTGCCAGATGTAGCATGAGCTGCTTGACATATATTACTTTATCTAATCCTCAGAGGTACCAGATGAGACAGGAATTATCCCATTTTACAAAGGAAGAAAGAAGAATTTAAGAGATTAAGTAATTTGTCTGTGGTCCAAAGGGTTTGTAAGAGGTAAAGCCAAGCTTTGAACTAGGTTTGACTGTCCCCCAAACTCATGATTTTCTTAGTAAGCCTTCATTGCCTCTGTGGCAATTGATAAAAATACCCAGGGATGTGATGTGATGTGTGTGTGTGTGTGTGTGTGTGTGTGTGTGTGTGTGTGTGATGGAGTCTCGCTCTGTCGCCAGGCTGGAGTGCAGTGGCGCGATCTCGGCTCACTGCAACCTCCTCCTCCCAGGTTCAAGCAATTCTCCTGTCTTAGCTCCCTGAGTAGCTGGGATTACAGGCGCATGCAACCACGCCTGGCTAATTTTTGTATTTTTAGTAGAGACGGGCTTTCACCATGTTGGTCAGGCAGGTCTCGAACTCCTGACCTCATGATCTACCCGCCTCGGCCTCCCAAAGTGCTGGGATTACAGGCGTGAGCCACTGCGCCCAGCCCCCAGCGATGCTTTTTAACAGAAGTGTATGCAAAAGGGCACTGGAAGCACGAAAGACGGGATCTATGGTACTTGGATGTTCTGTGGAAGAAAGGACACAGGATTGTTAGAGGATGCACCTCAGAGAATGTGAGTCCTGAATTATGGTGCAGTGGGTAAGAGGGTAAACGTGGAGCATCACATCCCAGATTCAAACTCAGTTTGTACATCTCAATGAGGTTGATCTTGGACAATTTACTTATCCACTCTGTGTCTTGATTTTTTTTAACTGTAAAAACAGTACACTAATAATAATGACCTTATAGAGTTCAGTGATTAAATTAGAAAATTCTTGTCACTCATTTCACATGCAAGAATTTTTAGCTATAAATAGTATTATTTTGGAAGGATAAGAAGGCATTCATTGGCCAGGCATGCTGGCTCACGCCTGTAATCCCAGCGCTTGGAAGGCTGAGACGGGCTGATCCCCTGAGGTCAGGAGTTAGAGACCAGCCTGGCCAACATGGTGAAACCCCATCTCTACCAAAGAATACAAAAATTAGCTGGGCTTGGTGGCACGCACCTGTAGTCCCAGCTACTCGGGCAGCTGAAGCAGGAGAATCGCTTGAACCTGGGAGGCGGAGGTTGCAGTGTGTCGAGATCACGCCACTGCACTCTGGCCTGGGTGACAGAGTGAAACTCTATCTCAAAAAAAAAGGCATTCATTGGGAAAATGGACAATCTTTGGAGAAATAAAACACATGCACAAAGTTACAGGTGCATCCCATTTCAATGGATGCTGGCTAACCTGAACATTGGTAATGCTTTGGGGCATAAGGCAGAGAACAATAGGTGCTGAGAGAGGAGAGATATGCAAAGGCCAGACATAGAGGGCTCTGTATCATGTGCAAAGAGGAGCCAGTAATTGTTTTGAGCTGGAGAGTGCTATCATCTAGTCAGATTTATTTTAGAAAGCACATCCCAGCACCTGTGGGGATGATGTTTTCAAGCAGCATTCCAGGGAAAAAGTTAGAAAAGTATTGCAATAGTTTAGGCGTGCAATAGTTTAGGCATGGGATGATGATAAGGCATGAAAATAAAGAAAGAGACTGAAAGGAGAAATCCTCAAGATATTGAATCAATAACATAGTGTTCCATTTGAGAGAAGCGGCTTGGGAAAAAGAAATAATAATGCTCCTAAGGTTTCTGGACAATATCTTGTGACACCACTATTCAAATAGAAAACTACTAGGAGAGGACAGTGCTTTGCAGAATAAAATAATAAAAATTTGGGGTTTTGTCTGGAGAATTTGGTGCCTTTAGAATATCCAGCTAGTGTTCAGTAGGTAGTCAGATAAGAGAGTTAGAAGTTCAGTAGAAACATCTTGGCTAGAGTTTTGCTCTTTTTTATTTTGAAGCCATATAATGTGGCACATGTACATTTATAATTATTATATCTTTCTGGTGGATTGACTCATATCATTATGTAACAACGTTTTTAAATGCTTTTTGCCTTAATTTCTACTTGTTCTGATTTAGTATAACTTCCATAGCTTTCTTTTGGTTCATATTTGCATGATATATTTTTAAACCCTTTTATTTTCAACTTGTCTCTATCCTGAAGAATATATTTGGCTTTTGTTTGGCTATGCCTTTGTATTGAACAATATAATGTGTTTATATCTGATAAAATTACTAACAATATTAGTTTTAAATAGACCTTTGTACTATTTGTGTTTTGATTGTCCCACTTCTTTTTATTGTCCTTTAATTATCTTTTCTTTTTAAAATTAATCACTTTTTTATTACTCCCCTTTTAAAATTATTATTTATACATCCTGTTACTCTTGTTTCAGTAGTTACCTTAGAGATTACAGTATTCAACCTTAATATGTTAGAATCTAATTTTAAATTGATACTTTTTCATGTTACAATTAATAATTAATCCAAGGCCCTTGGAACATTTTAAACCCACTTACCCACTTCCTGTCTTTTGTGCTATATATGCCAAGTATTTTAATTCCACATACATAATAGGTACACAAAACATTTTTATTGTTTTACACAATTATAAATAATGTAAAATTACCATTACTATTTTTTTTCTTTTCTTCCTGAAATTCTATGCTTCCATATGGGATTAATGTATTTCTTTTGGAAGACCTCTCTTTTATGTTTATTTTATTGGAGATCTTCTGGTAAAAAGTGTTCTTTGTTTTTGTTTTTCGAAAATGACTTGATTTTCTTAAATTTTGTGGGATTCTTTCTCTGAGTATAGAGTTCTAGTTTGGCATTTATTTTCATTCAGGACTTTACGATGCTATTCCATCATGCTCTGGCTTGTATTATTTTGATTAGGAAGTCATGGCATTGTATAACTGGGGACCCCCCTCCCTCCCCTGGTCATGTCATTGTGCAGTACTCTTATTGTTGCTGTTGTTATTTAATTTTATTTTAGCCATTCTGGTAGGTGTGTATTAATATCTCATGTGGTTTTAATTTGCATTTTCCTAATGGTGAACAATTTTCATGTGCTTTTTTGTCATCTGTATATCTATTCTCTGGTGAAATATCTGTTTATATCTTTTACCCATTTTCTAATTGAATTGTTTATTTTTCTACTGTTGGGTTTTGAGAGCTTTTTATCTATTCTCAATCAATGATCCTTTGTCAGTATGTGGTTTGCAAATGTTATTTTGCAGTCTATATCTTGCCTTTTAATTTTTTTGCCTTATATTGGCCTTTCACTGAACAAAAGTTTCTAATGTTGAAGTTCAATTTATCGACTTTTTCTTTTATAGATCATGTTTTTGGTACCAAGACTAAAAATCCTTTGCCTGCCCCAAGGTCCCAGAGATTATTCTGCTGTTTTCTTTTAAAAGTTTTATGATTTTATATTTTCCATTTGTATCTGTGATCCATTTTGAGCTCATTTTGGTTTAGATATGAGGTTTAGGTGGAAGTCAGTTTTTTGCCTCTGGATGTCCAATTGCTCTAGCACCATTGGTTGAAAAGGCTGTCCTTCCTTCATTGAATTGCATTGGCACATTTGAAAAAAATCAGTTGGGCCTATTTGTATGGGTCCGTTTGTGGGTTCTGTATTCTATTCCATTGATTATGTGTCTAACTCCTCACCAATATCACACTGTCTTGATTACTATAGCTACATGGTAAGCCTTAATATCGGGTGGAGTGATTCCTCCCACTTCATTTTTCTTTGTGAAGTTGTTTTAGCTATTTGAAGGCTTGTGCCTTTCCATATAAATTTTAAGATAAAGGCTGGGTGCAGTGTCTCATGCCTGTAATCCCGGAGCTTTGGGAGACCAAAGTGGGAGGATCCCTTGAGGCCAGGAGTTCAAGACCAGCCCAGCCAATAGAGCAAGACCCTGTCATCACCAAAAATAACAAAATTAGCCAGGCATGGTGGCATTTGCCTGTGGTCCTAGCTAACTGGGAGGCTGAGGTAGAAGGATCCCTTAAGCCCAGGAGTTCAAAGTTGCAGTGAGCTGTGATCACACCACTGCACTCCAGTCTGGGTGACAGAGCAAGCCTCTATCCTAAAAAAAAGTAAATAAATAAAAATAAAAATAAGTTAAGCTTTTTGATGTTTGCAGAAAAACCTTGCTGAGATTTTTAAAGGAATTGCATTAAATCTATCCATCGATTTGGGGAAAACTGATGTCTTTACTATGTTGAGTTTTCCAATCCATGAATATATATGTATCTAGACTTATTTAGGCCTTATTTTATTTATTTCATTATTTTGTCATTTTCATCACTTAAGCCTGTATATGCTTCATTAAGTATATACCTAAATATTTCATTTTTTGGAATGATTATAAATAGTATTGTTTTTTAATTTTGGTCTCCACATGTTCATGGTTAGTATATTAAAATTTGATTGATTTTTGTGTATTGTTCCTTTATCCTGAGTTCTTGCTGAACTCACATATTAGTTCCAAGAATGTTTTTCTATATTACTCGGGATTTTCTGCAGCTTATAGTTACTTGCAAAAGTGGAAATTTTATTTCTTCCTTTCCAGTCTCTCTCTGTATTTTTTCTTGCTTTATTCTGGCAAGAATTCTAATACTATGCTGAGTTAGAGGGGTGTGAAATCAATATCGTTGCCTTGTTCCTGATCTTAGGGAGAAAGCATTTAGTATTTCGCCATTAATTATGCTGTTAGCTGTAGGTTTTTTGCAGATGGTTTTTATCAAGTCAAGAAATTTCTCCTCTATTCCTAGTTTGCCAAGAGTTTTTATCATGAACGTGTGTTGGATTTTGTCAAATCCTTTTTCAGCATCAACTGACATGATCATGTCATTTTGCTTAGTAAATTATTTTTTTAATTTCCAAGTTGGAAAGAATGATTCTCATAAAATGCCCTGGGGCTAATGATGTATACATAGAGCATTTTCAGTGATATCTAAATAATGCAAGATAAATTAAAAGATAATGATAAAATTTTCCTTCTCCTAAGTTCTTTATACAAGTATTGCTCTTTTTCTATTAACTATAGCTACTGATTAGCTTGCTGAAATTACCTTTCTTTTAGTACATTACCATTCTTTTAGTTTTATGATTCCTAAATATTACCAGACTAATACACATTTTAATTTAGATTAAGCTGGGTTTCAAATTAGGATAACTAAAGTGAGTCGAATTGAGTGAAGCTACTAAAAACAAACAAAACAATAAAAAACCTCATTACAAAAACTACTACTATTTTTTCTTGTATAACATAAATATTATACCTAAAGTATTGTACACATCAGAGGTTAGGGAGTAAAATAATAAACACTGTTTACGTTTAGAGAAAAAGACAAAACAGGTTCATCTGAAACCTAGTTGAATGTTTTTACATGAATACACTGCTTTGGGGCAATTGTGTATCTGCAGCTTTATAAATCACAGTAAGGCTGATTCCAAAAAAGGATAATGAAATGCATTTCTAGCCCTGCATCCCTGGGTGGTAGAAAGGAAGCTGTCTAGGTGTGCTCGCATTTCCCTAAGGTACCAGCTTTAAAAGGCTTTGTATTCTGCTTCCTGTAGTTTCCTGTAAAGCTTCCTTCAGCTGCAGCCCAAAGCCACAGATGGCTTGCTGGAAACAGGAGAGTGCCAGAAGTCAAGCCAGTCTGTATCTGCTGGTACAGCACACTGTGCACCTTCTCAGTAGTGATCAGCCAGAGACAGAGAGAGATACTATCCAGACAACCTCAAGAAAATGTCAGCCATATAGAATATGAGCCACGAAAATGTCAATTCTCCAAATAACGATTTACAAATGTATCCAACTCCACTGAAGCCTTCGAAATGTTTTATCCGAGAGAATGTAACAATTTTTTCCCTTATCAGATTGATCTTGGCTTAAGCTTCACTCTGAGGTTTAGTCACTGGAAGGTAATAATTCAGGATTCAGTTACTGACTTTTAATTAAGTAGATTTAGACCTGGATCTCACTTCTTGTTATGGGGTTTGTATTTCCAATATTTCTTTAGCCAAAACATGTATTTTCTCTGAAGAAATGGCTCTTTTGTGTGAGAGAGATATTTCCAATTCAGGGAAGAAAGTTAGAGTACCGTTTGTTCTTGGACACAGGGTGTGTCATCAGAGAGTGACTAACACACCTGATTGATGAGGCAGGTGCTGATGGATGAGAGCTGTCTGGGTGGCCCAAAAATGTGTAGTAATGAGGAAATGATGGATTGGTGATGCTAAACATATCAAGGTTAAGATGGCTTATACATTAAAAAACACAATTTCAAAATATCAGTATGGTAAATTGACTTTCTGATGCATGGGACTCTATTTCATAGTCACAGAGGTCGCCCTTGTTTATATTCCTCCACCACTGAAACACAGAAAGAGCAATGTGGCAATAGCTCCTTTTGCGAAAGAACCCTTCTTTTGTTAATATTGATCATTACATTTTCTGAAAGGCATATACACTTACATTTCATTTTGCATGGAGCAGTTTTGCTATATTTAAGCACTAAAGTGGGGGAATTAGAGCAACTGCTATTCCCTGCACTACACAAATACCTGTTCACTCATGTAATATGATGTTCACTTCAAATATTTGACTATTTTGGCCAGGATTATCTGATGATATTTTTTCTCCATGTTCTTTATTCTGTGTGTATATTTTATGAATTGAACAATGAGCTCTATTATAGTTTGATAGCTCAAACAAGCTGTTAATATTAGTGTGTGTATTAGTCTGCTATTTCCATGACAGTGCTACATAACAAACCATCCAAAATTCAGTGTCTTATAATGAAAGCATTTGTTTTTAATCACTTATGGGTCCACGGACTAGCTTGCCTGCCTCCGTTCCAAGCTGCGGGTTGGCTGCAGTTGGCTATAAAGTTGAATCTGGGTTCAAGTCTGTTCCACATGAATCCACTTTTTATTTGAACCAGCAGTTACTCAGCGCATGATATCTTAGTGGATCACAGGAGCACAAAGTCCTAGACAACAATAAAAACAAGAAGAAAACATAAGCACGTTTAAGGCGTCTGGCTGCTTCATGACCACTAATACTCATTCTAAAGCAAGTCGTAGGGCCAAGCCTAACATCAAGTGCACAGAAAAATATACTCTCCATTTTAGTGCAGTGTAAAGAGAGAGACTGAAGAATTAAAAATCAGCCAGTTAAGATGGGCATGGTGGCATGCACCTGTAAGCCCAGCTATTCAAGAGGCTGAGGTGGAAGGATTTGCTTGACCCCAAGAATATGAGACCAGCCTGGGCATCATAGCAAGTCCTCATCTAGAAGGAAAGAAGGAAGGAAGGAAGGAAGGAAGGAACGAAGGAAAGGGGAGGGGAGGGGAGGGGAAGAGAGATAGAGGGAAAGAAGAGAGAAAGAGAGAGAGAGAAAGAGAGAGAGAGAAAAAAGGAAAGGAAAGGAAGAAGAAAGAAAGAAGAAGGAGTGAGGGAGGAAGAGAGGAAGGGAGGGAGGGAGGAAAGAAGGAATGAAGGAAGGAAAGAAGGAAGGAAGGAAGAATGGATCAGCCAATTTACCACTCAATCCATGGCAAACACATCAGTGATTTAAGGATGTTTGTTCTGGGGTTCCCTGGAATGTGGGTGCGCTGCCTTATGCCATTAGTCATGGCAGTAGTACTACATAATAAGTGTGTGTAATGGCATTCACTGTGCCCAAGTACAATTGCCATCTTGCCCTTATGAACTTATTAGTAACAATTAATAAACAAGTAGTGATAAGTATAGCTTGAACGTTTAAAAATAACATTGAGTTTTTGAAGCTGATGGATTAATAGAATAATGCCCAGCAGCAGCGTTTTCCTGTCTACCTACCTCCAACTCTTCAGCGCTCCTACCTGCAGCCCTCGCCACAGCAATGTCCTTTCACTTGGTCTCATCTCCTTCAGTCCCGTTCCCTTACATGTAAAATGCTGGTTCTGGATCAATTTTTAGATAAGACTTGATTAGCAAGTACATCCTGATTCTACCACTTCTTTGATTAAAAATCTTTCAAATGGATCCAGTTAGCCACAGAACACAGTCTGACAGCCAAACTCTGTATAATCCAGCACTGGAGGCCCTCTGTGGAAGACCCCATCCTGTTTTCGCAATCCGAGTTCTCATTATTCTCCTTCATGTGCCCTATTCTTTTCTCAGAGTTATGCTTGCCCATGCATATGATGTAAATTCTTGCCCATTTAGGCTTGGATCAAGAGATTCTTTCAGGCTGGAATTGCCAATGCCAATTCCATTTCTACATGGTTTTATTCTATTTATGCTTCAAGACCCAGATCCAAATCACCTCCTCCTTGGAACAGTTGAGATCCTCATAGCCCAAAGTAATCTTCATCTTTTTGCAAAACTGTAAGACTTTTCTGCCTCTTTTACTGAACCTATCGTTTTCTAAATTGCGTCATCATTATTTATCTATGTCTTACTACTAATGGAATATCATTTATCTTTTTGTACTTAAATACTAAATATACTTTCTTGAATATTAAAACAATATGTAATAAATACATTTATCAATCCATTCATACCCTCAGTCATCGTTCTTCTGTACTATGCATGCCAATAAGCTTAAGTGGTTTCCTTAAGTAACAGTGAGTTCACACTGGAATCAAAGCTGCTCAAACTCCACAAACTCCAACCCTCTCTTTAGTTTGCAGGCCCATTTCAGATGAGCGGAATCATTAGCAACATGTGGTGAAGCACTGCGTATTGCTTACGTTTCAGAATAATTTTGTCCTAGATGCCCTCTGCGAATATATCAGGGACTGGGCCTTTGGAAGCATTTCAACTTTGGGAAATGTCTGACTGTGCAAATACTCTATAGTTTCGCCTGACTTAGAAGCTATGGACAGGCCAAGCCTGACCTGCTAAGTAATGTACCTGTAACAAAAATCACCCTGCACATTTGCTATCCATTGGATTTACAGAGTTCAGGAGAGCCACCATTGTTCATGTTTACTGCCAAGGTCCAAGTACAAAATCTTAGCACCCCCTCATGTTGAAAGCAGTCTTTTCACCATGAGCAGAAAATGGAATGAGAAAAATAGACTGAAGACCAATCCCAGTGAAGTTTAACTTTGGAACTAGCCATGACCTGTATTTGTGTAGAATGCAAGCTTTACAGACATTAGTTTCAGCACCAGTTTAATCCCTATTCCTACTAGGGCTATTTTGAGCTTATTTCATCCTTACCATTTCTTTCAAAATTGTCAATAAATTGTTCATCCCTTTATGCTCTTCTTAAATCATTTCTGAGCTATCTGCTTAGGCCATGGAGTAGACAAAACTAAATCTTATGTTCTGAGGATTGTTTTTTTTTGTATTCTTTTATGGTAGACCATTTAATCATCTTGAGATTATTCTTTATCTCTCCTTTGTATTTTTATTCTGAATTATAAAATTTTTATCTCAAAGAAGGCCTTTTTCTTCTATAAAGATTTTTTCCTTTAGCTTTCTCATGTTTTGGAAAAGAAAAAGTTAAATATAGAGTGTGGCTGAATATAAACTGGACTGCAGTGTTAAATGCCTCTCAGCCTCTTTCTATCACACTATGTAAATAAAAGATTTGTTGGCAGCAATTTTCTTGGTTTGTTGGGTAAATTCTTCGTAAATTCAGTTTTCAGTCTGACAGTGTTCATAAAAGCGGAATATAAAAGTAAAACATATGCACATTTTCCACCAGTTTTATTATGCAAAATACTTGATTTTGTATAAAACTGGATTTTTCAAGGCTAGGAAAATCTTCAATAAATCACATCAGCAATCCCAAAAACGTTATGTAGAACCCTATGTGTTTTCCCACTTCTTTCAGCAACTCTGTGAGTAAGGAGACACCTGAAGGCTCTGTTATGGAAGCAAAGAGCAAGGGAGGGAAAGATAGAGTGAGGGAGGGAAAGATAGAGTGAGGGAGGGAAAGACAGAGTGAGGGAGGGAAAGACAGAGTGGGGGAGGGAAAGATAGAGTGAGGGAGGGAAAGATAGAGTGAGGGAGGGAAAGATGGAGGGAGGGAGGGAAAGATGGAGGGAGGGAGGGAAAGTTGGAGTGAGGGAGGGAAAGATAGAGTGAGGGAGGGAAAGATAGAGTGAGGGAGGGAAAGGTAGAGTGAGGGAGGGAAAGATGGAGGGAGGGAGGGAAAGATGGAGTGAGGGAGGGAAAGATAGAGTGAGGGAGGGAAAGATGGAGGGAGGGAGGGAAAGATGGAGGGAGGGAGGGAAAGATGGAGGGAGGGAGGGAAAGATAGAGTGAGGGAGGGAAAGATAGAGTGAGGGAGGGAAAGATGGAGGGAGGGAAAGATGGAGGGAGGGAAAGATAGAGTGAGGGAGGGAAAGATAGAGTGAAGGAGGGAAAGATGGAGGGAGGGAGGGAAAGATAGAGTGAGGGAGGGAAAGGTAGAGTGAGGGAGGGAAAGATGGAGGGAGGGAGGGAAAGATAGAGTGAGGGAGGGAAAGATAGAGTGAGGGAGGGAAAGATGGAGGGAGGGAGGGAAAGATAGAGTGAGGGAGGGAAAGATAGAGTGAGGGAGGGAAAGATGGAGTGAGGGAGGGAAAGATAGAGTGAGGGAGGGAAAGGTAGAGTGAGGGAGGGAAAGATGGAGTGAGGGAGGGAAAGATGGAGGGAGGGAGGGAAAGATAGATTGAGGGAGGGAAAGGTAGAGTGAGGGAGGGAAAGGTAGAGTGAGGGAGGGAAAGATAGAGTGAAGGAGGGAAAGATGGAGGGAAAGATAGAGGGAAGGAAAGATAGAGTGAGGGAGGGAAAGATAGAGTGAGGGAGGGAAAGATAGAGTGAGGGAGGGAAAGGTAGAGTGAGAGAGGGAAAGGTAGAGTGAGGGAGGGAAAGATAGAGTGAAGGAGGGAAAGATGGAGGGAAAGATAGAGGGAGGGAAAGATAGAGTGAGGGAGGGAAAGATGGAGGGAGGGAGGAAAGATGGAGGGAGGGAAAGATGGAGGGAGGGAAAGATGGAGGGAGGGAAGGAGGGAGGGACGGGGCGGGGTTGGGGGAAGGAAGGAAGAAAAGAAAGGAGGGAGGGAGGAAAGGAGGGGGCCCGGGAGGGAATGCTCTGATCATGTTCTCAGAGTGTAACAGAATATGGAAACTCTGTTCTTTTTAAAAACCCTCCATGTACAATGTAAGGTCGGTTCTGTTTGGTCTGCATAGTGATGTGTCTTTGTTTTAATGCAGGGCCTCAGCAAGGATGTGGTGGTTATCTGACAGGCTCAAATAATACCTTTGCCTCTCCTGATTCTGATTCGAATGGAATGTATGACAAGAATTTAAACTGTGTATGGATCATAATTGCACCTGTAAACAAAGTAATTCACCTCACCTTCAATACATTTGCTCTGGAGGCAGCAAGTACTAGGCAAAGATGCCTTTATGATTATGTAAAGGTAAGGCTGTTTTATTTTTTTAACAGAGTTTACTCATCCCAGACTCTAATATAGTGTGTTCCAGTTTATATCATTACAGGAAGTCCTGAAAATTGTGAGTACAGGTACTGCTGCTTTTTAAAATGACCTATTCTTCAGTGATACTACATTTACTATTCTAGATGCTCTATCTTCATATCAAACTAATCTTTAATATGGATGACTCAAGTATTTTGTGTGACTGGCTTCCAACATTAGCGTTTAAATCTCCTATTCATCAATGTCTTGCAAGAGATGATCTATAGGAAGGTTGGTTTTCTGGAGAGAGATACTCAAAGGACCTTTGGCAAATCCTAAAATAAACAATGCCAGTGACATAAAAAATCACCTCTTAATTTGTCTATTAGGCTTATAGATTTGCTTATCACATTATGTTTAGATATTAAAATTGTTCTGAAATCCCATTAAAAGTAAATAAAGGCTGGGCACAGTGGCTTATGCCTGTAATTCCAGCAATTTGGGAGGCCGAGGCGGGCAGATCACTTGAGGCCAGGAGTTTGAGACCAGCCTGGCCAACATGGTGAAACCCTGTCTCTACTAAAGATACAAAAAATTAGCCGGGCGTGGGGGCGGGCACCTGTAGTCCCAGCTACTCCAGAGGCTGAGGCAGGAGAATGGCTTGAACCTGGGAGGTGGAGGTTGCAGTGAGCTGAGATCTCGCCACCGCACTCCAGCCTGGGTGACGGAGCAAGACTCCATCTCAAAAATAAATAAATAAATAAAATAAAAAAGTAAATCAAGAAACTTCTGTTCAATTTTTAATGACTCTTTAATATTAAATTATTATACTTATCAGGATACATGGGTTCAGATTACAAGTGTTAAGTAGCATCAATCAGGATTTACTACTGCACTCTCAGGGTAAAAATAAAAAGTATGGCAAGATTTATATTTATGAGGAGCTTAAGTCTGATTAGAAAATTATGGGACGACACATGCAAATTAAGAATGCCTAGTTCAGGATAGTCAGCATTTAAGCGCTAATGAATGCATTCGATGCAGGCTTGAAGCAATGTGCAAGCTTGAAAGGAAAGAAAGTTCATGAAACTGGCATGATCAAGAAAGACTTGATAGAGCGAGGGAAAACTTACTCAGGACAGGAGAGAATTCAGGCAAGGTGAACATTGTCAAAAAGGCATAGAACTTGATATGTGCATGTTCTCGAAAGAGTAAAGAGACTGGCTGTATTGAAGCAGAATAGTGCTAAAGAGTAGCAAGAAATAAGATGGCCTACGTAGAGAAATACCGAGATTACAAAGGATCCCGAAAGTCAAACTAATGACTTTAGACTCTGTGAGGGTGAACATAAGGAGTGGTTGAAGGTTTTCCAATGAGTGATGTGACAACAGCAGTAGCTAGGGAAGACTAACCTGAAATCAGCAGCTGTGGGAACTGGAAGGAGAGGAGGCTGGGAGGGCTCCAGAGAGAGGTCCCTCCTAGGTGAGAAGGTCAGTCTTAGACCTGGATCAGGGGTGCAGCCGTGGCGGCGATGGCAAGAGGGGTGCAAGAGAAACTTAAGTTCTAGGATTGCAATAAACTTTAAAGAAAATCATTTTAAAAGAAAAGGAAGGAACATTTGTGGAGGGCATACCCATTTGAGCACTTAGTTATACGCTTATGTTTTTACTATGAAAAGGGCTAAGGCTTGGAGACCAGAAAAATAACAGTGTGGTTTTGGTGAGAGCACACAGACAAGTGAGAGTGCAGTGGGCAGAGAATGGAATGGGGCTCCAGTGAGAAGACAGCTCCGTGAATAGAGAGGATGCAGCAAAGAGCCTTCCTTCCATCAGGAGAAAGGATGCTTTCTTAGAGGGAGTCAGCATGGATTCCAGAGAGTCAGGCTCTCAGCTCCAGGAAAGGTACCCAGGGAGGCAGTTGGAGAAGGCAAAAGGGGCAGGAAAAGAACAGATGCGTCATGAAAAAATAAATGTGAAGACCAGGAATAGTGTAGTATCCCTGAAGTCAAGGGGCAGGGGGATTCTTTTAAAAAGCGTGGGTGGTCAATACTATTAAGTGGTAAAGTAGAGGCCAAGAAAGGGAAAGATGAAGAACAGCCTCATTGCACTGGATGACAACCATTTTAATAAAGTATTGGCACAGAAGCTGGATCAGAGGAGTTCATGAAAGACTAAAGATAGCAAGGAATGTCAATTCCGGTTTAATTCTCCTTTCCTAAAATGAGACCTGGCCGGCCAGGTGCGGTGACTCCCATCTGTAATCCCAGCACTTTGGGAGGCAGAGGTAGGCAGATTGCTTGAGCTCAGAAGTTTGAGACAAGCCCTGGCAACATAGTGAGACCCTGTCTCTACAAAAAATACAAAAAAATTATCTGGGTGTGGTGGTGTGCACCTATGGTACCAGCTTCTCGGGAGACTGAGGTGGAAGGATCCCCTGAACCCAGAAGGTATAAGCTGTAGTGAGTCGTGATTGCATCACTGCACACCAGCCTGGGCAACAGAGTGAGATACTTTCGCCAAAAAAAAAAAAAAAGGCGGAGAGAGACCAAAATGACTACAGCAGTCCTAAAGCTGAATTCAAAACTGTTTGAGGAAGGTAATAAGGTTTAGAGAAAGACAGGATGGGGACTCTAACCCAATTTTGCTGTCAGACAAATTTCCTAATCTCCCCGATTCCTCATCATTTCATCAATTTTTCTTTAAATCACATAATAGTACCTACCGTGAAAGGCAGTTTTGAGGATTAAAATTATGTGTACTAGAGCGTTTAGCACTGTGCCTGACATAAATTGTAAACAAATTTACCACCCTTTTTTTCCCCCTTGGAGTAATTCCAAATAGGCATGGGCACTATGGAATTTGTTTCTCTTAAAAACTAAAAATAATGGATTTGCATATAAAATTACAATGTTAAATTCTTATAGAATGTTTTGACTATGGCCCTGCTAGGAGAGTTGATTGGATTTACTCTCAAGATCCATTTTTATGGAATGTGATTTGATAATGTCATCAAAACAGCCTGTCATTGTCTGAATTTCCACAATTCATTCAGGCCATAAACTGCAATATCAAAAACAAGGAGTTATTTTCTTGCTTCAAAATAAAATATCGTTTTTTTCAAATAAATTCTGTTCAGAGCTATTCTTGTTTTCCCCCTTGGAAAAGCAATTTCCTTCCATTGGCAAGGTTTCCAGCTACCAGTAAACTGGCAGATCAAAGAATAGCCCTTGGAATGTGGAGCTTGGAGCTTTCTTTATTAAAGAGATTTTTCTGTGATAAATGGGACATTTGATTCCTTTTAGATTTTTTTTTTCAGAGATTATAATCAAATCACTTTTTAGAAAAGCTAATTTAACTGAACTCTGTGGTAGATATACAAGTAAAATCATACCAATTCCATTATTCATTCATAATTCTATCATGATTGTCTGTGAAAGGGTTGACTTGGAGAGTAGTTATGGTAACTGAATCACCTAGTGAATTGTGCATGTCACTGAGTGGTCTCTGTTGAAATCCGCATCACATCCATTGCAGAAGGAGTTAGTTGGCAAGGGTATGTGCCAGGCCCTGTACCAGCATCACTGGAGATGTAGAGAGTTAAAGACATGTCAGGAAGAGTTCAAGCTTCTTGAGGAGCTGCTAGTAAAGTGTAGGAGACTGACATGTAAACAAAAAATACACATTTAAATAATTACATTTAAAGTACAAATAAAATAAATTTTTCTTTTCTTTTTTTTTTTTTTTTTTGAGACAGAGTCTTGCTCTTTCGCCCAGGCTGGACTGCTGTGGCGCTATCTCGGCTCACTGCAAGCTCCGCCTCCCGGGTTCACGCCATTCTCCTGCCTCAGACTCCTGAGTAGCTGGGACTACAGGCGCCCGCCACCACGCCCGGCTAATTTTTTGTATTTTTAGTAGAGACGGGGTTTCACCGTGGTCTCGATCTCCTGACCTTGTGATCCGTCCACCTCAGCCTCCCAAAGTGCTGGGATTACAGGCATGAGCCACCGCGCCCGGCCCAAATACATTTAAATAATGGACATTTTTTTTCACGTTGTATAACATGTTGTATAACATGACAAAAATCATAAATAGAAACAACATAGAAGGGCAGAGCAGAAGAGGCTCTGATTGGCTTTGTTTTGGGGTTCAGGAAAGGCTTTCTAGAGAGTGATGGCTGAGCTGGGATTTACAAAATGAACAGAAACTCACTCCCTTTTGTTATCCTTTACAAAATTGACAGGAGCATGAACCTAGCTGGCTTTTTCTGCCAGGAAATATGGAACCAGCAGAGAGACGTCTTCATCCTAACATTGCCCAGTTTTTCCTCAACCCCATCAGTGCCCCTTTTCTTTTCTTTTCTTTTTTTTTTTTGAGACAGAGTTTCTCTCTTGTCACCCAGGCTCGAGTGCAATGGAGCGATATTGGCTCACTGCAACCTCTGCCTCCCGAGTTCAAGTGATTCTCCCGCCTCAGCCTCCCAAGTTGCTGGGATTACAGACATGCACCACCATGCCTAGCTAATTTTTGTATTTTTAGTAGAGACGGGGTTTCACCATGTTGGCCAGCCTGGTCTCAAACTCCTGACCTTAGGTGATCCACCTACCTTGGCCTCCTAAAGTGCTGGGATTACAGGTGTCACTGCCCCTTTTCACAGCCAATATTTTGTAAGGCTTCCTTTCTCACCTGAAGTGAATGTCATCTATGCTATAACCTACCCATAATGTAATTTCAGAAAATCACTATACTATCCCAAAGGCAATGAAAAGGAGAAATGAAAGGAAAGTATATAAAATAGTGTGTCTTCGCATATGTAAATACTCTAACACTGCTACACAAAGTCACATAATAAAATAGATTCCTTTTATATGTAGAATGGTGGTGAATAAAAAGTATAAATGTAAACAAATACGGGTGGGTTGTATTTGCAACACACATGCCAATAGCAGCATCACCATCTGCAACGTGAGTTCCCAAAACGGTGGAAAAACTCAAAACAAACATTTCTAAACCAAACAAAGTATAGTCTTCCTTCAGCTTACATAATAATTGCATTTCTGGAAATTTGGTGCATATCAAAACTGTGCAAAAATATTTTTGTGTTAATATATAAAATGGACTTAGGTTCTGGGATCAAATAATTATAAACAAGTTTTTTTTTACAGAAATGTCTGACAGGACATTCAAAAGTTATGCGGGACAAAAATCTTCACTTTGCAAAACCGTCCTGTGAATTACTAAATGCCAGTTATAGGCCCAAATTATAGTGATGACCCAAAAACCAGCACACTTGTGCAAAACACTCCTTAGGGGGTGGTATTGACCTCATTGAGAAGGTCTGACTTAATGCACCGGGCTTAACCATTCAGTCTGTGTCAGACGCTGGAGCTGAGGAGGGGCTGTCCATCTTTGGGGAGAGGATCAGCAGTCTATGGAAGGCATCACGTTCCTATCCACATGAGGTCGTACCTACTATTCATTCATTCTTTCATTCAATTCAGTGTTAATTAGCATACCTACTATATTCTAGACGTTGCTTCGAGAACTAGAAAAGAACATTGAGATTTTAGAAAACAATACTAGGAAAACCCCTGCTCTTGTAGAGCTGATTCTAATCATTGCTTCTTTGTGGCTTTTTCCCAGATATCTGGGACTAGTATAACTTTTTTCTCCAGAAGATTCTGAAATGGGTCAGAGTTTAGCCCCAAACCCAAAAAAGTCACTCTCCATTCTTCTTCCCATATGAAATTATGCCCTGGCATGTTGCCCAGCAGACTGCATCAGAGGTTCTGCAGTAGGATCAAAGAATTCATGAAGATACTCTAAGATTCTGCTCCCGGTAAGAGTATCAAAATCCTCTTGTGATCAAATTCCCAGGAAAATATTAAAAGATAAAGTCCTAAGGATATTAATGTATGAAATTATTACATTTGAAAAGAATTATAGTCCAATATCAAAGTCTATTGTCCTTGTGCATTAAAAGTTCATAGAAATAAAAATCCAAAAATTTTCTTTCCCAGTTTTTCTAACTGCTCAAGTCAATAGCTGGGTGAAATGTGGGATTTTGCCGTGGTTGTAGCAGAGCCTGCCTGCCACTAAGTTCTTTGTACAATGCCTTCTGGATCTTTAGCAGATTCTAAAACTATCAGATTTCTAAAAGTTGAGAAAATATAACATTCTTCTCAGCACTTACCCACATCCACAAGACTTAGATCATAATTCAAGCTCCAGGTCCATCGCAGTTGTGCCAGGAAATGTTTGCTCCCAGAATGTGGCCCGTAGCTGCGTATAATGGTGTAGATCCTAAAGGCACCATTTTTATCCCAGTTTATATATGATTCCCTCTCCTCATCATTGGATAGGGCACCCCCTGCAATGCACTGTAGGGCAACCTGGCAAAAGTCTATAGTGAAGATTTAGTGTTATCAGAGAACAAGAGACCAGATAGAGATCTTAGGTTTGACTCACAAGAGTTAAAGCCTCCTATATCAGTTATCGCGAGGCCACAAGCTATTTCAACTCACTTAGGAGAAATCTTACTGTGGCAATGAATGAACTAACACAAGACCAGCTTGGGGCCAGGCATGTATGTCATTTCCTTCATCCAGCCCTGGCTTCTGCCTCCTACCTTCCTTCACATTTACCAGTTACCCATTTAAAATCCAAATCTGATCTTACATTATGTAGGATCAGATCCAAACTCCTTAGATGAAATGTATGGAACTTCACAGCTTTGTTTGTTGGACTTCATCATTTCTCCTGTTCTCTCACCCTAGCCTTCAGGGCCAATGAAGGGGGTCAGAAGTTGTTGACACGTGCCATGCGTTTCACACTTCCATGGCCTGGCATTCATGTCTGTCTGGCTGGGATACCCTTCCTGTTTTGTAGGTCTGGAAGGTCTTTTTTTTTTTTTTTTTTTTTTTGAGACAGAGTTTTGCTTTTTTCGCCCAGGCCGGAGTGCAGTGGTGCGATCTCGGCTCACTGCAACCTCTGCTTCCCGGGTTCAAGCAATTCTCCTGCCTCAGCCTCCCAAGTAGCTGGGATTACAGGCATGTGCCACCACGTCTGGCTAATTTTGTATTTTTGATAGAGATGGGGTTTCTCTGTGTTGGTCAGGCTGGTCTCGAACTCCTGACCTCAGGCGATCCGCCCGCCTCGGCCTCCCAAAGTGCTAGGATTACAGGGATGAGCCACCATGCCCAGCAGGTCTGGAAGGTCTCTACTTACATTTAAGGACCAACCCAAATGTCTGTCTCCGTCATGTGAGTTCTCATGGTACACTCCCATTCTTTTATTGTAGCACTTATTTTTCTCTATTTTGTATATAATTTATATACACACATATATTTATGTGTATACATATATAGTGTATGTGCATATATACACAAATATATGTATTTGTATATTTAATTTGTAGACCTTTACTCTCCTTTGTTCATGAGGGGGTCTTATGTCTTGAAGGTCTAGAAAGGGGTTTATAAGTCTTTGTATGCATGGGATCTAGCACAGAGGCCTGGCACACAGGTCCCAGAATAAAAATGCTTGCTAATATAAATGTGATCATAAAGACAGCAATGATTATGATGAAATTTTAACTTGTTTACCAGAAAAAGTGCATGACCTAAAACTTGGCAAATGTGCTCTTCTATGAAACAGTGGTGAAGATTAGAAAACTCGTTTCATCTGATTCTGAATTAACTAAAATCATATTTAAGTTGGAAAGACAGTGCCATCTAGTGTTGCATTTCTTTTTCTTTGGCAATGACTGTTTTTAGTCATTCCTGTCTTACATAATCCTAGCGCTTTAGAATAATGTCAGTGGTCATGGTCATGGCTGTTCTGAGGCCTTGAACACATCCTAGCTCTGTTACGAATTTAATATTTAGAGTTAGATACACACAGACACTCATTTTAGAAATACAATGAAGATTACTCAGAAGAAAACATTTTCTAGTTATGTGTTTCAGAGAAATCCAAGCACCCACTATTTCAATGGATGTTTCTAGAAGGGAGCCATGGTTGGGAATTGTTCTGGGTGCTGGCAACACCACAGTGAAGAAGTCAGACAGAGTCTCCGTCTCCCCACCCGTGGGACTTACATCCTTGTTGGGAAAGAGACCGGACAAAGTAAATAAACAATAAATAAGATCAGTTTTGATTATAATAGGAAAATAAAACAGGATGATGCTATGGGAAGGCAACATTCAATAGCATTGGCTTCTCTGAGGAGGTGACATGTCAGGTGAGGGCCCATGACAGGGAGTCCTTAGCTGTGTGGGTTCAGCTTCACCTGAGGAAGGAAGAGCAGCAGGAACAGGGCTGTGGGCAGGAGTCCTCCTGGAGTGAAGGAAGTGCAGCCAGCAGTGAGGTGCAGGCGGCCTGGGAAGGAGGCACAGGCCAGAGCAGCCGGGGCTTGCAGACCGTGGGAAGGAGTTGGAATTCTACTTTAGGTGCAACAGGGATCTGCCGGAGCATTTTAGACAGAGCAGGATCGTCATCTCATTGGAGTTTGCAGACATGCAGGTAGTTCAGTGGAGAACACCATGGCTGCTCCAGAATTAGGTCTATTAAGAAGATGTTTCAGTGGGAACAGGTGAAGAATGATGGAGGTCACCTGGAGATGGAGCCCTCTGGGATATATTTTGAAGTTAGAATGGAGTGGTTGTGGAGTGAAGAGAGAGAGAGAGGAATCAGAGATGACTAAAGTTGTAGGCTTGAAACATTGGGGTAAAGATGGCTCAGGGAGAACAGTTTTGGGAGGGCTAGTAGGACAGAGGAATCAAAGCGCTTGTTTATTTATTAGATATTTATTGAGAGCCTCTCATGTGCAGACACTTTTCTAAAAACTGGGAACATGGCAGTGAGCAGAAATCTGCATTCATGGAACTTGTATTCTCTTCAGAGGGAAAGACAATGAAATAAGCAAGTTTAGCCTGGACAACATAACAAGACCCCATCTCTAAAAATTTTTTTAAATTAGCTAGGCATGGTGGCATGCACCTGTAGTCCCAGGTACTTGGGAGGCTGAGGTGGGAGGATCACCTGAGCCCAGAAGTTCAAGGGTGCAGTGAGCTATGATTGCAGCACTGCACTCCAGCCTGGACAACAGCATGAGACCTTGTTTCAAAAAAAAAAAAAAAAAGAGCTAAATATGTAGTATATTGAAGAAGGTAACAGTTGCTGTGGAGAAAAATCAAGCAGGAAAGGAGATGGGAATGTTGGGAGAGTTTACATCTGGAAGGCCTTATTTAGTTGGGGATATCTTTTTTTTTTTTTCTGACACAGTCTTGCACTGTCACCCAGGTTGGAGTGCAGTGGCACCATCTCAGCTCACTGTAACCTCCACCTCCTAGATTCAAGCTATTCTCCTGCCTCAGCCTCCCAAGTAGCTGGGATTACAGGCGTGTACCACCACGCCCAGCTGAGTTGGAGATATGTGAGTAAAGACCTGAAGGAATGCGCGAGGACAAACTGTGGATATACAGGGAAGAGCATTCCAGGCAAACTGAACAGCAAATGCCATACCCAAGAAGCAGGAACACACCTGGTTTGGCTCAAGAAGCGGAATCAAACAAAGTGAAGACAATAAGAAATTAGATCAGAAAGGTCAGGAGCGGGAGAGGAGAGAAGGTCATTGTGATGGCTTTGGCTGTTCTATTGAGTGGATGGGAAGCAGTTAGGAGGATTTCAGCAGAGCGGTGACCTGGTCTGACTTACGTTTTAACAGTATCCTCTCGATGACATTTTGAGAATTCACTAAAGAGGAACACGAGCAGAATCAGGGGCTTCATGGGAGGCTGCAATGATCATCTAGGCAAGAGATGAGAGCAGTTGGGACCATAGTGTGAGTGGGTGCAGAGGTTAAGGTAGCAGTGGGTGAGCGGACTCCATAACACCTTCTTTTAAAAATCATATATTTCCCAAAGAGGAAAAAAATGTTAGGCATCATAACAGGTTTTTCCTGAAAGTCATAATATAATCAATCCAATTATAATTCTGTTCCTAAATTAAGACTACCTCTAAGAACATCAATTTTAAAATGTTTAATTGTGACCTATTGCAACTTCACATCCAATTTAGTGTGAAATATGCAACTTTTTTGTAAGTAATGGAGAAGTAATGAATTGTGTTTCTTCTCAGTTATACGATGGGGATAGTGAAAATGCGAACTTGGCTGGAACGTTTTGTGGTTCCACAGTACCTGCTCCTTTTATCTCTTCTGGTAACTTCCTTACAGTTCAATTCATCAGTGACTTAACATTAGAAAGGGAAGGATTTAATGCTACATACACCATCATGGACAGTGAGTAAATAGAAGCATTTTTATATGTTATGAAATACACATGTATTTATGCACTGAAAAGAATGCCCTGCTTATTATATCGAAATTTCAATGTTAATTACTAAACTCAATGTCAATTACTATCTAAACTCAGTGTCAATTACTATCTAAACTCAATGTCAATTGCTAAACACCATGTTAATTACTGTATGTTTAATCTGTGGTACAAATTAGATACAATCTTTAGTCAAGGATATAAACCCTGAATTCTTAATAGAGTGATGAAAATATAGCTCCTCTGGGGTGGGAGGCAGGGAAGACAGAATTTTAAAGATTGCCTGAGATGAGGCATGAATAACATGTCTCCTATGTTGCTTTTTCTTCTCTCCCCAGTGCCTTGTGGTGGAACATACAATGCATCTTGGACCCCACAAAATATTTCATCACCCAATTCATCAGACCCAGATGTCCCATTTTCCATCTGTACTTGGGTCATTGACGCCCCTCCGCATCAGCAGGTCAAGATAACTGTGTGGGCATTAGAGCTGACCTCGCAAGACTGCATGCAGAATTACTTACAGCTTCAGGACTCACCACAGGTAACAATTATAGGATGAATGACAGTCACATCTAGTGACCTTTTCACCAGTATTTGCAAAACACTTGAAGTAATGAAGCCATGATGAAATAATTTTCTAAGTTACTTCCAGCTTAATGTGTTTTTCGTCCATACACAAAGCCCTGCAATCAGGTGTGTCGAGAAACTTGAACTTAGTCCTGTAGGTGCCTTCTGAGTTTTCAGGGTCCCCTTCATTACAAATCTGTGGTCCCCTGCTTCTCACATGGTCTTGCTGGGGAAAGAAAAGTCCAGTTTGTCTGACTCCAGTGTGGAGAGGCATGAGATATGCTGGCAGCTGAATAGGCCCTGGACTTGCTCAGTTTTGTGCAAAGCATAGACACTGAGATGAGCTCCCAAGGTGGACAAGATGCTAGATTATCGTCATTCCTTTGGTAATGGTTTTCAGGACAAAATCCCTATTACCCAGTGGTACCCTAGAGGACTTACAGTCAAGTGGAACAAGGCCCTTTGGGTGAAAGCTCTTTCAATTTCCCCCGGTTTCACAAAGCTAAGACAATGGGGATCAGGGTGGACCAGTCAGTGGGGCACAGAATGGCACTTTCAGGGCACGAGGCACCAGCTGAAACATAACAGCAGCTGGAGCAGCCTTGAGTAAGATCCAGTGTTTGTCATGACTGAATAATGTTTTCCACTGAATGAATACAGGAAGCAATCAAGGGTTTCAGACTGGGTAGGTAGGGAGGAAAGGCAAACATTGACGGATGAGCTGGGAGAAACTGGGATTCTCAGGGTATCCAAGAGTAGACAGAGCAGCCCTAATTGGCAGATCATGAAGGAATGATGTGTAGGGTGGTTACAGAGGATGTTCAGTGGTTAGCTGGCATTGGAGATGAACAGAGATACAGAGATGGAAGGCCCTGGGGTTAAGAAATACAAAGTGAGGGTGTTTAATGGCTTGTCTATAAAAACACAGAAACCTCTAAAGGGTTCAGAAAGGAAATCGGGGGCAGGAGATGACTATGAGCTGAGACACCTCAAGTCTTTCATAAATGAAGGGAAGTAACCAGGAGAAAAATAAATGAGAGTGATGAGAATGGTGAGAATATCTTTGTTCAGATGTAGAGACCCTCGAAGGAGAACCAGCTTTGAGATGAGGATGGAAGCTGCAGTGAGGAATGTGGAGCATCCCTCCCTTCCCCCAAGGCTGGCCCCCCACCCTTCCCACTCAATGAACTGTGGAGCATGGGGAAAGAACAGCCTCTACCAGGAGGCTGCTGGAGAACCAGGTTTTGCTAAGGCCACAAAGTGGAAAGGCGGGGGATGTATACAGAGAATGACTGACAGTGCAGTTAAAGTTCACAGGATACAGCAAAGTTAGACAAGGACCAAGAGCAGGAGACAGTGGGGAGGAGGGGTGGAAGCCCTGAGCAGTTACAGGAGTTTTGCAAGCAGAGACGGGTGGGGTCTTTCAGTAGGTTCCTAAGGACTGCAGATATTAGAAACATTCCTGTGACAGGGAGGCTGCAAATACCCTGACTTTGGTACAACTTGTTTTTACCAAGAACTGATGGGCGTTCGACTGCATTTACTCCAGGCTTTTGAGAGGTGATAAGAGCTTCCCTAGTGTTACACAGGGGAACCGGTACCTCATGACAGGCCCCAGCTGGCTTGGGGGATGTACAGTGGAACCAAAGGCTCTGATTAGATTTGCTAAGGGGTAGCAAGGGCTGGATCAGGGCGATGATGATTGTTAGTCCCATGGAGCTCAAGACAACGGCAGAAGCTCCAGGAGGAGAGATCCAGTGAGCTCTCAAACAGCCTTGTGGTCCTCAGAGTAATGGCACAGGCCTCAGCTAGGAAGTCACATGAGAGGGGAGGGGTCTTGTTTTCAGCCGGGAAGTGTCTGTGGTTTCAGCAGAAACTTTGCCTCCCTTCCTTCTGCCACTCTGGGAAGGTGCAACTTGCATCAGTTCCAAGGCCAACGTGAGTCTTCTTGCAGAGCACTTCCAACAACAGAGCTGGTTTCCATGGCTAAATATTTAAGCCAGACTTTTATATGCAGTCTAATTTCTGTTATGGCCTGTTCTCTTCTAAAACTAAATCTAACATGATTTGGCTCCCATTTCATTTCAGGGTCACGGAAATTCAAGAATTCAGTTCTGTGGCAGAAATGCTTCAGCTGTGCCAGTGTTTTATTCTTCTATGAGTACTGCAATTGTCATTTTCAAATCTGGAGTTGTAAACAGAAACTCTAGAATGAGTTTCACCTATCAGATCGCAGGTGAGCCCTGGAACTTCATCTTTTATTCAGAAAAGCTGCCATTGTTACAATTATTCCTAGAATAATTACAACTATTTCTAGAATTGACTCCTGTGAGTAAATTAGGATTTGTTAACAAAAACCACACCCCTCTCTTAACTAGAACCCAGGCCCAATTTAGCAAATTACTAAAGTTGGTTTCTAAAGAGATAAAGAGAATATAATACTAACCAAGATAGTTAGAATGCTAGCATTTTCTTCAAAGTATATGTAGTTGATTTTAAAAATATGCCAGTTATCTTTTTAATTATCCACTTAACCACATTGAATATACATTTTTATTTACAAGAAATATACATATTTATTTACAAAAGCTTTATCAAAATATAATTCTCATATCATACAATTTACCCATTTAAAGTTTATATTTCAGAGGTTTTTAGTATTTTCACAAAATTTAAAATCTTAGAATATTGTTTTGTAAAAATCAAAAAGCCTTGAAAGGGTTACCTGATTACTGTCACTAAGAAGTTTATTTTCACAGAACACTTTATTTAGTACTTATTTTGAATTGACTCAGATGAAAGCTTCCTTTGGTTAAAACAAACAGAAGTACTCTTGGTATTTTTTTACCAAAAAAAAAAAAAAAGGTAAAGAATGATTTGCCACAAATAACAATGGATTTAAAATCCTTGTGCAAAACTCTGTCTTGGAGGTAGCGTCCTTCTCGAAAAGGGAGTCTGAATGCTAGCCACTTCCACCTCAATGTGATCAGAAAAGTTCAAAGGATGCGCGAGTATTCGTCTTTAAAGGAGAAGCCTCCTGTGTCATGCTTCCCGTAGGGGTGTTTGTGTGAACGAGCTGCTACATTGCACCTGTGTGTGCTGCTTGAGCAATTCACTTCACTGCTCAGGGTCTCAATTATCTTAAACGTAAACGAAGAAGCTGGATTACTTTTTTCTAAAGTTTATCAAATGTAATGATCTTTTTGAATAATTCCTGTGAAGTTGAAAGAGCACTAAATATTGGAATGCATACATTAATTATGCATATTTTTCCTCTAAGATTGCAACAGAGACTATCACAAGGCATTCGGCAACCTGAGGAACCCTGGATGGCCAGATAACTATGACAATGACATGGATTGCACCGTTACTCTCACAGCCCCCCAGAACCACACCATTTCCCTCTTTTTTCATTCATTTGGCATCGAGAACTCAGTTGAATGCAGAAACGATTTCTTGGAGGTAACATGCATTTGAATATCATTTGAATGAATTATTTAAAAGATGGTGGATCACTTAAGATTTTACAACTTTTCTCTAGTGCTGCTAATACTATATGATTATTTGTTTCATTAATTTATTCATTACCGTTTCATTCCCTAAACATTTATGGAGCACCAGTCCAAGCACTGGAAATTGGGAACCTCAGGGCCCTCAGGAGACTCGTAGTCTGGCGGGAAGGACAGATGGGGTATAGCCAATTACAACACAAAGTGGAAAGGACTAAATGAGTCCAGCATGGGTAGGGGTCCCTAACTCAGTCTGGGAACTAGAAGGCTCAAGAGGGCAATATGTAAGTCGAGACCTAAAAGGATCAGAGGGACGTCTAAGGACAACATGCTGATTCTGTAAAATGAAACTGAATGATACTAAATAGCTCACCTAATTTCCCTGACAGCTACAGTAAGTTTGGGGCATCGTTAACATCCTCTAAAGACAAGTGTTTCCTTGAATAAGTGCTCCCTGGTCGCAGGAGGTGTGCTCTGTCCTTTCTCCACTACAACTCCAGAGCTTGAATTTGGGCACAGAAGTGACTTCGCTGTTTGCCCATCCTCCACCCACCCACCCTCCACTCCCACCCCAGGACACACTGAGAGAGAAGCCCCCCTTGCACCTGGAGCAGGCAGAGCCACGCGCCTCGTGGGCCTGAACCTTTGGGGTCCTCCAGTGCACCTGATGAGCTCCCTCTGTGCTCTTTCTGCCCCATCGCCTGCATTGGGCATATGAGATGGAACATGAACATCATCACTCATAGGCAGGAGATAGTCTGAATAAGCCTCATCTGATGCGGACCCAGTGTGTGGAACTCACTGGAACTCAGCACCTGTGTTTTGCCAGAAAAACCCCAGAGCTCACGGGATTGTGAGCTTTGCAAGTTCTGTTGAAAATGCATTCATCCTTAGGAAATATACTTAGGTGGAACCTAAGAGCCAAAAGCATAAAGACGCTGAGTTCCTCTGTGAGTGGAGTTTAAATCTAAACCTCATCCTGACCATCTCTAAATTGGCTTTGTTTCACCGTACAAGAGTCTTCAGTAAAGTTTCCAAAAAGTGTGCTTGTTCCTCTACCCCTGATCTGGAGTTGTATTTTTTATTTTTTATTTTTCTCACTGCCTCTTTAATCAGGTCTTCATTCAAAATAAGCTGCCCAAGAGGATTTGACCTTCGCAGCATAAACAAATCTACCGGTGTCTGCAGCGGGCTCCTTTCCTTCTGTGAGAGGATTCTTTCCAGAGGGCCTCTGCTCAGCTGCTAGTTTCTTGGTAGCTTCAGCCTTTGTTCCCAACAAAACATCTTCTGCTTCTTAGTACCAAGGGCCTTCTTTCTTTCTTTTCTTTCTTCTTCTTTCTTTTCTCCCCTGCAACCCCCCTCATCCGATTTGGCTTCTAGGGCTGCTGGCACCTTCTGCCCGGCCTAGCCAGGAAGGGTGTTCTGGCACATGGTCTTTGCATATGGGTTTAGCTTCAACATGATTCCTGATGTGGAGTTTTATCATCCTGGAAAGCTCCCCACTTTGGAATTCATCTAAATCCTTTATTAATCAATAGCCTTAACATATAGCACCATAAATAACACTTGGAGGAAGCTCATGCCTTTTCTAAAGGAATACTCGCCACGACAGGAGACCGAAAGATGTATATAGCAGGGAGGTAATGAAGAGGCAAATACAGTTATTCTTTGTGCCGGTCAGGTTATTCAACTTGGACCTGTGTACCTCCCCCACCATGGAGATCCAAATATTTATATGAAGTGTAAAGCAGAAAGAATGAGGGGAGTGGGATCTGGAGGAAATAGAGAATAATCCCGTTAGGTTGGAGTCACAGTGCAACTAACTCTTAACTCACTCCAGCTTGAATGGACCATTATTGATCAGAGTCAACATTTGCCATTTGCCTGATAGATGCTGGGAAGCAAAGCCTTGCTTTCCAGCCGTGGAGAGCGAGAATTCCTCCTCCTAGCTGTCCTTCATTACTCCACAGAATGGATCTGAAACTTCCTGTCCCATAAGCAATGAAAGGAAACCACTGCTTAGGCCTGTAAAATGTAGCTCCATCTGGCTCTCAGTGGGAAGACTGTGGGCATAGTTTCTTGGCAGCTGTACCAGGAAGCCTCAGCATTCCATTCTTGTGAACTGCGGTGGGAACGGAAATGTCTGACTGAGGATTCTGACTGTGTTACTACCAAGCGAGGGCCGAGCTCTAAACCATGCTCGGAATCTGTTTTCATGCCTTCGCCTCCCCTTTCAGGATCCTCTGATGTCCCAGAGATGCCCACTGCTCTCGGTGGCCCCATTCCTCCTAGGAGAGGAAAGTGAGTAAGACAAGTTGTCAGCAGTGTCAGTGGAAATTGGTATCTTGCTGCTCCTCTCAGAGCAACGGCATTTTAAAAGAGGACCCTGAGGGAAAAACGCCCAAACTCAGGAGCGTGGTGCTGGCTGTGGCAGCCCTCCCATCTACTAGTGGGTGACTGGCTACTCTGTCATGGCAAGGCTACTTTGTTTAAACACTTAGCAGAATCATCCCCAAAGCACTAGAAAGGCATTATTCTCTCCCATGGGCTACTACATAGATCTAAAAGGAATCTCATCTGATCAACACAGCCCAGCAAGATGTCTTAACTCTGTGACTTAAGATACCAGCAATTAACCAAAGTTTAAACTATGGAATTGTAAAGGGAACAGAGGAACTTCCAATATTTTGAATACATAGATCAGTAAAATCAGCATTTCCGCATGTCAGGCTGGTTCCAACATACATTGCCTGCATAACGTTTCCCTAAGAAGCATCAAGAGCCCTCCCGGAAGCAGGGCTGGTTGTGAATGCAGGGTAGGAGCCAGGCTGGGGGACAGAAAGGGGTTCAGTTCACAGTGTGGTTCTCTCTCCCCATAAAACACCAACTCATCTCCTGTTTTTATATGTGTCTACTTAAAAATGAGTTGAAACAAAAAAGCAACAAGGCCTCGGAATGTGTTTGTAAAACACATTTAACAACAGACATTGTATAGATTTATAATTCTGTCCTTTGCCCATATAGAAATTCCTTTCCTTCTGAACTTTATTATACTTTGCATTGTATTTTTTCATAGCCTCTTTACAGCCAAGTAATTTTCAATGGGAAACACGTGCGCGCGCACACACACACACAATGACAAACGTATAATAGTTGACTGGAAACACAGCAGGCAACATTGCCCCCACCCATCTCCACCTTTTAAAAATTCACTTTATCTACATTCTCCAAAATGTTTCCCCATAAGCAAAGGCTGCAGGATCACAGCACAAACTATGGTATAAAAAAGCTGCCTGGTGTTTTAATTGCTGTAGGTTAACAGATAATTGGTTTTTGATCTACACGTGGAACATTTTTCCCCTTTGCAAGTGAAGGTGACTTCTGCATGTATTTTCAGAATTTCTTAACTGTATACAAAGACAAAGCTTTTCCGAACAATGTCATCATTCAAATTGTCTCCCACTTTAATGTATATACCTTAGAGAAGAAAGTGTAAGGTTAATAATGAATGACTCCTTCCTAAAGGTGAGAAATGGAAGTAACAGCAATTCACCATTACTGGGCAAGTACTGTGGAACTCTGCTGCCAAACCCTGTCTTCTCTCAAAATAATGAACTATACCTACGATTTAAGAGTGATAGTGTAACTTCTGATCATGGATATGAAATCATCTGGACTTCATCACCCTCTGGTAAGACATTTGCACTTTGTACGGGAAAGCACTGTGAGAAAAACCATGAGGTGTCTAATAGTAAAAGGCAAAGTAACCTTATATTTTTAGCTACCTGTGTACCTGATTATGTTAAGAATAGAGATTTTAACAATGAAAGTACAGATTACTTTTTTTTTTTTTTTTTTTTGAAATGGAGTCTCGCTCTGTCACCCAGGCTGGAGTGCAATGGTGCGATATTGGCTCACTGCAACCTCCACCTCCAGGGTTCAAATGATTCTTCTATCTCAGCCTCCCAAGTAGCTGAGATTACAGGCATGCACCACCATGCCCAGCTGATTTTTGTATTTTTAGTAGAGACAGGGTTTCCCCATATTAGCCAGGCTGGTCTCAAACTCTTGAACTCAGGTGATCCACCCATGTCAGCCTCCCAAAGTGCTGGGATTACAGGCATAAGCCACCGCGCCCGGCCAGATTACTTTAAATTCTACATTTATTCATTATTTCTGTTTATAAAGGAATATATATTCATATAAAGCATATATAAGGTAAGGTAGAAAGATTCAAAAATTCCTTGGTAAATTAAATTTTGTTAGACTTTTTGACTTTTGGCTTGACCATTAAGGAAGTTCTTTGAGAATTTAAAGAAAAATTTTACCAAAAATCCAACTTATGAACACACATTCTGGCATATATATGAGTGGTTGTGCTTCTCGCAGGTCCTGACATTTCTTGGCAGTCCTGGAGAGAAATTGCTTTTTTTAGGGTAGTAAGTATCTTCTCACATTTTTGGCTGGCTATTTATCAAACAACTAAAGAAAATTTAGGTCATGTCAATACATTTAATTCAAGAGAGGAGGAATACCTTTATAAAATGTCCCAAAATACCAAAATACCTTCAAAATAAGAAAGGTAAACAGAATTCACTTTAAGTATCTTAAGAAAAGGGTTCTATTAAGACAATCATGGGTAACGGAATCTTGACACTCAAAGGAAGCTTAAAGATGACCTCTAATGCTTAAATTTTATCAACGAGCAAATAAAACACCAAGATTAAGCTAGGTGCTGTGGCTCACACCTATAATCCCTGGGAGACCAAGGTGGGTGAATCACCTGAGGTCAGGAGTTCCAGACCAGTGTGGCCCACATGGTGAAACCCCATCTCCACTAAAAATACAAAAATTAACTGGGTGTAGTGGCACATGCCTGTAATCCCAGCTACTCAGGAGGCTGAGATCGGAGAATCACTTGAACTTGGGAGATGGAGGCTGCAGTGAGCCGAGATCACACCACTGCACTCCAGCCTGGGTGACAGAGCAAGACTCCATCTCAAAAAAAAACAAAAAAACAAAAAAACACAAAACCCACCATGAACCCAGGAGGCAGAACTTGCAGTGAGCCAAGATTGTGCCACTGCACTCCAGCCTGGGTGACAGAGCAAGACTCCATCTCAAAAAAAAAAAAGAACAAAAAAAACACAAAACCCACCATGAAGCTGGGAGGCAGAGGTTGCAGTGAGCCAAGATCATGCCACTGTACTCCAGCCTGGGCGACAGAGCAAGACTCTGTCTCAAAAAAAAAATAAAATAAAAAAATAAAAAAACACAAAACCCACCATGAACCCGGGAGGCAGAACTTGCAGTGAGCCAAGATTGTGCTACTGCACTCCAGCCTGGGCGACAGAGCAAGACTCCATCTCAAACAAACAAACAAACAAACCCACCAAGATTAATGAGTTGCCCAAAATGCTCCACTAGACTGAGGTGGAGGTGGGATTAGACCTCGGTAGTCAGAGGCCCAGCCACGTGCTCTGTAACTATGCCAGCCAGCTTCTTCCTGTCCCAGAGATGACCTGGATCTCCACAGATATATAGTCTAAATCATGACAGCCTTCATATACAGATTAACAAATTGAACAAATTGACACCAAAACTTGAAGTATTTGACCTTAAGTATGTCAGTTATTAGCCTGGTAAAGTCACTTTTATAATGAAGTCATTCCTGCCATCACCTACAATAACACACTCCCTCTTGGGTTAGCGCTGAATTTTATTTCTGATTTTACTTCACTCACGTCACTAGCGTCAACTCTGGGCATGCAAAGATCTCCACAGCATCAAAAGCACACAGACAACAACTTGATTCTCTCCCACAGTTACTTTATCAATTTTTTTTTTTCCATTCTGCTCTCAACCCCCAATTTTCAAAGTATGGTCCTGGAGGAAGTTGTCCCTGGGTTGTGATATGCAGGCAAAGGCACGTGTGTGGAGGATGGAAGACCTGGAGGTGGCGGTGGGAAGAGAGGGGAAGAGAGGAGAAAGGGTGTAGCCCAAATAAGAGGAACAGGAAAAGGGGTTTCTGCCCCCATTATTCTTGCAGAGTCTCAGCACCTTCAGAAAATAAAGTCTTACTGCCTAACAAGCCAGACTGGACGGCCTATACATTGTTGAATCAAACTTCCTGTCCTGTTTTCCTTGCAGGATGTGGTGGAACTCTTTATGGAGACAGAGGCTCATTCACCAGCCCCGGCTATCCAGGCACATACCCAAACAACACGCACTGCGAGTGGGCCCTCCTTGCTCCTGCTGGAAGGCTTGTCACCGTCAACTTCTACTTCATCAGCATTGACGATCCAGGAGACTGTGTCCAGAACTATCTCACACTCTACGATGGGCCCAATGCCAGCTCTCCATCCTCTGGACCATACTGCGGAGGCGTGAGTAAAACAAACATTTTATATTCCCATTTGTTATTTTTAGACAATAATAAGAGTCACTTAGTGTAGACTTTTTTTTTTTTTTTTTTTTTGAGACGGAATCTCGCTCTTGTTGCCCAGGCTGGAGTGCAGTAGTGCGCGCGATCTCAACTCACTGCAACCTCCGCCTCCCAGGTTCAAGCAATTCTCCTGCCTCAGCCTCTTGAGTAGCTGGGATTACGCCTCCTGGGTTCAAGCAATTCTCCTGCCTCAGCCTCCTGAGTAGCTGGGATTACAGGTGCCCACCACCACACTCAGCTAATTTTTGTACTTTTAGTAGAAACGGGGTTTTGCCATGTTGACCAGGCTTGTCTCAAACTCCTGACCTCAGGTGATCCACCCGCTTCGGCCTCCGAAAGTGCTGGGATTACACGCGTGAGCCACCGGCCCTGGCCTAGTGTAGACTTTTAAAGGCAGACACTTGCAGAGTAGGAAGCACAGCCTTTAACAAATTCAGCAGTTTTCCGACTTGCCTTTCTATTCTGGGAGCATGAGTGCCATCTGGTGGGCATTGCATTAAATTACTATTAAGAGTTACCAAAATCGGCTCTGCGTCAGAATCACCTGTGGAGTTACTTAACATTAAACTTCCAGTTCCCACCGAAACCCACTGAATCGGGATTTCCCAGGGAGGAATCACAGCATGCTGTTTTTAAAAAAAAGCTCCCTCTGTGATGTCAGTGCACTGCCTAGGGTTGAATACCCATGTTTATTTCTGCATAAATAGAACTACAGAATATTTGGACACCTGGCTCTGTTTTATCTACTTCTTGCTGAAAATTGCAGGAATTCTTTGAAGAAATGGTGACTGATAATTTGTTTTTGTAAAGCTCTGATATCTTCCCTAAACAACAACTCAGAATCTGACGTTGATTCAATATTGCAGGCATCTGTGCTTATGATCCTCTCATTTGACGTGCAAGTAGATATTTAAAGAGAGTAAGGGCTCACACCTGTAATCCCAACACTTTGGGAGGCCCAGGCAGGTGGATCTCTTGAGCTCAGAAGTTTGAGACTAGACTGGCCAACATGGGGAAACCCCGTCTCTACTAAAAATACAAAAATTAGCTGCTATAGTGGCACACGCCTGTAATCCCAGCTACTCTGGAGGCTGAGGGAAAAGAATTGCTTGAGCCGGGTAGGCGGAGGTTGCAGTGAGCCGAGATGGCGCCACTCCACTCCAGCCTGGGTGACAGAGCCAGACTCCATCTCAAAAAACAAGAGAGTAAGTAAGGGAAAATTGGCTGTTGGCAAGCGGGTATCTGTTTCTGATTTTTCTGCCCTTTAATCATTTAGACTTTGTAATCAAACTAGACAGAGAACTGTATCAGCTGGAAATCTAGATGGTTTTTAAAATATAACTTACTATTTATAAAATTGATAAATGCTGTTTTCAGAAGTATCAGAAAATAGTCTAATTTTTCTAAAACCTGGGCATTCTCATATATTCTTAACACCTTTCTTTGAATATATTTGCATATATTTTTACATGCGTATTTTTTACTGTTTGATGGTGTGTTTTTTTCTACTTACCAATATATCATTAGTATCTTATGTCAATAAAAACACTGGTGCATCATATTTAAGTTTTGGAGAGTATTCCATTGCATGAGTGTGGCCTAATTTATTTAATGAAGCCCCTCTAAGTGGACATTTAGGTCTCTTGAACTTTTTGCAACTACAGACAACACTTAATAAACTTTTTGGTAATGATATCTTTATACACATAGTTACATTACTTGGTGAGAAATGGTAATCGCAGGACCAGCAGACACTGTATCACGGTGATGCACAGAAGGCCCACAGAGAGAGACCCCAGTAAATGTGCCACACATCAGATTTAGAAGCTACTCAGCAATTAGACATTGAATTGAAATTTACAAACATTTCAAAAGGGAGGAAAAGAGACAATTTTAACAATACCATGACTTTATATTGGTAGGGTTTTTTTATGGACATAGTTTTCAGTGGCTTGCAAACATACAACCCCGTTTGATCCCCACAGTGACACTCCCATAAGGTGGAAAGAACAAGTATATCCTGGACTTGTATAAACTGAGTCCAGGTTTATACTGAACAAGTATAAACCGAGTCACTGAGAGAAGTGACGGCCATTTAATCCACTGCCACGTTAAGTTGAAGTATATAGCGAGATACATCAATTTTTTTAACTGTTGGTGTTTACAGTATTTTCCCAGTTTTACATTTTTTTATAAAAGTGGATATAATTTCATGTGTAATTTTTTTTTCTTAAAGGTACCACTGATTTCTTTAACACTTTATCAATATTAAACAAATGAAAAAATGTAAAACATAAGTATAAAACATGAAGTACAGAGGTAGCTCTGATTTTGCTAATATTTACATACTTTTTGTAAGTTGTAATATTTTGCTAATATTTACATACATACAACTTTTACATGTTACATACATACATATTTACATGCATATTTACGTACCTATGAAAGTTGTATACTTTTGTATGTATACTCCTTAAATATGTTTGTTAAACTTGTAATATTTATATACATACAGTATTTAAATACATACAATGTACATACAGAGGTAGTTCCTTATTTTGCTAATATAAACACAAACCCTGACTTGGAGATATTTTATATTACGGTAAATACCATTGTTCACAGGGAAATCCTATATCCCTTGCAGCTACAGAAAATGAACATCTAGCAAATGAAAGAATAACGGGACAAAGAAGGAGAATCAAAGGAGATTCTAAAACTTCTGTTGACCGTCTGTTGCCATACTAGTTTGCCAATATAAAAGAAGTTATTGAAATTTGGAAGCAGATTAAAATGGAAGTAAAAAGTAGATATGCATAGGAATAAAAATATTGTATATTCCTTGATGTATTTCTTACAGAAAAAAAATCTACACTCACTAGAGTGAGTATCTTGGAAATAAGCCTGTGTTTTGATGACTCGGGGTAGGGCTGAGGCAGGAGAAGGCAGTCATGTAAGCATCATGAGGGCAGGGCTTGTTGCCTGTTTTGCTCATTTTTTAATGTCTTCTTAATACCTGCAGCGTGGCAGTGCCTTGATCAATATTTGCCAAATGAATGACTAGAAAGTGAGAGACAACGGGGACCCATCTATCCCCCCAACACACACACAAACACACACTGTTCCACAGAAGTATATGAAAACAAATCTCAAGAGGAAACTATAAACATTGAGAATGAAAATATTATATTTTACTTAATATGATCATTTTAATTACATACGTTTGTTTCAGAAAAATTAAATTTGCAGTAAGAACTTGAATAAGTTCAAGTTTTTTGATAACAGTTTTATTGAGATACAATTTACATACCATCAAATTCATCTCCTTAAAGTATACAATTCAGTGGTTTTTAGTAGATTCACAGAGCTGTGTGGCCATTATCAGCACAGCCAATTTTGGGACACTTTCATTAACCCCCAGAAGAAACCCTGTACCCATTAGCAGTCTTTCCCAATTTTCCCTCAACTCCCCACGCCCAGAAATATTCCTTTGTAAAGCATTTGCATTCATTCTTTGCAAGGTTACTTCAAGAAATATATGCAGGTTCACCATAAATGCTATAAAGTTTCTTTATGTGGTACTTTGTTACTAGGCTAACATTTCTAGAAAAACATTCAAATATGTGAAATATATAATTTGATACTCTTTTTTTTTTTTTTCAATTTTAGGACACCAGCATAGCTCCCTTCCTGGCTTCCTCAAATCAGGTCTTCATAAAATTTCATGCTGATTATGCACGGCATCCATCCGCATTCCGATTAACTTGGGACAGCTAAGTGGGTAACAGCTGATGTTCACTCAGCACTTTCCCTCTGCAGCACGCTGGACAGGACTCTGCCGTCGTTATACATGAGCCCTGCTGATGCCACAGAGAATAAGCTGAACTTTAATGGTTTTCGCCAAACAATGAATAGAATCAATATTTGTAGGCCAGGCGTGGTGGCTCATGCCCCTGTATTCTCAGCACCTTGGGAGGCCGAGGCAGGTGGATCACCTGAGGTCAGGAGTTTGAGACTAGCCTGGCCAACATGGTGAAACCCGGTCTCTACTAAAAATATAAAAATTAGCCAGGCGTGGTGGTGGGTGCCTGTAGTCCTAGCTACTTGAGAGGCTGAGGCAGGAGAATTGCTTGAACCCAGGAGGCAGAGGTTGCAGTGAGGTGAGATCACACTACTGCACTCCAGCCTGGGTGACAGAGCGAGACTCCATCTCAAAAAAAAAAAAAAAGGATCAATATTTGTACATTTTCTCGAACATAGAATACAGCTTCTTTAGTCTTAAGTGTGCATTTCATTCTAATATTTTGAGCTGAAATTTAAAAAAACTTTGAAAGAGTTGGAAATGATTATGGCATATGTGATATACATTTTTAAAAGTTAATAATAATAGCCAGGGGCAGTGGCTCATACCCATAATCCCAGCACGTTGGGAGGCCATGGTGGGAGGATCGCTTGAACCTAGGAGTTCAAGACCAGCCGGGGCAACAAAGTGAGACCTTATTTCTACAAAAAAATCAAAAAATTAGCCAGGCATGGTGGCATGCACCTGTGGTTCCAGCTACACAGGAGGTTGAAGCAGGAGGATCACTTGAGCCCAGTAGGTTAAGGCTGCAGTGAAACCCTGTGAATTAACCACTGTACTCCAGCCTGGGTGACAGACTGAGACCTTATCTCAAAAATGACAACAAGAACAACAAAAGTTAATGATAATGTAGAAGCATAAATTTCCTGTGAATGTTCAGTTAGGCATAATAAACATTACTGAATTATACACAATTATGCTGCATTAATTTTTTGACTTATTAAAACTCTGTCTTTCACTATGGGGCATATATAAATTTTCAAGTTTAATTTTTACATTTTGGCAAAGAATTCAATATATATATATGAATCTTCCAGAGCTTCAGTTCTGGAGCCAAGCTGCCGGAGTTTGAATTTTAACTGTACTTGTTAAGTGCTTACAAATTCTCTCTGTGCTCAGTTTCTTCATTTGTATAAGGGGATTATTTTACCTGTCTCACAGGGTTGCAATAATTAAATATATATGTGTAAAGACTCAGAACAATACCTGGTGCATATTAAGTAATCAGTAAATGCTAGCTTCTATGTCAATTAGTAGTAGTATGACTCACTTCGCTACCATACAGATGTACCTGTTTTTCCCATACTCCTCCAAAGCCAGGCCCAAGTCTCACCTATGTTTACCTTTTGCCATGCCCCTAGGCCCCTAGGTCAATCTGAGCTTCTCCAAAGACCTTGCCTTAACTACAGAGAAATTTGCTGTAACCTCTGAATTCTCTATTTACCTCCCATTTGCCTCAAACTTCTGTTTTTCCTGGCCACGCTGGACCTTTTCTTCATTTATCCCCACAACCCTGTACTCTCCTGGTTATTTAATTTCTCTGAGTATTCTCCACTCTCTTGTAGACTGGTGGCCCTCTTCACACAGCTCCACTAGGCAGTGCCCCAGCAGGAACTCAGTGTGGGGCCTCCAACCCTGCATTTTCCTGCTACACTGCCCTAGTAGAGGTTCTCTGTGAGGATTCTGCCCCTGCAGAAGGCTGCTTCCTGAAAACCCAGGCTTTTCCATACCGCCTCCAAAATCTAGGCAGAAACTGCCAAGAATCTACCACTCTTGTACTCTGTGTGCCTGCAGGTTTAACACCCCCTGGAAGCTGCCAAGGCTTATGGCTTTCATTCTCCAAAGTGGAATCCCAAGCTGTACCTGGGCCCCTTTGAGCCACAGCTGGAGCTGGAGTGACCAGGGTGTGGGGAGCCCTGTCTTGAGCCTGTGTAGGGAAGCAGGGCCCTGGGCCTGGCCCATGAAATCATTCTTTCCTCCTAGGCCTCTGGGCCTGTGATGGGAGGGGATTCAGCAAAGGTTTCTGAAATGCCTTTGAGGCCTTTTCTCCATTATCTCGGATATTAGCAGTTGAATTTTAGTTAGGCAAATATCTCCAGAAAGTGGATGCTCCACAGCCTACTTGAATTCCTCTCCTGAAAAAGCTTTTTTCTTTCTCTGCCATATGGCCAGGCTGTAAATTTTCCAAAGTTTTACACTCTGCCTTCCTTTTTAATATAAATTCCAATTTGAAGTCATTTCTTTGCTTCCACATTTGAGCACGTGCTATTAGAAGCAGCCAGCCCAAATCTTGAACACTCTGCTGCTTAGAAATTTTTTCCACCAGATACCCCAGGTTGCCACTCTTTAGTTCAAATTTCTGCAGATTCCTAGGGCATGGACAGAATGCAGCCAAGCTCTTTGCTAAGGCATAATATGTGTCACCTTTGCTCCATTTCCCACTAAGTTTCTCATTACCATCCAAGACCTTGGCAGCCTGGACTTCATTATCCATATCACTATCAGAATTTTAGTCGCAACTTTTAAACACTCTCTAAGAAGTTCCAAATTTTCCCTCATCTTTCTGTCTTCTGAGCCTTCCAAACTCTCCCAACCTCTACCGATTACCTTTTTCCAAAGTCAGTTCCACATTTTCAGGTATTTTTATAACAAAACCCTACTCCTGGTACCAATTTTCTGTATTAGATCATTCTTGCATTGCTATCAAGAAATACCTAAGACTGGGTAATTTATAAAGAAAAGAGATTTAATCTGCTTACAGTTCTGCAGGCTTTATAGAAAACATGGTGCTGACATCTGCTTGGCTTCTGGGGCAGCCTCAGGAAGGTTATAATTATGGAAGAAGGCAAAGGGGAAACAGGCATGTCACATGGTGAAAGCAAGAGCAAGACAGCGAGAGTACGGGGCAGGTGCCACACACTTTTAAGTGACTCTAGATCTCATGTGAACTCAGAGCAAGAGCTCACTTATCACCGAGGGGATGGCCCAAGCTATTCATGAGGGATCCACCCCCACGATCTAAACACCTCCCACCAGGCCCATCTCCAACATTGGGTGTTATAACTCAACATGAGAGCTGAGCAGGGACAAATATCCAAACTCTATTATATATTTACACTCAAGAGTACAAGTTTCCATAAGCACCACCATTGCCTATTCCTTAACACAATATATTAAGTTATAAATAAACAATACGGTTTGCCAGTTAACAAGAAGTAGAAAGTTCAGTAGCACGTCCTTATCTCCAATGCTGCCAGACATGTAACTGAAGTAGTTATTAGCTTCCTTTTCATAAGAAAATTCAAAGCTTTTATAAAGTTTTTCAGTGCCTCTAGAAAAGCGGAAGCCTTTACAAAGGAGATTTGCTTTATGTTAATTATGCAAAATCAAGGGTTATTAACAAGAGACCATGTGAATGAAAGAAGCTGAGGAATGTATTACTTCATCTTACTGTAATACTCAAATGCCAGAGAAATTATTTCTGGACAGAGTATGGAGCCACATAAACAAAATACTCTCACCTTAAAAATTCAGCTACTTGGGAGGCTGAGGGAGGAGAATCGCTCAAAGCTGGGATGTGAAGGTTTCAGCGAGCCAACATCGCGCCACTGCACTCCAGTGTGGGTTACAGAGTGAGACTCCATCTCAAAAAAAAAAAACAAACAACAACAACAAAAATTCCTGCTCCCTTTTCGTATTATGGATAGATATATCAACTTTATGGGTGACAAGGACCGTGAATGAGATAAATAACACTATCAAATCCAAAAGGTCTTGATAAGCTAGAACAATGGGCCAATTGTAACAGATGAAATGTGACAGATATAAGATCTTCCTCTTTTATCAAAAAATGAATTGCAAAGGTACAGAATACAGGGAAAGTTTAACAATAACATAAAATGACATAGTACTTTTCTGAAAGCAAGATTAACATGATGTTACTGTCAAAAAAATGATGCTTTGATCACGGACTGCATCATTAGAGTAACGGTATCATTTCACTCCGAAGGGCATGCTTTTCTAGGAGGCATATTGGAATATCCGGGAGGTGTGAACCTGAAGTTGAGGAAAGTATGGTCAATATTATGTAATTTTAAAATTAAAAATACAGAAAAAAGACAAAATGAAGCTTTACAAAATCTTCCAAGCTAGGCATCTAGGATATAAGCAGTGGTTTTTTTAGTGGGTTAGGGATGGTCAGGCTTGGGAGAATGACATTTTCGTGTATAGCAAAGGGAAGTAGTTATTGAGTAATTCAGTTTTTCAGTAATTCAGCTGGAAGAAGGACAAAAGAGTCGACTCTACTCTCATTAGTAAGACCCATCGTACATCCTCTGGTTCTGATTTACATTTAATTCACTTGTTTCCAAATGTTTATTGAGCATCAGCTATGTGGCATGTACTAAGCGCACTGAGGATAAAGCAGAGAACAAGACAGCCGTGCAAGACTATCAGCTGATGTCTCCTGACTTCACAAAGCACACTTCCCAGCTCCATCTTGCTTGATTTCCTGAGCCAGTTCTGAGGCAAAAACCTTAATATTCTTATCTGGTGAAACATACATTCAGCCAGCTTCCCAGATCTAGTGGCCAAGGGATAAGTTTCCTGATTCCAAATTGTGTCACCATGAAGTTTCACTGCTAGCAATCAGGACCCTGGACAGGCTAACCATCATCCTAGCAAATTAATCAAACCCGAGAAGGGGGTGTGGGAACCCTGATTTATAGCTGGTCAGTCAGAAGTGTAGGTGACAGTCAACCTAAAGTCTTGTGGAAATGAACCCTTAACTTGTGGAATTTGACTGTAAGTTGAGGTGGACAGCATCAGAATTAAGTTAAACTATAAGACACCAAGCTGGTGTCTGTGGAGAACTGTTTCATGTGTGGGGGAATTCTCTGGTGTCAGAAGTGTTGAGCCAGTGAGAGTAGCAAAAACAGTTGGGTTCTTCCTATCTCAAATGGGAGTGAAAACAAATTCCTATGAAATAGGAGTGAATGGAGGCATGTAGCTCAAAATAACTTCGAGAGAGACATGCAGGAGGGCTGGGACTCTCTGTTCCAGGTGTTACCTGTATGTGGGGCTGGCAGGTGCAGTGTGAGCGGCTAAAACCAAAGTCACGGAGTTGCCCTAACTGGCACTCACAGTCCACCATTTCCCTCCACCTGCAAAGGTAGCTGGGTGATGACCTGCAGGCATAACACTGGGTTTTTGCCTCTAAAGAAATTCAACTATCAGTCTAAGGATCTAGGAGGAAAACAATACACACAAACAAGAGACCACTCCAGCTATCTAGAAAAACCAGTTCAGATCTTCACACTTGAACTCAAAAGGACAACCAAGAATCCGTCACCAGAGAGGGGAAGAATCTTTCTTTTCTAGGGGAAAGACTAGAGAAATATACATAAGAATGGAACCTTGAAGAAACATAATTGAGTGAACAGAAGAGAGGTTTAAAAACTATTATCGTCGGGATACTTGAGAAGAGAGTACATTCAAGAAACAAATGCAGGGTGTTATTATAGGCCGGCAGACCAATAGGACTGGTGTCCTTAGAAGAGACACCAAGGGTGTGACTGCATAGAGAAAATGCCCTGGAGGGACACCAAGAGAAGACAGTCATCCACAAGGCAGAGGAGAGGCCACAGGATAAATCAAATTTGCTGGCACCTTGATCTAGAACTTCCAGGATTGTGAGAAATTTCTGTCGTTTAAGCCATCCAGGCTGTGGTATATTGTTACGACAGCCCTAGCCGACTAACACAGGTACTATATGTCTTCAGCCTACATAGGCAAGATTCACTATTAGAAATTGATGGAATAAGAAAAATTCTGATTGCTTCAAAACAGGACTTTTGCTTTAAAAGAGTTAATGATTCAAGAAATAAATGTATTAGGAGATTACTAATATGTATAGATGAAATTATGAAGTCAGAAAATCATCAGTGGATGATAAAACTTGTGGGTAAAAATTAGATGAGGAATGGGGTGTAATCAAGTAGCACCTCCTCCCCAGCATTATTTTTAATCATAAAGAAAAAAATAGTAACTTTATGGTGAAGAAACCTGGCAGACACTACATTACGTAAGTGAACATCACCTATACTGGGAGAAACAGATGCCATCTGTACCTTGATATTATGCACTGGAAAAGACACATCGCTTTAGTGGTGTTTCTCCAAAAATTCATAACCTGAAAGGGAACATCAAACTTACTTTAAAGGATATTCCACACAATACCTGGTCTGTATTCTTAAATAATGTCTAGTTCAATAAACATAAAAGTTAAGGACGGTTCCAGATCAAAGAAGACTAATGCAGGAATAACTCATCTGGAATGTTTTTTAAGCAAGAAATACCTGCTTTCGAATTTAAGAGTGCAGATCCTTTTCTTATCTAATTGGTTCGGAGCTATAATTAAATTATTTTACCACATCTCCTTAAGGCTTTGATCCCTGCTACAATCTACAATATATAAATGCATATGTGTGGTATCCGTCTATCATCAATTTAGGTGACCAATAGGAGAAAAGTGTCTGGTGCCAATCTTTATTCCATAGTATGAAACACTCTCTCAGGACAGGGTTTTTGGTGAGAGAAGCACAGGATATTGCTGGGTGACTGAGACTGGGTCAGGAAATAGGGAGGCAGAGGGCAGCAGTTTCGCTAGAATTTAAAATTTGGTTGCTTTTGGGAGAGAAAGTGGGAGATTTCTGGAAGCCAGAACGTCATGTTTCACAGATGTAAAAGTCCTAGCTGGGAAAGACACATCGCTTTAGTGGTGTTTTCTTTTTTTTTTTTTTATTATACTTTAGGGTTTTAGGGTACATGTGCACAATGTGCAGGTTTGTTACATATGTATCCATGTGCCATGTTGATTTCCTGCACCCATTAACTCGTCATTTAGCATTAGGTGTATCTCCTAATGCTGTCCCTCCCCCCTCCCCCCACCCCACAACAGTCCCCGGAGCGTGATGTTCCCCTTCCTGTGTCCATGAGTTCTCATTGTTCAATTCCCACCTATGAGTGAGAACATGCGGTGTTTGGTTTTTTGTCCTTGCGATACTGAATTCTACCAGAGGTACAAGGAGGAACTGGTACCATTCCTTCTGAAACTATTCCAATCGATAGAAAAAGAGGGAATCCTCCCTAACACATTTTACGAAGCCAGCATCGTCCTGATACCAAAACCTGGCAGAGACATAACCAAAAAAGAGAATTTCAGACCAATATCCTTGATGAACATTGATGCAAAAATCCTCAATAAAATACTGGCAAACCGAATCCAGCAGCACATCAAAAAGCTTATCCACCATGATCAAGTGGGCTTCATCCCTGGGATGCAAGGCTGGTTCAACATACGCAAATCAATAAATGTAATCCAGCATATAAACAGAACCAAAGACAAAAACCACATGATTATCTGGTGTTTTCAAATGACTTTTAAAATAGTAGGGTTTTACTTGTAGCTTCTAGCCCTGAGGGTAGTTCCTGCTGCTCAAGAGCAAAAGGATCGGGGCTAAAAACCAGCCTTAGAAACCTGTCAAAAAAGATTTCCAGCGGGGCGCTGGGGAAACGCAGACCCCGCCGGAATCCCTGCCTGGAGAAGCTCTTAATAGGGCGGGAAGCTGCGTGCCCCACAAGGTCCCTCAGAGGCACATTGTGGAGATGGGTTCAGGATAGCAACTTCTGGCGAGTGGAGCGGCTATTACAGAAGCGAAACATTCGGAAGCAATTTACTTCCAGCTTTCGCAACACCCACCCTCAGTCACCACCCTCCCTTACGCAGTCACGCCACAAACTTCCCTGCTTCCGCCCACAGCCCTCTGGGCTTCGACCCATCAACTGAGCTTGCGCCAAGTCTAGTGCGCACGCGCCAACTTCGGCCCATTCAGCGTCCCAAACCTCGGGGTGGACGCCACGGGGATAAACTATCCTCAGCGTGAGGCGGGGTCTCGAAGCCGAATAACGAACGTCATTGGCCAGCCTCTTCCACAGACTTTTAAGGGCGGAGCCTGGCCCTGGAGCCACGTCTAGAGAGCTGTTCTCCTAATATGGGTAGGGTCGGGCGTGGAGCTGGCAGCGGCGCTATGTGCGCCTGCGCGGGGCGCCGAGACAGGGCGTGTTCCCTGTTCAGTGCCGGTGTCGCAGGGAGTGAGGGCAGCCGGAGTGCGTCCTGCCGAAGCCTGTGGTTGCACGCCCACCCTCTTAAGGGCTACCTTCCGTGGTGAGTGTGTGCGGCGTTGCACTTGGGTTGCTTCTCGCTGCGTGGCCGCAGCGCGGCTGAACACTTCCCACTCCCCTGCCCTACCCCATCCCCTCCCCGCACCCGGACCAGCCCCTGGGACGCCATCGGACGCCCACCCGCTCCAACCCTGGGGAAGCCCCAGAGTGGCAGCGAAGGCCTCTTTCCTTTCCGCCCCTGCACTTGCTGTCATCGCCCACGTGTTTTGTTGTTGTTTGGTGCAGACCATGTCCAAGTCTCTGAAGAAGTTGGTGGAGGAGAGCCGGGAGAAGAACCAGCCCGAAGTGGACATGAGTGACCGGGGCATCTCCAACATGCTGGATGTCAACGGCCTGTGTGAGTTCTCGGGCAGGACCCTCCCGTGGATGAGCTGGAAGGCTTTCTAAGTTTGCCAGTTCACTGCTGGTCCTGCTGTGAGCGATTGTACTGGTTTAGACCCCAGCCCCTGCTTGTAAACATCACTTGTCAGGGGCTTCGCGCAGAGGGTTTGCAGTAGCATTTGCACCTGGAAAACGATCCTGAGAGTCCACGATGAGAATCACACAGACAGCTGTGCCTCATCGGTTGTCTCTGCTCTATGGCATTGAGGTGGATTTTCCACATAGTTTGCTTAATAGCCACTTTAATTATAAATTGAAAATTAATTTTGAGTCTTTCTTCCTGTCTCCTAATACAGTGTTTGTCCATGAACAAATGACACAGAAAAGTTCCATGATTAATAAGCCTTCTTGTGCCTGGAGCATTTTAAGCGTTTCTTGAATCTTTACATTCTTCTGAGTGTTTATTCTCCGAACTTGGTTCAGGCTTTTGTCACCTCCTCATGCTGTGGTGAAATCCTCCTAACTTGCCCTCTTGCCGTCAGTTTCACTGCCCAGTTTAATCACTGGGTCACTTTCAGTGTTATTTTCCTGTAACCCCGGTCTATGGTGTTACCCTCTCCCTTAAAATCAGGGATTGTAAGTTCACGTGCCTCCAAGCGAGGGCGGTCAGGGGAGGTTATGAACTAGGTGATAGGTGTCCCACCTGAAGGGGCCAGCTGCTGCACCTGCTACTCAGACACATGTCACCATAGGAATGTTGGCCCAGTGTGCCAGATTATTAAAGGAGCCAAGATTCTATATTTTTATGTGAAATTTGCTAATTTTTAGATGTTGGCTACTAATTTTAATATTTGAAAAACCTGTGATAAGTGAGCTAAAGCAGTTCTTCAGGCTGACGTGGCTTTGGTTTAAACCCTCTCTGCCCTTCTCCAGGTTGTCCATTATCGACGGTAATGCTCCAGGTTTCTTGGCGTGATGTACAAGGCCTTTCTGAATCTGAACACAACCTTACCCTTCCATGCAGCTGGCATTCCAGCCATTCTGAACCTATTGCCCTTCCTGGACCAGAGCCTACTCGTTCAGATCTTCGTGCCTTTACGAATTGTTTTCCTTCTTTCTCAGTCTTTTGCACCTGAAATCCTTTTACTTCTAAGAGTCAGCTTAGACATTACCACCTGTGTAGAACGTTATCCGTCTGCACCAAGCTGAGATAGCCCTTCCCTCCTCTGTGAAGGTGCTCGTGTGTATTGCTTTGTGACTCCTGTCACATAGGATCGTACTGAGTTTTTCTTTTTTAATCTAGAAGTCTCTCTTCGCTGGGACATTGAGAAGACAAAAGCTGTGCAATATTCATGCTGGCATTTTTTTTAATAATAGTGCCTGGAGCACAGTAGATGCTCAAAAATAGTTGAGGAATGAAGAAAATGAAAGAATGATGGGTTAGGCCTGTGAGTTTGGGATATCAGGTTCAGGATGTGACAAGAGAGAAGAATGGAGCTGTTCTGGAGACCCTGAAAGGTGATGGATAGCCATTTAGGCATGGAGAGAACGGCAGAGTCATGTTTACTGTGAATTCATGGTTTTCACGGTTTGAAAACCTGCCTGGTACAGAGGTTGGAGTTGATGCTGTTGATATGTCTTGGCAGAAGGAAAAGGGAGGAAACGTAGATTTGCGTTTCGTAGGCTTTATGAAAATACGTGCCATTAAACTTAGGTTGTGTACTAGTTAGCCTCTCAGGCTTGGTGTGTGTTGGTCTCTTGCATTCCGTAAGGGTCCTTGCTGTCAGCAACTGAGCAGATGCCTCTGGAATTGGATATCTGGGTGTGCCCCTTGCTGCCCCTGCCCGGTTCTGCCATGACCATGGTCATTACTGGGGGCACTGTTGATACAGAGGAGAAAGAGCAGGGGATGGGGGAACATGATGCATAGCGGGACCCTTGGCCGCACGGCTTTTCTCCCTCCAGCACTCATTCTCACCGGGTAGAAGAGAGGCTGCTTTCAGCAGAGGAGCTTTAAACCCTTCGACTTTTGAAGAGGAGACTTTATGTAATATTTATAAATGGGGAGAATGGCTTAGCTATTTCGGTTCAGCTCCATTATCTCTTTGAAGCCTTGGCTTTTATTAAGGAAGGAAAGATAGCCACTTGCTTCCTGAAATATATTTCTGGTACAACATTGGGTGGTGAAAAGCGAGATCATTCTTAAATTTTCCTAAAAAAGTAGCTAACAAAGGATAATAGTACTTTTTGGGAAGTTGGGTGGAAGTGAATTTGGAGATTTCCAGATTCCACCTCCTCTGGCTTCTGTAGCATTGACCCAAGGCTGCTCTCTGCAAACTCCCTGACCTCAGGACTCCTCGGAACCTAGGGGGTTCCAGGATGCTCTTCGGAGCCTCCACCAGGGCTCAATTCTCAGCAGTGCACACACAGTGACACAGTGCTTAATATATACAAGTAGTGAAATACTTCACATGGCTACATTAATTATAAGTGTAAGAATTTTTTGTTGTTGTTGTTCCTGAAAACAGGGTCTTGCTCTGTCACCTAGGCTGGAATGCGGTAGTGCAGTCACAGCTCACTGTGGCCTCAACCTCCCAGGCTCAAGCAATCCTCCCCCCTCAGCCTCCCAAGTAGCTGGGACTATAGATAGACACCAGCACGCCTGGCTAATGGTTTTATTTTTTAGTAGAGATGGGGTCTTGCTATGCTGCCCAGGCTGGCCTCAAACTCCTGGGCTCAAGGAGTGCCCCTATCTTGGCCTCCTAAAGTGCTGGCATTACAGATGTGAGCTACCACACCCGACCTCCATGTTTCTTTACTGATAAAATTTTAGCTGTAACCAGGAAGTTTTATAAGTATCCAGCTTAAACACAGGGAACAGTTAACTTGTATGTACAGAGGATAGCTGTTTCTTGCATCTCAAGCTTTCCCTTTATTATTCTTACTTTGTTTAATTTCTCAAGAGGTTAGAATTAAGCTTTGAAGATAAAAGTAAGGTTTTGTACTACTAAGCATATGAGATGCCCGTCTTTCTTCCTGGGAGAGTTGTATCTTCTAACACAGCACTTCCTTAGAGACAGCAAATTACCTTTAAAAGATGTTTTGAGGAGTTTAGGTACCAGGTACTTTCTGATGGAGAAAACTTCTTAGGCTGGAGACAGATATCAGACAGGTTCTACAGTTTTCTAGTCGTCCAGCCAGATTCTAGAAATGCTCACTTCCTACCATGAGAGGCAGGAGGAGTACAGCACATAGGAGGGGAACTTGGATTTGGATAGACGTGGATTCCAGTTCTGCTACTTAGTACTGTGTAACCTTAGAGAAGCTACTTAACCTCTCTGATCCTCAAGTTCCTTAACAAATGGTAACCTAAGTAACCACTTCATAAGACTGGTTTAATGGTTTGCATTAAATGCAATAATGCACATTAAATGTTAGTAACTAGTTAGTGTTAGATCCAATAGTGTACATTAAATGTTAACTATTAATATGAATATCCAGCTATAGGCCCATATGCCTCAGACATACCCAGTTCCAACAGTCACTAGCCTGAACCAAGAATTTTGCTTTGTTAACTCGACTGGGTAAGGCATTTGTATCAGGTGTTGGAATTTTTTGTGTGGCTTATTAGAACCTATAGTGTTTGGTACTTTTGCCTAAGGTTCTAATTGATTTAGATAGCTATTTATTTAAAATTTGTCCTAATTTATTTCTTTTCCATCATTTTGTTTTAACATGGCATGTAATTTGCACACACATTTTCCCTAAAGCTTCCAAGAACACCAGTGTGGGCAATAGAGTGAGACCCTATCTCTACAAAAAATTAAAAAATAGCTGAGGTGATGTGCAAGTCCCAGCTTTCAGGGAGGCTGTGGTGGGAGGATTGCTTGAGCCCAGGAGTTTGAGTTTGTAGTGAGCTATAATCGTGTTACTAGGTGACAGAACAAGACCTTGTCTGTTAAAACAAACAAACAAACAAAAAACTTCCCAGCATAATCATAATGCTGCTGATTTTATTCTTTTTATTAAAGAGATTTCACTGCAGAAGCTCTTTCCCAAGCAGCAGCTGTCTTCATCTGGTTGATAAAGTTGATTTTGAAGGGCCCTGTAATCAGCTTCTATTTCCATAGAGGCAGAATCCCACCTGTAGCCGGAGGAACTTCCTTTCATTTCTCTTATTTAAGTGTTTCCTGATTTTTTAATCTCTTCAAGTGTATTGCCCTCTCTGGGTGGTCAAGCCTTTATCATTTTTTTTCCAAGTTAGACTAAAATATTTTTCAGATAAATCTTGAAAACAACCTGCTTTCAAGGGAGTGGTCTTTCTGAAGGACCAGGCAAAATAATAAATATGATCATGGGTTATCTGGAATAGCTATCTCAAAAGTCTTGTTAAACCTGGAACACATGCTATCCATGTCGACCTTCTTTGGGGATAAAGAGCTGGGGAGGACCTGTAATTTTAGCTATAATCTTTATTAAAATTATTTTTTTATTTTTTAATTTTTTTTTCGTTTTTGAGATGGAGTGTTGCTCTGTTGCCCAGGCTGGAGTGCAGTGGCGTGATCTCTGCTCACTGCCACCTCCGTCTCCCGGGTTCAAGCAATTCTCCTGCCTCAGCCTCCCGAGTAGCTGGGATTACAGGCGTGCGCCACCACACCTGTCTCATTTTTGTATTTTTAGTAGAGACGGGGTTTCACCATATTGGCCAGGCTGGTCTTGAACTCCTGACCTCAAGTGATCCGCCTGCCTTGGCCTCCCAAAATTGTGGGATTACAGGCATGAGCCACCATGCCTGGCCTTAAAATTATTTATGTTCTCACTCCTGTAGGTTGTGTGTATGTGCCCACCTTTCTGTTTTTAAACACACTGCATCTTGGCCTGTGGAGCCCTTTTCCTTTTTCTCTCTCCAGCTAGCTCTTGCCCCCTTGTCAGTTAGTGCTTGTTGAAAGAAGGAAGGACTTAACTTTCACATGACTCCATTTCCTGTCACCTCCTCCAGGAGGCCCCTCAAGAATACTCAGTTCTGGTCGGGCGCGGTGGCTCACGCCTGTAATCCCAGCACTTTGGGAGGCCGAGGCGGGCGGATCACGAGGTCAGGAGATCGAGACCATCCTGGTTAACACGGTGAAACCCCGTCTCTACTAAAAATACAAGAAATTAGCCGGGCGCAGTGGCGGGCGCCAGTAGTCCCAGCTACTCGGGGGTTGAGGCAGGAGAATGGCGTGAACCCAGGAGGCGGAGCTTGCAGTGAGCCGAGATTGCGCCACTGCACTCCAGCCTGGGCGACAGAGCGAGACCCTGTCTCAAAAAAAAAAAAAAAAAAAAAAAAAAAACTCAGTTCTGACCCACCATCCCATCCAGCCTGCCTGAAGTGTCTCTCTACTTGGCATAGTGCTTGGGAAAAATTTATTGAAGAAGGGATGTTACTGCTTTTAGTTAAGAGATTCAGGTTGGCTAAGGGAGAAAGCATAGCTCTGGAGAAAAAGCATGTACTGTCTCCTTCCTTCTCACACTCATAACATCCCTCTTTGGTTCACCTGATTATCATCAGCATTTTATAGATGAGAAAGTAGAGAGCTGTCGAGGTTCTGTGAAGTCCCCAGTATCACTCAGGCAGTGGTGGAAACGGAGTTCACTTTTTTTTTTTTTGAAATGGAGTTTAGTGTCATAGATCTTTCTCCATCCCTTTACTTTTAATTTAGTTGTATCTATATTTTATATTTAAAGTGGATTTCTTATAGATAACATATAGTTAGATCCTGTTTTTTTTCTTAAAATCCACCCTGATAGTCTTTTAATTGATATATTTAGTTATTAACATTTAATGTGATAATTGATATTACTTAGATTAATATCTGTATAGTAAGTGTTTTCTATTCTTGCCCTTGTTCCTTTTTTTTTTGTCTCCCACTCTTTCTGCTTTCCGTGGCTTTAATGATTTCATTTTCTCCTCTCACAATATACTCCATTTTCTCTTCTCTCAGCAAATTTACATTTAAAAATGTATTTGTTTTAGAAGGAGGATAAAGCAAAGAATAAAAACTTCTTAATGATAGCCCCAGAGTTTGCAATATACATTTACAATTAATCTTAACTCACTTTTAAATAACACTGTGCCACTTCAGAGCCAGTGCAGGTAACTTAAAATCAAACATTTCTATTTCCTTCCTGTTGTCCTTTATAGAATTGCTATCATTCATTTCAGTTATCTGTAAATTATAACCACCCAACACATTGTTGCCGTTACTCTTTTGAACAATCTGTGATCTGTTAGATTAAGAATAAGAACAATAAACCATTTTATATTACTTTTATTCATTTATTCTTTAACTCTTCCTTTATGTAGATCCATTTTCTGCTGTTTCATTTTTATTCTCTGTGACAAGCTTGTTTTAACACATTTTATGTCTCTTCAGTTTTTACTTTGGTGAGAAAGTTTTTCTTCTTTATATTTGATGGATAATTTCACTGAATACAGGATTCTAGATTGGAGGGTTTTTTCCCTTCAGCACTTTTAATATTTTACCCCATTCCTCTTCTTGCTTGCATCGTTTCTTAAGAGAAGTCCAATGTGATTTTTATTCTGGTTTCTTTATAGGTAAGGTGTTTGTTTGTTTTTTTTCCTCTGACTTCCTTCAATATTTTGTCTTTGTCTTTGACTTTCTACAGTTTGAATGTGGTATGTGTAGGTGTAGATTTTCTGATAATTACCCTTTTTTGTGTTCCTTGAGCTTCTTGGATATGTGGTTTGGTCTCTTGTCATTAATTTTGGAAAATTCCGAGTTATTTAAGTATCATTTTCTGTTCCTTTCTCTCTTCTCATAGTCCCTTTATATGCATGTTATGCCTTTTGTAATTATCCCATTGTTCTTAGATATTTTGTCTTACTTTTCTCCTATTCTCTTTTCTCTTTGCTTTTCAGTTTAGGAAGTTTCTGTTGGCACGTCTTCAAGATCACTGATTCTTTCCTTGGCTGTATCCATTCTACTAAAGTGCTAGTCAGAGGCTCTCTTTGTTTCTCTTACAGTGTTTGTGAACTCTAGCATTTCCTTTCAATTCTCTCTTAGGGCTTTTGTCTCTGCTGACATTACCCATCTTTTCTTGCATGTTGTCTACTTTTTCCATTAGAGCTCTTAGCATATCAATCATATTAATTTTAAAGTCCCAGTCAGATAACTTTAAAATATCTGCCATATCTGATTGTGCTTCTTCTGCCTGATTTCTCTCGTCAGCCTTTCTTCTTTTTAGAGTACCTTGTAATTTTGTTGTAAGCCAGACATGATGCATTGGATAAAAGGAACTGAGGTAAATAGGCTTTTAGTGCAAGCTCTCACATTTTTGTAGCTTTGGGTGTCAGAGGGTAAAATTTTCTCTTGTGTCTTCCTTGTTTTTTCCTCCCCTTTCATCTTAGATTTTCCCGGTTGAATCCTTAAATACTGTGTGAGCATTGAACTTCTGCCGTAATTCCGTATTATTTTATAGGACCCCTTCTGATGAGAAGGCATCAGGAAAAGGGAAATGTTCTGTAATCCTGTGCTTAGATCTCTCTAGTGAGCCTGTGCCACTTGGCTGTGACCTTCAGAGCTGTTTCTCAATTTCCCCGCATCCCCCCTCAACAAATTCAGACAGGAATGTGTGAGCAGGCTGGAGTTGGGTATTTCCACTGGTTGCTGTTGGTCAGGCTCTGGTAAATCCCAGGTAGCCTAGGCTCTGCTGAATCATTTCTCCTTTCTTAAGGAGAGCAGAATGCTTTGGGCTTCTTTCACAGTGGTTGCTGTTCTCCCCTTCCATAAAGCACAGAGGGATTTTTTTTTCTATCTAATTTTTTCACCCTTAGAACCTGGTAGGGCTCTTGGAGGTAAAACTCAGCAAAGTACAGGAGACCTCTTAAGACTGGGCCCCCAGGAATTTGTTGTTGTTTTTGTTGTTGTTGTTGTTGTTTTTAATCTCTCAAACTAGTCTACCACTCAGAGTCTGGCAATTAGCCATTTACCCTTGAGGCATCCCTATTGGTTGCTGGCTCCAGCAGGTATTTCTGCTCCTAGTGTGCTGTGATTCTCTGTGTTTGCCTGTCTCTAGATTTCGGTATGGTGGTTTGCCCTGTGACCTGAGTTTTCTGATGAATCTATGGAAGAGTTGTTTCTTTTCTTTTTGCTCAGCTTTTTTCTTACTGTGAGTATGGTAGTGACAACTTCCAGAATCTCTATTTGCTAACCAGAAACCCGATACATCTCTAATCTGGTATTAATTTTGGAAATAGTCTCCCTGGTTTTTAGAATTTGAACTGTGTCTAGATTTTCAGCACATATAGCCATTTCCTATGATACAGTCTCTCCTTTAGCCCTCATGTAGTCTTAGTTCTACAGGCACCCCTATCTTTTATGTGCATTAGGAGTCCTGAGGACAATGTATCTCTAGTTATTTTGATTGTCTGAAGCTTATACTCTGGAATATTCCTCAGAAAGGTATCAAGAGAATAATCCCAGAGTTTTTCCTATGGGTAGTACGTAAAAATTTGTGTTCTTTTTACATAGAAGTCAATTTTACAGGTATAGAGACTCAGTTTCTTTTCTGGAGTGTTGTCGATGTGTTACTCTATTTCTTCTGGCATAAAGTGTTGTCCGAAAGTCTGGTGATAAAATTTTATTTCCTGTAATTTTACTGGAGTACTTGGTGTAGGGTATAGGTCATTCTGGGCTTATTATTTCCCGGGTATGTAGTATGCTCTTTAAAGTTCGAAAATTGTATTAGTCCGTTTTCATACTGCTATAAAGAACTGCTCAAGATGGGTAATTTATGAAGGAAAGAGGTTTAATTGACTCACATTTCAGCATGATTGGGGAGGCCTCAGGAAACTTACAATCATGGCGGAAGGGAAAGGAAGGTGCCTTTTTCACAATGCGGTAGGAAGGAGAAATGCTGAGTGAAGGGGGAAGAGCCCCTTAGAAAACCATCAGATCTCATGAGAACTCACTATCAGGAGAACAGTATGGGAGAAACCACCCCCATGATTCAGTTACCTCCACCTGGTCTCTCCCTTGATGTATGAGGATTATGAGGATTACAGTTCAAGGTGAGATTTGGGTGGGAACACACAGCCTAACCATATCAAAACTTTTAAATACCTTTTATTTCAAGAAAGTATTTTTATTGTGATTTTTAGTCTATGAGCTCTTTCCTTATGTTCTTCTTTATGGTTTTCTGGGGTCTGTATGTTGATCTTTTTGCCCATCTTTAATATTTGTCACTTTCGCCCAGATCCCTGTTCCTGCTTCATTTCTTTGTTTTAAAAGAAATCCCTCATGCCCGTAATCCCAGCACTTCGGGAGGCCGAGGCAGGCAGATCAGCTGAGGTCAGGAGTTTGAGACCAGCCTGGCCAACATGGTAAAACCCCGTCGCTACTAAAAATACAATAATTAGCGAATTAGCTGGGCGTGGTGGTGGGTGCCTATAATCCCAGCTACTCGGGAGGCTGAGGCAGGAGAATTGCCTGAACCCAGGAGGCACAGGTTACAGTGAGCCGAGAGCACGCTGCTGCACTCCAGTCTGGGCAACAGAGCGAGATTCCATCTCAGAAAAAAAAAAAAAAAGGAAAAAAAAATCCCCACTTTAACTTCTGTTTCTTGTAAAGTATTATGTATTGTGTTATTGTGTTTATTTGCTCTTATATGTCTTTGAACTTAGCTTTCATTTCTGAAATAATTTTTTTTGTTTCTAATTTTTTTCTCAAGTTTTGTCCGTTTATTGCTGAATTTTTGGAAATCAGATTTATGTTTCTGTTTTATGTCATGTATCATTGTTGTAATGTCTTTTTACCTTGTTTTAAAATAGTCAATTATAGTTTTGCCGTGTTTTCTGGGCATCTTTTTGGTTAGTGAGTTTTCACGGTCAGTGATGTTCTTCTACACTTTCTTTTTCCTTTTATTCCATAATAACGTTATGAGATTTGCTCCCAATATTTTTTATGTTGCTCATTTTTAAATGAAATTAATTGTCCTAAACTTTCAGAGGAAGGCTTAGTTCTAGATAGCTTTTCTAACTTTACAGAGCTCTGTCCTCTGGTTGATTTTATGTAGTTTTCAAAAATACAGTGGCTTGCTTTCAGATGACTTGGTTCAGTCCTTCTGCCCACTTTTATCTGAGTCTTCTCTATCCTTGGTCTCTTTTTTTCTCTCTTTTTAAAAATGTTTTATTTTTACTTACTGCTCCTTGGGGAGTAGGGCTACCCTATAGGCAGTGTGCCTCTATCATTGGTCTCTATTATTTCTCTCTTATCCAGCTTTGATTCCAGGCCCTGTCCTGCAAGGGAGCCCTAGGTGGTCAGTTTCCAGGTCACAGGGCCTAGACTTGTCCTGATCCATCAGACCCTACTGCAGTCCCCGCTGTTGGAATGGACAAACCGTTCCTAATTTCAGCTGCTATTCTCACAGAGGTCTTCTGGGCTTTCTGGTGAATTCGTTTAGCTCTTTGGGGGTTCTCTGTCGTCAAGTTTGTTAGTCGCTCCTTGGGTTCTCTCTGCTTTCATCACATGCATGCTGATATCACGCCAATGTTTGGGTTGCTGGTAGCTTGTCCTCATCTACTTGTATTTCAGAGTCTTTTGTGGGGACACTTTATAACCTAGTTTTGTTGTAAATCGTGTCCTTGAATTTTTTCTTGCTGCCTAATTTCTCTATTTTGATGTAGGGTTTCAGGATTCCTAAAATCTGCCATGCTGCCTCCACGTTTCCTGCACCTACACTTTTTCCTCCTTGGTACAGTGGGAAAAATAAGCTTCTCCTCACATGAAGGATAATGTGTATGTAGTATCTGATGCAGATCAGGTACTCAAAACATGATCATTGTGATGAACAGTTTGACAATTTCATATTTGTTGAGCTGAGGCATAGTCTGTTTTGAAGCCGCCATTGTCGGAGCTCTGATAAGAGGGGGATTTAGGGGTGAAGAGTCTAATGGGCCTTTGGGGTGAGGAAGGAACAAGAGGGTGAGGGTTTATGGGTGTCATTGATGACAGATTTGTTTGCAGTGTTGAGAGAAAGGCAGAGGGAATGGACTGCAGCAGGATTGGGAGAAAAGACATCACACACAGTGAAGACCTAGCGAGGCCCTGGAGCAGCTCAGAAGAAACAGACCTAAGTTTGACTTAGGGGCTGGTTGGTGATCAGTGTCAATCTAGGTGACTGGTTACAGGATTGGAGAAGGCAACACTTGGAGGCCAGGATAAGGGATGACGTGGGGAGAGAATCAAAATCCAAGGTTAAAAATAACGATTGAGCTGCCTACGAGACCAAATCATGTTTTACCTTCGGGTAAGAGCAGGTGGCACACCATGGTCTTCTAATATTTAGTGACTGTTGAGGGACTTAGAACTCTTAGAGCTCCAAGAGTCATGTGGCTTTTGTACAGGCAGCAGGTTTAGGATTCCAGCTCCTCCTGCTTGGAAAGGAGGTTTAGTTTTCCCAGGGAAATGTGGGGCCAGGTTGAGGTGAGAAGTATGGCGGAAGGCTGAGGCAGACACAGAGAGTTGCTGCTCAAGGGGAGAATGGAGAGTCATAGAGAAATGTCTGACATCAGACCCTGGGAAGAGGGGGCTGGCGCCCCACCTGGGCAGCTTGTTTATCTCTAGGGCTCCTGGGGGTTGAAGATACACTCAATTTTCTGAAATGCAAAGTGTGCACAGTTAATACCGCTCATGTCTTAACTTTGGCAAGAAAAGAACCTGTGTACTTAAACTACTTCTTGTCTTTTGAACATAATAAAATGCCATGCAATTGGCAAATTGTGGATGCAACCAGTGGCATATTTGTTTGGCAAGTAAAACAGTATCAGAATTAATCAACTTCTTGTTTGGAAACAGCTTTTAGGGGGTTCTCTCTGCTTACTGGTTCTGAAATCACAGACAAGTTACATAACCTCTTGTGTCTCATTTTTCTCATCTAAATTTGAGAGGGAAGAAGATACTACTATTGCCTTGTAGGGTTATCGTGAGAAATAGGTGAATTGATAAAGTTCTTGGAACTGTGCCAGTCATGTTTTAAGCATTTGGTAAGCATTAGCTATTGTTGTTTGTTATTACCTTACTTTGTTTTAACTTTTTTTTTTTTTTGGGGGGGGGCGTGGAGTCTCACTCTGTCACCCAGGCTTGAGTGCGGTGGCGCAATCTCGGCTCACTGCAACCACCGCCTCCTGGGTTCAAGCAATTCTCCTGCCTCAGCCTCCCCACTAGCTGGGATTACAGGCACCCACCATCACACTTGGCTAATTTTTGTATTTTTAGTAGAGATGGGGTTTCACCATGTTGGCCAGGCTGGTCTCGAACTCCTGACCTCAGGTGATCTGCCTGCCCCGGCCTCCCAAAGTGCTGGAAATACAGGCATGAGCCACCACGCCAGGACTGTTTTAACATTTTTGATTCTAGTGAACAGATATGTAAAGTGCTCAGCACAACACAGTGATGTAGTGGTCATTACATAAATAATCTTTTTTCTCTCTTTTATTTGTTTCATTTTAAAGATGAGGAATTTGTCCAGAACAATCCAGTGATTTTCTCAGGATCTCATGGGATGACAGGGCAGGTCTCACCTGCTAGGAACTGTGCATTCTTTGCTTTGCTTTTGTGTCTTATTTTATTCTAGATAGGAAGGAATTTTCCGTTCAGGTTTATATTATTTTTATTATGGTTGGAATTGCTGTCATAAAGGACATTCCATCCAGGTGTCAATATTATTTTTCCAGTTTGCAAAGAGGAAGCTCAAGATTTAGAATCTGAAAACCTTGGTTGTACTCTGTTCTGATTCTGGTGGCCTGTGGAATCTTAGAAGAATACCATTACTTCTCTGGCCCACTGTTTTCTTATCTGTAAATTGAGGAGCTTAAGTTCTTTGATTTCTAGGGTTCCTTTGGCTCTAACATTCTACAACCATGATTTCTAAAACTACATACATCTTGTGTTACACAATTAAAACAGTTTATGCTAGAAAAATTAGTCAATACAAACAAGCCAAAAAGAAAAAGGAAGAGACAGAGGAGGAAGGTAGTTAGATATAAAATAAAATGGACTGTGGTCCTTGAAGGTTTCATTAACCCTAAAAAAATTTTCAGGCACTTCTCTTTTAATGGGAGTTTCAAAGCAGCTTACTACTTTTATGGTACAGGTCTTCTGCTTGTCAGAGTTCTCCAGAGAAACAGAATCCATAGGCAATATATATATGGAGATTTCTTATGGAAATTGGCCCAGGTGATTATGGAGGCTAAGAAGTCCCATGATGTGCTGTCTGCAAGAGGAGAACCTGGAAAGTTGGTGATGTCATTTAGTCCAAGGCCAAAGGCTGGAGAGTCACAGGAGGGGTGCATGTCAGTGATGCAAGTCCCAGAATCTGAAGGCCCAGGATCCAGGAACTCTGATGTCTGAGGGCAGGAGAAGACGGATCTTCACGAATTCTCCCTTCCTCTGCCTTTTTATTCTATTGAGGTGCTCAATGAATTGGTTATTGCTCACCTGCATTGGCAAGGGTAGGTCTTCTTTACTCAGTCCCCTGATTCAAATGCTAATCTCTCCTGGAAACACCCTCACAGACCCTGGAAAAGAACATTTTACCAGCTATCTGGGTATCTCGTAGCCCAGTCAAGTTGACAAATAACATTCACCATCATGTTCTGTATTGTATCCTAGTGTTTTATTTCATATTCTCTCACTGAGGGCAGCAGCTGCATCTCACTCATATTCTATCCCTGTCCCACCAAAGAAGTACAGTGGCTTGTGGAGTAGTTGCAGCTCACCAAGTTTTGTTAATACCATCCAGTGACTGCATATCTTAGGTGGCATACTATATTTTTATCTTTAATTCTCCCAGGCATCTTCAGAAATAGTTTTTCTGTGTATTTTTTCCTGGAGCAAAATCTATAAAATGATGTGTTTGGACAGGAATGATGTGGGCTCCGTCATTTAAATACCAGTGTCTTGGATCTATCTGTCTTCTTTCTCCTTAATGTCCTGATGGACTCAAAGACCCCAATTAGTGACTAGCTCATGGGGGCTTCTCAAGATAGGTGAATTGGCTGCTCTTATGTGTAGAAACAGGAGCCATCTTTTTTTTCAGTTGCGATTTATGTTCAATTGTTTTGTCGTTGATTGAGAGAGGACTTAATTGTGATTGGTAGACCCTTGATCTGTAAATAGTAGAATTTAGTCAAGTATTCAAAATTTCAAGTATTTTGAAAACTTACTACTGAAGAGTTTCAGTAACCCTGCACAATAATTAGTTGTGAAATAAGGAAAAGCTTTCATCCCACAGTGATATTTTAAAAGTTTTAACTTAAGAACAAAATTCAGAAGAAAGTTTTTTATGATTCTGGGTGTGTTGATGAATATGATATTTTTATTATTTATTGATATCAAATATTTTATTGTCTGTCTTCATTTTAATACAATGTCAGAACCTGCATACGTAAGTAGATCAGAATCTGTGTCCTACTACCAAGGGTGAAATAACTTCAGCCATGTGACATGGGCAGGCATTTTAAGCAGCATCACGGAGATGCAGAGCTCAAGTTGGTCAGCATTGCTGCCCGGTGCTGACATCTGGCCAGCTTCCGCATTCCTGTGGAGCCTCTGATGAGGGTTATTTAAAGCTGTGGCTGTTTCTAGTCCACCAGGGAGCCAAAATGGAAAAGCCATTTACACCGTGCTGCATGTTAAGATCCAGTTAATTCTTTGTGGTCTAGAACTCTGGGATGATTTGCATTAACGTGGCTGTCTCTGTGCACAACTGCCGAGGGTTCTGTCTACAGTGCAATTTGTAGAATCTTGCAGAATTGGAATAGTGCAGCCTGCAGTGGTAAAACAAGGCGGCCTCCTTTGAATACCCCAGAAGGTATGGTGGTTCTTCCAGCATGTTACATTTGAAACCACAAGAGGTGTGAAAAAGCACTGGCCGGGCGCGGTGGCTCATGCCTGTAATCCTAGCGCTTTGGGAGGCTGGGGCGGGTGGATTGCGAGGTCAGGAGTTCGAGACCAGCTTGGCCAACATACTGAAACTCCGTCTCTACTAAAAATACAAAAATTAGCCAGGTGTGGTGGCACGTGCCTGTAGTCCCAGCCACTCGGGAAGCTGAGGCAGGGGAATCATTTGAACTTGGGAGGCGGAGGTTGTAGTGAGCCGAGACTGTGCCACTGCACTCCAGCCTGCGACAGTGACACTCTGTTTCAAAACAAACAAAAAATGTGATGAACCCTTTGCGGATAGCAGAGTCCTTTATAGTGGCTTCCATTCGGAATGCACAGTGCGTGAGCTGAACTGGTGATTGCAGTCTAGTTTGTATGACCAACGTTACAGAACCTTTCAGTTAGAGTCCAAGATGGCCAATGCTCACCCATAGGAAGATCTTAGAAACTTCCAAGTTCCGTATCATTTTGTGTGTTTTCAGGCCTCATTTCCCGTGTCTCATCCCGGCTTTGTTCCCCCTCATCTCTCCGGATGTAAGTGCCGTTCTGTGACGCTAGAACTTTTTCCCATCTCTGAAGTGCTACTAAAGGAATCATTTGCTTCCTAATTTGCCAGATTGAAAACTATGGAGACAAGTTCCAGAGTGCCACATCTTTGTGATATGTTGGGCCACCTTGAGAACGAGTCTGTAATGTCATCTTACAGGGCTGTGGATTGTATCCTGCTTATTTTTCCTTCCTTATATTGTCTACTTTATCCTGAAGAAGACGAGAAAGTGGGACCTATTTCAAATACTGATATCTGCTTCCATGAGTTATCTAGACATAATGATTCTTTTTCTAGGAGTTTTAGTTTTTTTGTTTTTCCTTTATTTTTTTTTTTTTTGAGACGGAGTCTCGCTCTGTCGCCCAGGCTGGAGTGCAGTGGTGCGATGTCAGTCACTGCGACCTCCGCCTCCTGGTTTCAAGCGATTCTCCTGCCTCAGCCTCCCAAGTAGCTGGGACTGCAGGTATGCACCACCATGCTCGGCTAATTTTTTGTACTTCAGTAGAGACGGGATTTCACCATGTTGAACAGGCCAGTCTTGAACTCCTGAGCTCAGGCAGTCTGCCCACCTCGGCCTCCGAAAGTGCTGGGATTACAGGCATGAGCCACCACATCTGCCCAGTTTTTTGATTTTTTTTTTTTGACAGGTGGCTCACGCCTGTAATCACAGCACTTTGGGAGGCCAAGGCAGGTGAATCACCTGAGGTCAGGAGTTCGAGACCAGCCTGGCCAACATGGTGAAATGCTGTCTCTACTAAAAATACAAAAATTAGCTGGGTGTGGTGGTGCATGCTTGTAACCCCAGCTACTCAGGAGGCTGTGGCACGAGAATTGCTTGAACCTGGGAGGTGGAGGTTACAGTGAGCCAAGATCATGCCATGCACTCCAGCTAGTTCTTTGATTTTTCTGAATTTACTCTGTTAAAATACCACTCCTTCCAGGTTATATCCTGTATTAGTACATTCTCACATTGCTGTAAAGAACTCCTTGAGGCTGGGTAGTTTCTGAAGAAAAGAGGTTTGATTGGCTCACAGTTCCACAGGCTGTACCTGGAAGCATGGCTGGGAGGCTTCAGAAAACTTATAATCATGGTGGAAGGCGAAGGGGAAGAAATCACGTCTTCGTGACGGGAGCAGGAGAAAGAGAGAACAAAGAGGGAAGTGCTAACACACTTTGAAACAACCAGATCTGGTGAGAACTCACTCACGATCATGAGAAGGGCAAGGGGGAATCCACCCCCATGATCCAGTCACTTCCCACCAGGTCCCTCCCTCAACACAGAGGATTACAATTCGACATGAAATTTAGGAGGGGACGCAGAGCCAGACCCTATCATGTGCCTTCCCTGTTTTTCATCTCTGCTCAGATAAGCCTGGGATTGATTCCATCACCCATGAGTTGTATAGGTCCCCTGGGTGCATGGTGTACTCTCTACCCTAAAGCATTTCTCAATTTGTCATCCTACGATAAGTAACATCTCTTTCTGAACTGCCATTGTCCTTGTAAATCCACCTCTCAGTGTCCATGATTCTTTTATACCTAGCGTGTTAGGTGGTTGGTCCGTATTCTCTGTTCCGTAAGTTGGGTGGTCATGTAGCTTATCTTCCAAACCAGGACATTTTTTAGAGAGACAGCTGGTATATTCCAAGACCATTCCAGGCTAATCAGGATGTGTGATCGATGCTGCCTGTAAGAGAATCCCCATGGTAGAGATGGCTGGCGCTCTGAGTGTGATCGGTAAATATCCAGTCAATAAGTGCCTGCATGAGTCCTTGATTGTCTTTCTTGTGAAATTATTGAACCAACTAGTTCCTTTTGAGCATTTTCCTGCTGATTCCCTTCCTGGCTCAAGAATAAAAAATCATAAATCACAGAGACAGTGCCAGCAACCTCACCCTGCCCCCACACCCCACAAATGCGTCCCTCCCAATGATTTTGTTTCCCAGTGTTCATTTTGGCCGTTCACCTAAGTAACATTCCTAAAGAGGCTAGAGACAGAATGATAACCAAGGCACTGTAGCGTTTAACTGTGCACGTCAACACGTTTTCTTAGTTACTGAGTTGAATTTTGAAATGTATTCTACTCTGAAAATGCCCGGGCAAAGCATAGTTGAATATTGCGTTAGGAATTTTAGCAACAGTTTGTTCTCAGTGCTTTGGGGGAGCTCATTCTGAATGGTGTCTGGTTAGCAGGAGCATTAGAGGATGCTATTAACACAGCAGAGAAGCTACCAGGTGTGATTACGGTCAGCAAGGCGCCGGTAGCGGGTCAGTGGTACAGCCTGCTCCCATTTTCCTGACATGTTCAACAGGGGCAGCTTTTGTGCTTTTAAATAACCCATTCTGTTTTGGTAGACCTTTTTCTCCCTTCTTTTCTAACAGTGCGGTTTCCATACAAGACTCACAATGAACTCACCATTCCCGAGTGGAAAGGAGTGACTGCTTGTATAAATACGTCTGTCTCCACTTGGTCTTTGCCTGTCCGGGCTTTGTGGGGGTCTGTTGATTCTGTCAACTTAACTGCCTTCCCTGCAGACCCGACCTGGAGTCCTTTGTTGCCTTAAATATTTTTCTCAAAGATCTTTTATTAACTTTTTCTTTTCTGCTCTTGTTTTTCTTCCTCTTACCTACTTTAGCATGTGGCCCTGTGGCAAGAGTGAGAAAGAAAAATACATTCTAGTGGTGTGATCGGGTGAAGCAACTACTGAATTTCTCTTCTCCATTAAAGAAAAAAAAAAAGAAAACACAACTTTTTAACTTTTTTAGTTTCTCTCCTGCTAAGTGTTTGTTGAAAGGACACAGTGAAATGACTGAAAAGAACCAGTTTTCCCTCATTAAATCTGTCCTTGTGAACCTGAGCTTTTGTGAACTTTGCACTTTTTTGAGAAGAGCAACATTTTTTTTTCCTTGCTAATTAGTTGCTTGTGCTATTTTCGGAGAAATTAAGGCAAGGAAGATGGGAGTACCTTCAGTTTTCTTTTGATTTCCGTGACTCAGATGGATGGTCTGCGGGTGTGAGAGACTGCTAATTGTCTGCCAGTTTCAGCTCACCTATCTTTCTTGGTAATAAAACCCCTAATTTTTAGCTGTCACGTGGTCACCCAGAAGCCAGCCTTATAGCTAGGCATCACGGTGTTACTAAATTTTGATTAATTGCTTGTAAGTGGAAATACCATGTACAACTTCTTGGAAGTGTCCTGAAGGAGGAAGCCTTCTTTATCCTTTTTCCTGAGAGGAATGTAGATGTGATGGCTGAGCTCAGGCTGTCATCTTGGATCATGAGGTGTATTTTAGTCAGCTCTGTCCATTATAACAAAAATACTATAGCCTGGGTAACTTAAACAACAGAATTTTTTTATTCGTCGTTTTGAAGGCTGGAAAATCTAAGATCAAGGTACTGACGAATGCAGTGTGTCTGGTGAGGGCTCTCTTACTGGTTTGTGGAAGGCCACCTTCTTGTATCCTCACCCAGTGGAGAAAGAGATTGTGTCTTGCATGTCTCCTTTTTTATTTTTTTTATTATTATTATACTTTAAGTTTTAGGGTACACGTGCACAATGTGCAGGTTTGTTACATATGTATACATGTGCCATGTTGGTGTGCTGCGCCCATTAACTGGTCATTTAGCATTAGGTATATCTCCTCATGCTATCCCTCCCCCCTCCCCCCACCCCACAACAGTCCCCGGAGTGTGATGTTCCCCTTCCTGTGTCCAAGTGTTCTCATTGTTCAATTCCCACCTATGAGTGAGAACATGCGGTGTTTGGTTTTTTGTCCTTCGCATGTCTCCTCTTATGAAGGCACTAACCTCATTCATGAGTGCTCCACCCTCATGACCTAATCACCTCCCAAAGGCCCCACCTCCCAATACCATACACTGGGGATTAGGGCTTCCGTATATGAATGTTTCAGGGAAAATTTCCAAATGCACAGTCCCTAGCAAGGTGGGAGCCATGCACAGCGGATGGCTTGGTAATGGGAAACCAGGGGCCTCTGGACTGCCTATGAGAGAGAAACTCCTGTTTTGTGTAACTCCTGTTGAGTGTGGTTTGCTCTCACATGAAGCTGAGCATAATCTTAACTGATTCATCTATGAATCTATTTAATAATCTTGTTTGTTATCAGGGATTTCTGGGGAGATTTTTTCATGTCAGATTATACATCTCAGGGATAGAGCAGTGCTTTGTCTGGTGGACAGAAAAATCTGAACTCTTAGAAATAAAAATGTGTGAGATTTCTGCAGCGTATAACATCTTAACCATGATGTGGGAAACCACTATCAGGATTCTGTTTAAAAGCCACAAAAATGCTTTTCTTCTTCCCCTTGGCCTCTTTCTGTCCCACTCTGTAACAATTCGGTCCTAAAGCCATTAACTGGGTGCATTAGTTTGTTTTCACACTGCTAATAAAGACATACCAAGACTGTGTAATTTATAAAGAAAGAGGTTTAATGGAGTCACATTTCCACATGGCTGGAGAGGCCTCACAGTGATGGCAGGAGATGAAGAGCAAAGGGACATCGTACATGGGGGCAGGTAAGAGAGCGTGTGCAGGGGAACTCCCATTTATATAACCATCAGATCCCGTGAGACTTATTTACTGTCACGCGAACAGTATGGGGAAACCGCCCCCCCATGGTTCAATTATCTTCATCTGGCCCCGCCCTTGACATGTGGGGATTATTAAAATTCAAGGTAAGATTTGGGTGAGGACACAGCCTAACCATATCAGAGGGACAGGCAAAGACAGGCGTTCAGGGGTGGCCTGTGGGGGAGCGTTGGCACCTTGGTGAGGAGAGCAGCCGTGCGGGTTGGGCAAGTCGGGGCCCAGGCAGAGTGAGGAGGGCGTCCTGGTGGAGGTGGCCTGGCATGGAGTTTAATATCAGGACAGAGTGAAGAGGAAGGAGTGATGGGGAGATGGTTGCTGTAGTGGAACACATGTTGGATAATTGAAAGGGCTCGCAAGATTCCACAGCACCTGCTCACGTGAAGACTTAATAAAAGCACAGGAGGTGGTTCAGCTGGAGGAAGAAAGCACAAGCCAGCATCGGTGACCCAAGAGACTCACTGGTGTGGCTCCACAGGGCACATTTTGTCTCCAGATTAGGAACCATCAAGACGTGTCCAAGGAATCTTGGTGTCAGGAGAGCCTGGGCAAAAACATCGAGCTCTGTCTTCTGTGCTTGGCCAGTCACCAAGCCAACCCAGGCCCTGTGACCAGGTGTAAGGCATTGATCCCGATGCATACCTCCCTGAATGGTCTAAGCAAGCTGGCTCTGGGGACCACCAGGGGCATTTTTAACTTTAAGCTGGCCCACTCCTCCTTATCTTGATTAAGAATCAGTACCAAACTTCCAGGTGTCCTTGCAGATGAGCACAGAGCTGTCCTGGTTTCACTGTAAGATAACCGTTTTATGTATCTCTATATAGGGGTATTTATTAAATAAGTAAACGGTTTAAAGACCATGCAAGTGGAGTTCTCGTCATTAGAGGAGAGAATTACAAATACGGGAAGGGAGAAAACTAGAATGAGCCCTGAGATGTATTGGAATTGCGTAGATTGGGGTGAACGTAGGGTGTTTAGAAATAGAAATAGACAGTGAAATCAATACAGGTGTTAGGAGCGTCTTATCCCCTAGCTCTGACCACTCAGAGGGGCCGAGAGTACCTAATTCCCCCACCACACCATGGCAGTGAGCACATCTAGTGCCTGAATTTTGGCTTATAAATATTATTTCCCACAAAAAGGAACCAGAGATCATGGGATAAATGGCTGATTCCAGGGCTGTGGCAGAAAAAATACAAGATGAACCTGAATATCTTGTGTCAGAAGGCAAGAAAGTGCTGCAAGAATGAGGGGGCGTGTCGAAAGGACTAAGAAGCCAGCTTGGATGGACTCATACTGGCCAAATCAGGGATAATTTGAGCATCACTGTCAATAATAATGATAGACTATAACCCATCAGCTAAAATAGCAAGCCGCAAAGCCATGCAAAAATAATAATGATAGATTATAACCCATCAGCTAAAATAGCAAGCCTCAAAGCCATACAAATATAACTAAATTGGCCGGGTATGGTGGCTCATGCTTGTAATCCCAGCACTCTGGGAAGCCGAGGTGGGCGGATCACGAGGTCAGGAGATCAAGACCACGGTGAAACCCCGTCTCTACTAAAAATACAAAAAATTAGCTGGGTGTGGTGGCGGGCGCCTGTAGTCCCAGCTACTCGGAGAGGCTGAGGCAGGAGAATGGCGTGAACCCGGGAGGCGGAGCTTGCAGTGAGCCGAGATTGCACCACTGCACTCCAGCCTGGGCCCCAGAGCGAGACTCTGTCTCAAAAAAAAAATATATATATATATATATACATATATGTATATATACACACATAACTAAATAAACCATGATCTCAGCACCAATGCTGTTGACATATTGGACTGGACAATTTTTTGTCAGAGGTTGGGCTGCCTTGTGTGATGTAGGATATGTGTCAGCATCCCTGGCTTCCACCCACTACACCAGTGCTTTACACTAGTGCCATCCAGCAGACAGAATGCCAGTCACCAACGAAATTTTAGATTTTCTAGTGGCCACAGTTGTTACGATCCAAAATGTCTCTAGACATTGCCACATATCCCAATTGAGGGTTGGGGGTGGGGGCGGGGAAGTTGCCTTGATTGGGGACCAAAAGACACAATAAGTTTAGAGTTTGGTGAGGAACAGGATATTGACATTGTATCAAAGTACCCTTTCTCCTTTTCCCAAATTTACTAACTACAAGAGGGGAAAACAAGACATTGGCAATGGAGAGGCCAGGCAGACTTCAGCGATCAAAGTGAAGATCCTTATCAATGGGATAAATGGAAGTCGTGTGTCCTAGGTAGGGTGCCATGACAAGAACACAGTGTTTCTGCGATATCCCTGCCAAAGATGCTGATATGGTTTGGATCTGTGTCCCCACCAAATCTCATGTGGAATTGTAATATGATATATATATATCATATTAGTTTATATATTTATTTATATGTAAACTCTATCTATCTATATAGAGAGAGTGTGTGAGTTTATTAAATAGTATTCACACATTCACAAGGTCCCGCAATAGGCCGTCTGCAAGCTGAGGAGCAAGGAAAGCCAGTCCAAGTCCCAAAGGTGAAGAACTTGGAGTCTGACATTCGAGGGCAGCAAACATCCAGCATGGGAGAAAGATGTAGGCTGGGAGGCTAAGCCATTTTAGTCTTTTCAGAGGCTAAGCCAGTTTAGCCTTTTTCTGCCTGCTTTATATCCTGGCCATGCTGGCAGCTGATTAGATGGTGCCCACCTAGATTAAGTGTAGGTCTGCCTTTCCAAGCCCACTGACTCAAATGTTAATCTCCTTTGGCAACATCCTCACAGAAACACTTAGGATCAATACTTTGCATCATTCAATCCAATCAAGTTAACACTCAGTATTAACCATCACACCACCTTTGTACTGTATAGTGATAGAGTTCTCATGAGATCTAGTTGTTATAAGAGTGTGTGGTACCTCCCCCCAACCACCCACTTCCTCCTGCCCTGGCCATGTGATACAGTTTGGCTGTGTCCGCATCCAAATCTCATCTTGAATTATAGCTCCCATAATTCCTACCTGTTGTGGGAGGGACCTGGTCAGTAACTGAATCATGGGGGTGGGGCTTTCCCATGCTGTTCTTATTATAGTGAATAAGTCTCACAAGATTGAATGGTTTTATGAAGGGGAGTTCCCCTGCATATGCTCTCTAACTTGGTGCCATGTAAGATGTGCCTTTGCTTCCTCTTTGCCTTCTGCCATGATTGTGAGGCTTCCCAGCCATATGGAAGTGTGAGTCTGTTAAACCTCTTTCCTTTATAAATTACCCCATGTCAGTTTCGAGTATCTCTTTACTAGCAGTGTGAGAACAGGCTAATACCCCATGTGAAGATGCCTGCTCCAGCTTTGCCTTCCACCCTAAGTTCCCTGAGGTGTCCCCAGAATCAGATGCTTCTATGCTTCCTGTACAGCCTGCAGAATCATAAGCCATATAAACTTTTCTTATAAATTACTTATAAATTTCTTATAAATTACTCAGTCTCAGGTATTTCTTTATAGCAATGTGAGAATGGACTAATACAGATGCATGAGTCAAGAATCAACAAATGACAAATCTGCAGCCTGGGCAACAGAGTGAGACCCCATTTCTAAAAAAAAAAACAAAACATTTAAATCAAGCAAGCATGGTGCTGTGAGCCTGTAGTCTCAGCTGCTTGGGAGGCTGAGGTTGGAGGATTGCTTGAGCCTGGGAAGCTGAGGCTGCAATAAGCTGTAATTGCACCACTGCACCCCAGCCTGGGCAACAGAGCAAGGTCATGTTAAAAAAAAAAAAAAATTCTGCATAGAGGGACATAATACAAAACAATTGCCCCTACAGTCTTCACAATTGCCAAGGTCATGAAAGTCAAGGAAAGAGAAATTCTCTGCCTACAGGAGACGACAAAGACCTGACAGCTACCTGCAGTGTGAATTCTCAACCAGATCCTATTTCTTCCCTAAAATAAATGATTGGCACATTTGGAGAAACTTGGATGGGGTTAGGATTAGATGGTCCTCATGTACTTGGTTAACTGTTTTAATGGTTGTATTGTGGTTGTGTACATTTTCGCTTGTAGGACCCTAGAGTTTATGGGGCGTCAGGCCAGCAGCTTAATCTCAGTGGTTCAAGCTGGGAAAACAGGTTTTTGTATTGCAATTTGAACTTCTCTGTAAGTTTGCAATGGTTTAGAGAAAAAAAACATGCGGCCGGACTTGGTGGCCCACACCTGTAATCCCAGCACTTTGGGAGGCCAAGGTGGGCGGATCATGAGGTCAAGAGATGGAGACCATCCTGGCCAACATGGTGAAACCCCGTCTGTACTAAAAATACAAAAATTAGCTGGGCGTGGTGGCATACACCTGTAGTCCCAGCTACTCTGGAAGCTGAGGCAGGAGAATCGCTTGAACTTGGGAGGTGGAAATTGCAGTGAGCTGAGATTCCGCTGCTGTATTCCAACCTGGCGACAGAGTGAGACTCAGTCTCAAAAAAAAAAAAAAGCAAAAGTTGTGGTCAGTAGAAGTGATGCATATTTTCTTCAAAGCATGCTGAGCCCCAACATCGAGACCCTTAGAAAAATTTTTGTCTTACCCGTTTAAGGAAAAACCTCTACTGCATTAGAACGTTCTTACAGAAATAATATTGGAGGCTGGACACAGTGGCTGATGCCTGTAATCCCAGCACTTTGGGAGGCCGAGGTGGGAGAATTACTTGAGCCCAGGAGTTTGAGACCACCCTGCGCAAAATAACGAGAACCACATCTCTACAAAAAATATAAAATTAGCCGGGCATGGTGGCATGTGCCTGTGGTCTCAGCTACACGGGAGGCTGAGGCAGGAGAATCATTTGAACCTGGGAGGCAGAGGTTACAGTGAGCTGAGATTGTGCCACTGCACTCCAACCTGGGCAACAGAGTGAGACCCTGTCTCAAAAAAAAAAAAAAAATTGGAAAAATTTACACATACACACACGTGTGTATGCATATGTGTGTAAATGCTGACACATGCAGTAAAGTTTTAGACCCCAGAGCAGAGGGCAGATCATTTCTCTCTTTTACTTTTGTGGCTGTTTATATATTTTCTTTATTTATAGTTAGAAAAACCATTCTTTAAGCAAACCTAATCTTACTGAGCAGATTAAACCGCCATGATAATGTTTGAAGCCGGAGAGCAATCTGCATTTCAAATCAGTGCTTCGAAATGTCAACCAAAATATGTTTAGAAGAAATTGTGAAGGGTTTTAACTCTGATCATCTGATAGCTTGGAGGAGAATTTCTGGATGGGCACGGAACATAGCTGAAGCAGTAACACTGGCGGCCTTCTGCTAGATAAAGTTTCTGTTTGGATGAAGTGGCTTCAAAAATAATAATAATTAAAAATTTTTAGCACAAGGTAAGGCCCCTGTGCTCCTCTACCCTCTTGGCTGGTCTTTCTGACTGGCCCAGATAATTGAAATGGATCACTAACGGCTGGGCAAGCAGGCCTGGGCACCACACAGAACTAACTGGGCCTTGTCGTGTTGGATTCTGTGACATTAATCTCATTAGCTCTAGCTTGCTGAGCTAATTGCACCGTTAGTTGCATGCCTTTTCTTCCTTTGGTTTAACATTGAACAGATCGCGTTACGTGAATCCTAGCTTCTATTTTGGTGAGCGATAATGCTTCAACCTGTGAAAATAACTTGGCCGTTTGCTTTGTAGGAGTACAGGTAGAATCCGGATACAGTGATACATTTACTGACTGACTTTTTTTTTTTTCTTTTTAGTTACCTTATCCCATATCACACAACTGGTCCTCAGCCATAACAAGCTAACAAGTAAGTGATGTTTCTCATTTGCTGCATTTTCTGACATTTAGGTGATCCTATGGCACTTCTGAGTCTATTACTGTTTCCTTGGAAGAAACTAATGACAAATGATTATTTGCAGAAACCCTAGTTTATTTTGGTGACACTAAGATGAGAATATTGTCATTCTGTATTTTGTCGTTTTGTAGTTAGCTCTACTTTGAAGATTATTTGCTTTTTTTTTTTTTTTTTTTTTTTTTTTTTTTTTTTTTTTTTTTGAGATAGGGCCTCGCTGTTTTACCCAGGTTGGTCTTGAGCTCCTGGGCTCAAGCGATCCTCCTGCCTTGGCCTCCCAAAGTGCTGGGATTATAGGCATGACCCATGGCACCTGGCCTAGAGATTCATTCTTATCATGTTTATAAACCAAAGAGATAAAAATGACATTGTTGCTCTGGAAGTGGTTCCATTCAGAGATAATAAATGATATGCTGACCTGAACTGCCAGACCACTGGTGAGCATTTCATGAGCAAAACTTACTTGAAAGCATTAAAAACTTGAAATTATTAGAACAAGTTCTTTGTTTTCATTTATATTTCCTCCTCAAAAGGGAAAGGTTTAACTGTTCAATACACTTTCCGTCCCTGCTTGATGGGGGAAAAGATGCAAAATTGTATACATGATATACCTTTACGTCTGCATTTTTCAAATTTTTGAGTCTGGCTTCCGCAAAAGAAAAATTCTGCTGGGCATCCATAGACCCCACAGTAAAAGTATCTGCTTAGCATACAGTAGGATGAATGCCTATTTTTATATGATTATCTTGTGTGCATGATGGGCCATTTTCTTCATAGAGCTGTGGCTTTAAAGATTTTAATGACAGGGACCCACGCTCCTTTCCCATTCCTAATGACTGTCAGTTCTTTTTGCTTGCCATTTTTCTTGCAGACTTGAATGATTTTCTAATCATGTGGCAAGAATTTGTGAAGGAGCTTTCCGAGTCCAGTGAAATTGAGCAGAATGTCATGTTGAGGGATTTGTGTCGTGAATTTATGTGTGTATGTGCATTATATACAGCTTGAAGCGATGTCACAGAGCTGTTGATTATTGAGAATTAAGAGTGGCAGCGAGGTCCCCTCATGGACAAGAAACAAGCAGATTAATTCGTTGTTAGCCAAAGTGCATATTTGTAAGGCAAAGGCAGAGTGACGGCACAGTTGTCTGTAGTGGCCACAGAAGCCAAAAGTGCGACCTACAAGTCATGTGTGGTCATTGTTGTAACAGGTAATTTATTGCCGGTTCCATTGTTTTTCTGGGAAATGGTCCCGTGGTCCACAGAGACCCGATTCTCAGTTCAGAAGGGATTCGTGGTTTGTTTTGAAGGGTGGACCACATGATTCCTAAATCCCCCAAGATTTGTGAGCAGTAATAACTGACATGGCTCTGTTGTGTAGTTTATTAAAGTATTTCTTAATTGCTAAGCTTATCATTGTTACAATAATGATATCTTGTTTTGCTTATCTCGTGGAAACCGGTTTACACAAGAAAGCAAAACTGGCCAGGATCAGTGACTGATGCCTGTAATCTCAGCACTTAGGAAGGTTGAGGTAGGAGGATTGCTTGAGCCTACAAGTTTGAGACCAGCCAAGGCAACATACTGAGGCCCCCATCTCTACCAAAAATCAAAAAATTAGCCAGACATAGTGGGTCCAGCACCTGTGGTTCCAGCTACTCAAGAGGCTGAGCCTAGTAGGTGGAGGTTGCAATGAGCTATGATAACGACCCTGCACTGCAGCCTGGGTGACAGAGGGAGACCCTGTCTCCAACAGAAAGAAAGCAAAACCTTTATTTCTATTATAGCATTCATTGATCTCTTCTTTAAAAACATCTTTCAGATCGCTGTAGTTTATTTCTTTTTACATCTTCACAAAGGTAGAAATCTCAGGAGTCAATGGATCAGTTTCTTCCTCCAGGCATTATAATATTAGGTTAATTTAGAGGGGCATATTTATATGTGGAGTTACATTATGTTGGCCATTCAGGAGACTGACTGTGAAAGAATCCAAACTTTATATTTCTGCCTTGCCAGTTTTTTTTTTTCTTTTCTTCACTCCATTTGAGACACTCTTGACCTAATCCAGTAAACTGTAATTAATGGTCTTGGTAAATTCTGTTTCAAGCCATCCTGAGTAGTGTCAGTGACACCTGATCTGTTTCAGTAAGGTCAAATTAGCATCCTTTACTATTTTTCTGGCATTTAAATGAATGACTTTGCTATGGTTTTTCAAGTGTTTATAGTAAATATGTCCATTTGATGGAAATATAAATATGCATTAAATGTAAGTGGCTAGGCACACCCTGCTGTCACTTTTTATGGTAATCAGTGTCTTTCACTTTCTGTTGTTTTTAATAGGGACCAGCTGACAACGCCACATTAAAACCACAGGGACTCAAAAGATAACTCCCCCACCCCCTCACCCAGCACTGCTTTTATCTTGCAAAAGTATTCATGTTTTTCTCTTAGTATGCCAATTACACTATTCTCTGACATTTCCACGTATGTACTCATGGAAGGAATGAATGGTTTACTCAAACTGGGACATTGATTTGGGGACACTGTTGACTCCACTGACTTAAGATCTGCAGGGTTATTGAAACAGTGTGGCACGGGGTTGACTTCCCTTTTCTTGCCAGTGGTTTTGGCCTTGACACGTCCACCCAGGGCAGTAAAAGTGAGGCCACGAGGAAGCTGAAAGTGGGATCTGTGATTCTGAAATTCCTCAAGAATCTGGGAGCAGAAATTCCTGAACTTTTAAATACTGCAGTTCATAAAAATATTTATGTATTGTCAAGCTAATTGCTGTTAATGTTCCAAGACTATTATGGTGACAGTATTTGAATTTAAACCTGGGGGCTTGGGGCAGGGTTGATGGGTTTTTGAAGTCACCGGGGGAATTAATCTGTCTGTAGCAACTTTGCTAGATATGTATATATGCATGATGTATTTAAGGAGACGGGAAGAATAGTTGCAAGTGAGTTTTTTTCTTCTGCCTTTTTGCTATGAATGGGCAGGTACTGACTTTGAATGCAACAAAGTCATTGGCAAAGTCAGAATGCAAAGCCATCCTGGCCCAATGGGAAGAGTTTCAGATTAAAGATCCTTTCGGAAACAATGCTTTCTTTGAGCACCTGCCTGTGATGTAGTAGGCACCTGGCAGAAGGCTGGCTCGCTCTCATGTGCTCGCTGTCTTTCAGAAACTGCCCTAATCTGCCCCACATCCCATGCCAGCCTCTCCTCTTCATATGCTGCTCTAGGAAGATGGATCATCTTCTGTCTCCCCGTAGCCCTGCCTCTGGGCCCAGGCTCCACTCCTGCCTGTCTCTCCTCCTCCCTCCTCCTGTCTACCAGCCTGTCCCCATCCTTCTCTGGGGGCCCCCTGGCTGGTCTGGCCCATCTGAAGCCTTTCCTCCCCAAACTCTCTTGCATGTAGACTCTTTAACTCCAGCAAGGCATTCCCTATCCTTCTCTTGCTTTCTGTTTTTTCTCTCTCTCCAAATAGATGGGCAGCTTTTGTGGAAGCAGGGATCATGTCATATTATTCCTGAATGCCTGTGGCTGGGCACTTAGTGGCTCCCCAGTAATTACCTGTATAAATCGAGTGTTCGTTGCTCCCAGGAGGTATGTGGATGACAGGGAAGGGCAGAGAGGAAACTGCTGGCTGGAGAGAAAGTGGAGAACATTGGGATCAGACGATTTCTTTGGGATTAACTGGTATAGAGACTTGAGTAGATGTGGCCGCCACAGACTTTGGTTTCTTACTCAATGTGTGCTCATTTCAAACATGGCAGAGTGTGATGCTCTAAAGATGTATGACCTTCAGCCTGGGCAACATAGCAAGACCCCGTCTCTTAAAAAAAAATGAGCCAGGCATCTCAGCTACTCTGGAGGCTGTAGTGCGAGGATCACTTCAACCCAGGAGTTTGAGGCTGCAGTGAGCTATGGTTATACTACTGCACTCCAGCCTGGGTGACAGGGCAAGACCCTATCTCAAAAAAAAAAAATAAAAAAAAATGTACATGACCTTATGTCCAGTAAATGATGGCTATCTCATCTTTACAATCATAGAGCCAAGGAATGGTGGGCTGTGATGTGCTACTCAGGCACACAAAGGACTCGCAGCCAGGGTAACTGGTATCATGACCACTCAGATGCGTGGGAAGGCAGCAATAATGCCGAAGGTCATCTTCCTGTGTTTCTTTGCTTTTCCTTCCTGCCCCTGGCCTCTGTGGTTATCCTCCCTTTCAAGCCACTGTCAGCTGAGTCTTTTGTAGCCTGCTCCTTAATACAATCCCCAGGTTTTATGGTGTTTGGAAGTGTGAGCTTTGTAAATGCTTTCCTACTTATTTGTTTTTAAAGAGGAGTTTCTTTTGGGGACAACCATTTTAAGACTTTTCCACTAGAGGTCACTGTTGAGACACATATATCTCCTCCAGGGTTTGTACCTAAAAATTAGAAACCAACTTTGTTGTGAGAATAAATTTTGTGCAGGCTCTCCAGCCCTGCACCACAGGGCATGTTGCTATTGCTGCTTACATAGTGCAGTTTTTACCACATTTAAGATAAATCCTTATAGAAGGAGGTATGCTGCGTTTTTCGTTCTTCTCCTACCATGAAAATATTCAGTTTCACGTATCATTTTTTTAGTATTTATTATGGCTACTTTCTCAAATCAGAAACATTTCTTTTCCTCCAATATCCTTACATTGAAAGAATTATACTGCTTTCCATAGTATTTTGTATTGGGCATATGTGAGTTTTTTTTTTTTTAATCTGTGGAAGAAAGTTTGAAGTATTTATGTATCCAGATTTTAATTCAAAAATAACTGTAAAAATCAAGAAAATGTGTATTCTGTGCATATTTATGCTGATTCGTATACTGCTCAATTCCATTGTGTTGGGGAGAATATGAAATGAATGTACAACAGGAAATGAATTGCATTCTGTACCAGTGATAAAACAAGCTCTGGGCGTTACGTTTTTAAGTGAAGTTTTCCTTAAGTTTTAAAAATAATTTTATTCCAACAGCAAAACCCATATGTAAACATTGCAAGCTACTACTGCACTCCAGCCTGGGTGACAGGGCAAGACCCTATCTCAAAAAAAAAAAAAAAAAAAGATATATGACCTTATGTCCAGTAAATGATAGCCATCTCATCTTTACAATCATAGAGCCAAGGAATGATGGGCTTAAATATGACAGTAGTTTTTCTTTTTTTTTTTTTAATTTTGCGACCCAGGTGTGTTGAGGATTAGACATTCATCATTTTGTGCAAGAAATATCCAAGGATATCTTTTAGCTCTGTGCAGACATTGAGGAGCCGACATCTATGTAAAACCTTTCAAAAGTGTGTGTCGCTGAATGTAATTGTGTAGTTTTATACTTTTAACTTTTAACTGTCATGTAAAACCTTTGCCCGAGGTATTGGCAGTTTTGCCTGCAATGTCAGGTCTTCACTGTGACCATATCTCGTCATTTAATGCATCGGAAATGGCTAGGCAGGTAGTAAACCTAAGTTTTATGGCAAAATTTGTTTTTTTTTAAATACACACTATTTCCTATTATAGCTTATGTATGAATCTAGAATTATAGCAAACAAGAAATACTAAGATACCTTCTTTGGTGGTTTCAATAATTTTTTATCAAAGATAATATTTTAAGTACTTAGAACTTAATACTTTTAAATTTTATGCAGATGTATATATTGATTATCTACCATAAGTCATATTATAAACAAATTAAGCAGCATATTTCACGTGAAAATACTGTATTCTTAAAATTTGTAGATCCAATTATAATGAAAATTTAGCAGTTTTTAAAAAGCATAATACATTGAAACCTTTTATACAGACATAATAGATTGTTGGGATGATTGAGAAGAATTAACTGTCTGAATTCCTGACGACGATCTTCACCGCTCTTCTCAGACCTTGCTGTTCTTAAGTCTGTAGTTACTCCCTCTTTCATAGATTATTTGTCATGCTTTATGCAAAAGTTCTTGTGCATGGCTTGTATGAAATTAAACCGTGAGGGGGGAATATGTAAAATAAATGGTCTCTGTGTCATGAATTTATCTTGTGACAATATCAAAACAACTTGCTGTTTGCATTTTAACAGAGTGTAAATGTATTCATAATACAGAGGCTTTGATCAATAACTTATTTTTTAAATTACTGCATATTTATCAGTTTGCTTCTGTGCCATCATTAAAAGATGAGAGTTAAAAAAATATGCATAGTATCTTTGACTCTAACAGCTGTTAATTAAACGATATCTATCTGATGGTACCGGTAGTCAGGTTACCATAAAAAAATCACTGGCAGTTGGGCATGTGTTGCTATTTTTTGGCTTTAGTGAGTGAGCACCTGAGATCATCCTGTGGGAGGGTCTGTTGACCCAGGGACCCAGAACCAGTGCAGCCAAGGCCAGCGAATGAAGTTGAAGATGTGTCCTCCCGATGGCATCTTATCTGTCCTCAGCTTGTAGACTGTGGCCACCGCCCACCCCCGTTCCCTTTGTTGTCAGCCCCACCAACCAAAATGTACCTCTTCTAGAATCCTTTTTCTAGAGGTCCTGTTTTGTGCTAAGCGGAAGCCAGCTAACATGCTAGTTCCTCCACAATATATTTTTAAATGGAACCACCCCAATCGTGAGAACTTCAGAACGGTGGCAGGCTGTGGAGAAAATAAGACGGGGGAGTGTAAGCCTGTCACTTTCCAACTCATAATTAGCCCATGTGTGGGGCTGATCCTGAAAAAGGTTTCTATTGCTATTGATGATAGAATGTCTATGAAACAGAATTGATTTAATAGCAGAATATTATACGTAGATTTTCAGTTGATGCACTCTCTCCTAAATCACTTGATGTGTGTGTACATGGGAGTATGTGTGCAGAATGGTAGAGGAGATATACTAAGAGGTGCGATACTTAGGTACATACATTGAGCATCTGTTCTCTTTTTTTATGTTTTTATTTTTTAGAGATAGTGTTTTTATCACCCAGGTTGGAGTACAGTGGCACAATCCTAGCTCACTGTAACCTGAAACTCCTGGGCTCAAGCAAGCCTCCTAGATAGATGTGCACCACCACGCCTGGCTAATTTGCCCAGTGTGGACTCAAACTCCTGGGCTCAGGTGGTCCTCCTGCCTCGGCCTCCAAAAGTACCAGAAATATAGGCCACTGTGAGCCCCTGTGTCCAGCCTTCTTAACTTTTCTTAAGTCACTGATCTTTTAAAATAATAGAGTGAAAACTACAACCCTGATCCGTAGAGAAGTACACGTGATGGTTGTAATTCCAGCAGAGGCTTGTGGATCCCATTGTGTTCATCCATGAATTCTTTAGAGGTCCACGCAGCTCAGATTTAGAAACTCCAGAATCGGATGAAGATAACACTAGTATGTTTGCATGCAGTGTGGACATAGTGCTGCTATTTTTTTGTTTGTTTGTTTCAGACAGGGTCTCACTCTGTCACCCAGGTTGGAAAGCGGTGGCGTGATTTCGGCTCACTGCAACCTCTGTCTCCCGAGTTCAAGCGGTTTTTCTGCCTCAGCCTCCCTAGTAGCTGGGACTACAGGTGTGCACTGCCATGCCCAGCTAGTTTTTGTTTTTAGTAGAGATGGGTTTCACCATGTTGGCCAGGCTGATCTTGAACTCCTGGCCTCAAGCAATCTGCCTGCCTCGGCCTAATGATGCTATTTCTTAAAGGAGATGTTCCTTGGAGATTTGTATAAAACTTAAGATGATTTTTAATGCATCACAGAACTGATTCTTGATCACTTTTTAAAAAATGTTGATAAGTGCCACCTTATTAATCTGCTTAAATTTACATTTTGTTAAATAAGAATTTGCAATCCTGTAGCTCCCAGGGTTGAACAGAATATGTGTGTGGGCCTATGGGCATATGCAGTTTTTTTGTTTTTCTTTAACGGAATACCTTTCCCATTTCCATTTTTCTTTCTGTTCGTCAGTCAGCCTCGTAGACGAAAACCACTCAAATACAATTGATAACCAGTTAACAAACTCATTGACCTTGCCTTTTGCTGTTTTTAGTCTGAACCCTCTTTTGTCCAATTTTTGCTAGTTCTTTAACTTTTTTTCCCCTGCCTATCTATTCTTTGTTCTAGTCACCTGATTTTTTTTTTTTAAAACTGATGTTCCTACCCCTCTGTCTGAATTTGGCTTATCCTTCAGGAAGTTGAGATGAATGCTCATCTTTCTCTGTGAAGCCCTCCTTTTCATCCAACTGAACCAGCATTATGTGGAAGGAAATACAAGGCAACCCACAGCCTGTGGGACCATCAAGAACGACACCTATATAATAAGTTCAGCAGGAAGTGAAAGAGAAAAGAGTGAATTTGTTGAACCCCCACTCTGTATCACATGGAGGAGACAGGTGTAAAGTGGTTAAGTGACCAGAATGAGGAGGCGACAGAGCTTTCTGTATGGCTTCCAAGTGGCTGCTCCGCCATGTCCCCTGCTGCCTCTGCAAGTGATGTGTGTGTGCACTTGACGTCCCTTTAGGTCAGTCTAGCAGCTCCATAGATGAAGTATTCCTGTGGCTCTGGATCCTTACTCTTTCCATTCGAAGAACGGGAGAATTCCTAAGGTGAAAAGCCATAGTTGTGTTAGTTCGAAGGGAATGATCAAAGCTCCCATGTGGATTTGGTGGATTTCCCTAGCCCTGGGCCTCTTCCTTTCCCTCCCCTTCCTGCCCTCTTCATGCAGTGACCCTAAACATAAGGTCCAGTGGGAAGAGAAGCAGTCCAGTTGTGGCCTCTTGATGGATTTGATGGATTAATTCCTTTTTTTTTGAGACAGGGCCTCACTTTGTTGCCCAGGCTGGAGTGCAGTGGTGCAATCTTGGCTCACTGCAGCCTTAACCTCCAGGCTCAAGTGATCTTCCCACCTCAGCCTCCTGAGTAGCTAGGACTACAGGCATGCACCACCATGCAAAGCTAATTTTTTTGTAGAGGTGGGGTTTCGCCCTGTTGCCCAGGCTGGTCTGAAACTCCTGGGCTCAAGCAGTCCACCCACCTCGGCCTCTCAAAGTGCTGGGATTACAGGTGTGAGCCACTGCTCCCAGCCTAGATTAATTCTTAATTGTGAAAGAAGACAGAAACTAATGACAAAACATGCTTTTTCTGTGTGTGCACGTAAAAGAGTGCAAGATAGAATGTGACTTGCTTACTGTCTACCATATAATGTTAATAATCGAGGCTTATGTGTAGATAAACATCCACATATATTATACATAGTAAAGGCGTGTACTCATATAAAAGAGCCTGGATCACTCCTTTTATAACACTGAGCCTGCTTTTCTCCATTGATGAATTGAAGTTTTTTTTTTTTCATATTCTCCTTCTCTCTCTTCCCAGTGTTTTGGAATTTCCTGGGCATTTTTCCTGCCCTTCCTTTTCTTACCCTTCGCTGGATGTCACTTCCTCCCCAGGCCACTGAATGCCATTTCCTTTCCTCTCAGTGCTTCTTCTCCCTCCCAGCTCCCCAATTAAAGCTCTTTATTGATACATGGCTTTGCTGGAGGGGCCGCGCATCGGAACTGGAGTGCAATTTAGAAGCGGTGTTCCTGCGAGATTTCAGAGTTCATACGTCTTCCTGAAGATGCTTTGGGAGTTAACACAAGATTCAGGCATTAACTAATTTTTATATCCTCAGAGGAGAAGAAATCCGTACTTGTCAGGTTTTTAGGAAATCTGTTTGGTTATGCATACATACTTTTTATAACTCAGGAACATATATTTTTGCATGTTTGGCTTTATACTCTAAAATCGACCTTATCGCTTGCTTATGCCTTTTTTCCTCTAATTTTCACGTAATTGATTTTTCACATTGCTGCTGAAAGAGTAGGACCATTGTGTTGCGGTAAGTTAGGCCAGGGCATATTTTTGTTTACTAAAATGACTTAGGCTATAGAATCCTGAGGCAGCTCATGATAGCATAGAGTCAGCGTGTAATTTTGGGCCACAGGTCCTCAGTAGATACTTGTTGTTTATTAACCAAAAGTGCATTACCATTGTTATTTATAAAGCTAATAATTGGAGAGTGTTGGCCTTTCTTGGGGTAGATGCTTAGATACTTTGCTGTTTTATGTTTACCTTGAGGAACATGTAGAACCTTTTAAATGAGAATTTGCTTTACTGTTTCATAAACTTTATGTTTTTAAATAACCTAGAACTACTGTAATTCACTGCTTTAATAGCTGCTTTGGGGGAAATCCCATAAAATCTGTGAAGCCAGTTATCATTAGTATACTTTTGAACATCAGACTCTTGTGGTAATAGGTAATTAGTTCATTATTATCCACCTTGTGTTTTTGGCCAGAAAACAAAGGTAATTAATCACTATAACTATAAATGACCTTTTTTTTTGGCATATAAAGTGCTGAAGAGTGTAATTATTCCTACGCGAGAGTGAGAAGATTCTTCTTTATGTATAATCATTAAAATGGCATTGAGAACTATGATTTGCTGAAAGAATCGGCATGCATGTAATTAGTCTAGACACTACCTCTGTGCTATGAATGGACTCATGTTCTCCAGTTGTTACGGCTAGAGATGAAAAAGGCTGTGCTTTTACTTTGACCATAGATGCCCCAAGTCATATTTCATCTAGTTTCTGCTAATTTGGTTTTTTCTTCCCTTGCTTCATTCAGGCCAAAGGGGGACACTTGTTTTTCAGTATCATATTCATCAAATGCTGGGGCAAGGAAATGTTTGCTTTCACCATTTTCTCATAAATGGTCCGTCCCCCCTCCCATATGTATAATGAAGAATCTCACTCATTTTCACCTATTCTCATGTTTTTAGTAATTTTTCTAGTAACTTGGTTGTAGTAATGTAACATACTAAGTTATCTAAATAACAAGCTAATTTTAATATCCTTTACCATCCTCTATCCTTCTGTGCTTTATAAAAAAAGCTGTAGAAATGTATGACATTGTGAACATCTGCCCAGGCATTTTCATTTGTTATGACAACAGACAAAAACTTCTTTTTTTTTAAAATAGCAATATGTCAGGTTTTTAGAAGCAATGCTACTCAGTTTCATTTTGCTGTGACTCATTCTATGTGGTTTCTTTGGACACTCCGAGGATTGGTGGCACTTTTGCTTCCTGGAAATGGGCACGAGACAGTAGCGTTGCCTCCATTGCAGCACGAGGGCGGGCATGCCCCTGTGCCACCTGCTGTCCTGGCCCTGGCTGTGAGCAGTTGCCTCCCACGAAGTACCTGCCGTAAGTCCTCCTCTTCATTCCCTTGCTGTAATTCGCAATCCATCACTGGAGGCAGAGGGTGAGCTATCGGTTCACTTGTTTCAAAGAGGCTGGGTCCCCTGGCTTTCATGCCCTGTGCCAGCCCTAGCTCAGGAACCACCAGCTCTAAACACATCCTTTGGTGCTTCTGCAAAAACAGGTGGGTGTAGTGCAGCCCCCAACTCCCCAGAAGTTTGGTGGAGATGGTGGGTGGAGGTCACCTCCAGATTTCATGCCTGTGCGGCGGAGGGAAAGCAGCATGTGTTCGGAGCAGCTTCTGGCTTCCTGGCAGCCGTGGGTGTGCGTTAGCATGGTGCAGGGTCTAGTGCTGCCCTTCTGGAGCTGAAGAGGACCTGGCTGTTGCTGGTAACCATATGGCTCTAAAGACCAAAGTGTGACCCCGTGACCCTCCCGTGGGCTGCACCCAGGCAGAGCTCCTGTCCTTATGTTTTTGCGTGGTGCCTGCTGCTCCCAGAGTCTGTCGCTCCTTACAGCTTTTTTTTTTTTTTTTTTTTTTTTGCCTCAAGGGCCACAAGATGCTTTTGCTCAAAAAGCCCCCAAATCAGCTGCACCCAAGCCGGATCTGTCTGTGCCGTCACTACCACCCAACATCCTGCCGTTAGGGCTCAGTGTTTTGAAGCCAAGCAGTAGAGCAGGTGACATCTCTTTGTATGACTACCCTTGGTCATGATGAATTTGCCACTGAGTGACTTCATTCAGTGTGCTAGGGAATTCAAGGCTTTTCTCCTCTGGAAACTTGTCCATCTTAAGCAATACCGATCTCACCATAAAATCCTGTGTGGGGGAGCAGAAGTTGACTAGAAAGGGTTTGATCGTGGCATCCACGTTGAACGTCTTAGCTACCTAGAGTATCATTTGTTTCACGTGTCATCAGTTCTCCAGGGTCAAGAGGCATCTTCATTTGGATCAGATTGATTATTGTACTCATCGCATTATCGCATGGGTTAAGGGACATATGTGTTGGATTGATAATTGTGATGCTGCCAATGAATTAAAAGTTTTCCGAGCCAAAATAGGATTCCCAGATCGGCAATATCGGCATCCCCTGGGAAGTTGTTGGAAATTCAGAGTCTCAGGCTTTACCCCAAACGTACTAAATCAGAAACTCGGGGATACCCCTCCATCTGGGTTTTAGCAAGCCCTCTGGTGATTCTGATGTCTCTGTGGTTTGAGACCCACTGCCATCGGGCAGGGCTGTGTAATAGAACGTTCTGCGGTGATGGAAATGGTCAGTATCCCTGCCGTGCAGTAGTGGAGCCACTAGCCACCACATGTGGCTGTCAAGCTCTTGAAATGGGGCTGCTGTGACCAACAATAGCATTCATCATTTTATTTAATTTTTATTAATCTAGGTTTAAATTCAAACAGCTACACACCACTAGTGGCTGTCCATCAGAAAGACCAGCCCCAGAACATACCCTGCTAATTATTGTGTAAACTCCTAAAATGCTTTAAGTTGTTGGTTGTGGAATTATTAATTTTAGATCATAGAATCTTCCTTACTCAATTCAACAGAATTGAAACTGCGATTGTTATAACAGTAGTTGATTTTGATTCTTCGTGTGGAGGGGGAGACAGTTTGCAGGCTGCTGGCCAGTTGGGGGAAGCCTATTCTTGAGCTGATTGATTGTTGATTTTGTTAATGTGCATCAACGGTGCAGTACCGGCTGGCTCATCCCTGTTGCAGATATAACCGATGGCCGTAGATACATGTCCTTTTAGGAGTAAAGCTGTTGCTCAGGGAAGGGGCTGTGTCAGTGTTTCTCACAGATGGACTTTGGTTTCTCCAGTTGTCCAGCAAAGTGGAGGTGCTTCTGGCCAAAGAGAAGTTAATGAACCCTTCAGGCACTTTGGGCTGCTTGTGGAACCTTCCAGAAACTGCTGGGGGAGATGGGAGTGCTCAATTGCCAAGTCTGGGCTGGCACATCAGATGGACAAAACTCTTGAATCACATTGGGGTTCTTCAGTTTAGGAGGACCTGAAGGAAAGAAGGTCATGCTGGGTGTGTTAGGCGGAACTGCTGCTGCAAAGCCCGGAAGAAACTTTGAGATTCGTCTCTGGGGTGATGTGACCACATCCTTGTCACCTTTCCAAAACACGAGCAGAGGCTCTGGGACGAGATCATCCCCAGCAGTCCTGTGATCCTGCGGCGAGAGCGAAATGGGACATTGAGACAGGGGATATCTGAGTCCTTTGGGACTGTTCCCCCAAACCTAGCAACTGAAGTCTCAAAATTAAAGCAGCCATATTTGGCTAGGCAGAAAATGATACTCAATTCTCTATCAGAAGCAGAGTTCTACATGACTAAGCTTCCTAATTGAGGGCCCCATTTGTTGAATTATTTAAAGCCGTATCATTGATTTTCATAATCCATCTCCTTTTAGAATCCTAGAATGTTAAAATGAGGTGGAAGAGACCTTGGAAATGGTCATAATCTAGCCTTCTTATTTTACAGAGGCCCAGAGAGGTTATGAGTTGAGTGAGGGCAAAAACAGCACTGTAGGGTCAGGGACCACGTTGCTCTTTAGTTCCTTTGGTGTCATAGGTCACCTGGGGTCATAGATCAGAAGCTGGACAGATTGATGAAAAAGGATCGTTTCAAAGATGTAAGAAATACACTGATGCACACTGTTAGGTTTTAAAATGCTTCTTGCTCATGCATCCTGTAGATATCTAGAAAACTCCAGTAGAATATTTTGACTGGTAAAATATTGCAGTGGCCTTTTTGGAATAGCTAAAATTGTTCCCACCACGTATGTATAGGATCTAGTCATAGCACAATTCGTATTGCTAACTGGTTATTTTTTTCGGAGAGTTTGGTTGGGAGTAGTTTATTTTCCAAGCACTAGGCCTGTTTCAGTTGATTGACTTTGATACCCTGTCTTTTGTAACTTACTTTCTTTAAATAACATGCCTCTCCTACTTTATCCCCAAAGTATTGAGATGCTGTGTGTGCAAAGTATGGCACTGTGCACCTAATCAGCATTCTCTAAATATTGGTTCAAAGAATGAATACCATCCCATCCAGAAGGGTCTGCACGTTAATATCTTTAGGTTTTCACTATGGCTGGGGGTTAAAAAAAAATTCCATATATTTAGGGAGACTATTAGCTGTGTGTTATTTTTTTATCCTCGTCTAGCTTGAATGGAGTCTTAAACGAAAAATTCACATGCTCACCAAAAGGCTGAGAGAGGTTCTGTAACTTGAATATGGGGTTATTGTTTGCGTTCACAAAACAAAGCCCTAAATCACATTTAGCATAATTTGTGGTTTTAAATTGGACTGATTTAGCAAGGAGAGTGAAATAATCTCTCATCCTGTCAAAAAGGCGATACCTTTAGACCAGCATTTAATTGCATTGGCGGAGTAACTTCGGGAAGACTGCAGTAATTCTGGCTGCATTATTCTTGGTTTGTGGCTAAATTGAGATCATCATTTTCTCCTGGTTTCACTAACTTTCGTTATTGCTCTTCAAACTAATCAGATGAATGTGCTCTTCAAACTAATCAGATGAAGGCTTAGTGGTAGCTGGAGGGTGGACAGGGGAGGGATGAGGTCTGTAGGCAGCTGTACTATATATACTTTACGATCTAGGGGGAGAAGATGACATCCAGTGACCCAGAAGGCACAGCCTGGTGATTTTCTTTACTTTTCTTTTTTTTTTTTTGACACAGAGTTTCACTCTTGTCACCCAGGCTGGAGTGTAATGGCTTGATCTAGGCTCACTGCAACCTCTGCCTCCCAGGTTCAAGCGATTCTCCTGCCTCAGCTTCCCGAGTAGCTGGGACTACAGGCATGCGTCACCATGCCCAGCTAATTATTTATTTATTTTTTGTAGAGATGGGGTTTCACCACGTTGGCCAGGTTGGTCTCAAACTCCTGACCTCAGGTGATTCACCTGCCTCAGCCTCCCAAAGTGCTGGGATTACAGGAGTGAGCTACCGCACCAGGCCAATCTTCCCTCCCCTCCCCTCCCCTCCCCTCCCCTCCCCTCCCCGAGATAGAGTTTCACTCTTGTCACCTAGGCTGGAGTGTAATGGCATGATCTTGGCTTACTGCAACCTCTGCCTCCCAGGTTCAAGCGATTCTCCTGCCTCAGCTTCCCGAGTAGCTGGGATTAACAGGCGTCTGCCACCATGCCCAGCTAATTTTTGTATTTTTAGTAGAGTCGGAGTTTCACTATGTTGGTCAGGCTAGTCTCTAACTCCTGACCTCAGGTAGTCCACCCACCTCGGCCTCCTAAAGTGCTGGGTTACAGGTGTGAGCCACCGCCCCCGGCCCTGGTGATTTTCTTGGTAGTCGCTTACACACAGTGAATACCATTCATTTGCACAGAAGTGTTCCATGGACTGTGCACCTAAGAAGGAATGTGCATTTGCAGCCACATTGTACAGGTAGGGTTCATTGGCATTCCTGCAGGTATCCAAGAGGGAGGGTTCTGGAGGAACTTTGAGCTGTCTAGATTACCCGATGAAAACTTGTTCTTTTATCAACAGCCACTTCAGGAGCTCACCCAGGGGCTGCTCACTAGACCACTGCCCCCTGCCCATGCGCCCCAGTTCAGAGTAATCTGTATTCTTCACAGTCCCTTCTTCCAGTGAAAGCATCTCTTTTACCTTTCACCAAGCCTTACCTCTAAAAGGCCAGTGATACCTTAGACATTTCAGAAAGCTGGAAATGATGACTCAAAACTAGAATGAGCAATATGCCTGTCCCTTTACTTTTATTCCCCTGGGTGTTATCAATTGGTCTTGAAATGGCTAGCTGCTTAAATATTTTAGATGGATGTTTGGCATTTTACACACACCTTTGTGGTGGTTCTAATCACAGGTGCTCCTGGGTCTGAGTTTAGGTCTGACTGCAGGAAGCAGGTTGGTCTCCCAGCTTCCTGGGGCACCCCTGGAGGAAGCAGATGGGATGGGAAGTACACCTGACTGATAAGAGACATCACACTTTCTCGGGCTGGGTTCCACGCCCCTGTTCATGTTCTTAGTTACCTGGATAGTCTTGGTATCGGAGTTTATGTGAACTATGGCCAAGCTTATCACCCATAGAAATGTTTGTAGAAAGACTGAATAGCAAATGGGATAGATGAATTACAGTCTATGGAAACTCCTGCCGCTGCCAATTCACAGTTTGTGCTTTTGAGATAAAGATGCCTTTGGCTTTTACATTTGTATTTTCAAGTGTATATATGCTAGGGAAGGAGGAATCTTTCAGGTCCCCAGTGGTTGATTTTCACCTTTGATCTGAATACTAGTATTCATAGCATGCTACTGAGTTGACTTTTTATATTTCTATATACTAACAGTGTATTGATCTGTTGCTAATCTGATGTAAGCTTTGTGTGTGTATGTGTATGTATGTGTATGTGTGTGTGTGTTATTGATCAAGATAAATTACTCCAGAGGCCAAAATCAGAAACTAGGGAGGTCAAATATTTCATCATTTAAAATTGAGCTTATATTGTTATTAATGCAATGTTAAGAGGACAGCTCTTCAGATACTGGGTTATTTAAACAGCTTCAATGCACATCACCCTGGAAGGGATTTGGAGGTCGCCATCTTTCTTCTGGTGGCAATGCAAGAAAACCAAAAGAAAAAAGAAAAAAAAAAACAGTTTCACTTTTAAGATCATATATGACAACCATAAGTATATATGCTTCATAATACTCATTTTTATAGGCTGTTTATGGTACAGAAATTCTCTTTTGTGCGTTTTTCCTCTGTTTCCCCCACATTGTCCATCTGAAACAAACTATGCCAAGCACTTAGCTAACCATATACGAAGAAGCATTTCTTCTTCTGATGGCAATGCAACAAAACCAAAAGAAAAAATAGTTGCACTTAGAAGATCGTATATGACAACCATAAGTATATATGCTTCATAGTATTCATTTTTATTGGCAGTTTATGGTACAGAAGTTCTCTTTTGTGCATTTTTGCCCTGTTTCCCCCCTCATTGTCCATCTGAAACAAACTATGCCGAGCACTTAGCTAACCATATATAAAGAAGTATTTAAGCGGCCACTCAGAAGTGAGCGACTGCTTATGAAAAACGTGTAAAAAATAAGACTGGTAGGTGAATTCAATGGTCCTTTTGAAGTTATATCTTTCTTTGCTTTGAAAGAAAAACAAAATGTGTCGCTGCCATCCCTTGCTAGGAGTTCCATTCCCTGATTCACACTCAGCATTTTTGTTTCCATAGCGGTGCCACCAAACATCGCAGAACTGAAGAATTTGGAAGTGCTTAACTTTTTTAATAACCAGATCGAGGAGCTGCCCACACAGATCAGTAGCCTTCAAAAACTCAAACACCTGAACCTTGGGTGAGTATCAGTAGAGGGGAAAGGATGGAGAGGAAGAGAGTGGAAGGGGCGTGCCGGGTAGGGCCAGGGGAGGGATTCCTTCTATATTATTGCACAGAAATGGATTTCTAATTTCTTTTTATGTTTTGGGTCTTAAAAAATTTTTATTGTTTTAATATATTCTTTCGGTGGCCTACATTAGTGAATATTTGAGAGCTAATTGAGAAGCTAATTGTTGGCGCAATAAGGAAGTTAAATTTTTACTGTATTTTGTGTCCAGTAAAATTTTATCTCAGTTCTGTTGACCGAGAAGGGACTTATTTGCATAGCATGAACTGGCAGACAAGTGGTAATATGGCTAATTTTTTTTTCTCTCTGTGTTAAATTGGAATAGTTTACAAAGCACCTTCGTGCCATGGAGGGAAGAATATTTTCCCTAATGATGCTTCATTCGTTTATGCAATTCTTCTCTTTAGCTGAGAGGTGACAATCCTCTGTCTTTCTTTATGCAAAGGTGAAGAGAGGAGTTTTGATTCAGCTGAGGTTGCAGAACCAGGGAGCAGTAAATAATTATAACGATAACCTGTTTTTGTGTATTGCTTTGCAGCACTTGACCCTCTCAACATTTGTGAGGTAGGGAAGGCAGGTTTTAGTGCTTTCATTGTATACAGAGGAAGCCCAGCCTTTTCAAAGGGGCCAAGGGCCTGGCTCCTGGTCACCCCTGGGGTTAGCAGCCAAGCTGGGAAGATGGTTCTGGGTCTAAAGGCTCCATCAGACTCCATTGTTATGGTTTGGGTCTGCGTCCCCACCAAATCTCATGTGGAATTGTAATCCCCAGTATTGGAGGTGGGGCCTGGTGGGAGGTGATTAGATCACGCGGGCAGACCTCTCCTGAATGGTTTAGCACCATCCCCTCTTGGTACTATCCTTATGATAGTGAGTGAGTTACTGTGAGAGCTGGTTGTTTAAAAGTGTGTAGCACCTCCCCACTCGTGCTCTCTTGCTCCTGCCATGTAATACACATGCTCCTGCATTGCCTTCCACCATGAGTAAAAGCTCCCTGAGACTTCCCCACAAGCAGCTGCTGCCATGCTTCCTATACAGCCGGTAGAACCATGAGTCAGTTAAACCTCTCTTCTTGTAAGTTACCCAGCCTCAGGCATTCCTGTATAGCAATGAGAGAACAGACAAATACATCCGTAGACCCCAACCGGAACTTCGGCATCAGAATTCCATCTTCATTGGCGCAGCTATCAGATGAAACTGCCCACTCATGCTTCAGTCTCTGTGCAAAGTCATATATTCGTTAAATTGTAGCCACTAAATGCTCTGGTTAAGTTAGTGGTTGACGTGGAGTGGCAATAGATGCTGGCCAGGTATTTGCCAGGTTTTTTTTTTTTTTTTTTTTTTTTTGAGACAGAGTCTCGCTTTGTCGCCAGGCTATCTCGGCTAGCTGCAGCCTCCGCCTCCTGGGTTCAAGCGATTCTCCTGCCTCAGCCTCCCAAGTAGCTGGGACTACAGGCGCACGCCACCATGACAAGCTAATATTTGTATTTTCAGTAGAGATGGGGTTTCACCATGTTGGCCAGGATGGTCTCAATCTCTTGACCTCATGATCCGCCTGCCTCGGCCTCCCAAAGTGCTGGGATTACTGTGTCTGGCCGTATTTGCCAATTTAGTAGGGAGCAGTTATGAAAAAAACCTCATTCAGGGAGTGATTTTGAGTTTATTCTTTCCACAAGGAGTTTGGACAGACACATTATTTTGAAGTTCACTTGGGCTTAGGGACCAACTTTGTAAGATCCATGGGCAGCCTTTATGCTTATGTCTGAGGGAAAGTGAAGTTAAAAGGAGGGAGAAACATCACTTGAGATGAGATGGTTTTTTTTTTTTTTTTTTTTCTCCCTACAAATTTGGAGCCTGTATACCCATCTGGCAAAGCAGAAATGAAAAGATTCTCCATTTATATCTTGGTTTTACAGGCTATTCTATCCTGATCTTTAATTTGTATGTGGGAAAGAAGCTAAAACTACATATACATGTATATTCTTACTGTTAATTTGTTCATTTATTAAATGAAATATATATACACATTATATATAATATATATAATATTTTATATATAAATATTATAAATATATATTTATATAAAAAATATATTATATATATATAAAATCTTAATCACTAGGAACAGTGCTTGGCACATACTGAGCAGTACCTAGTATTAGTTAGCTATTGTTATCATCATAATTGTCTTCTTTACGTTTTCGTTGATTCCATGACTATGTAAGTGACTATTCTATGTCAGGAATCTTCCTAGTACCGGGGAGCCAACGTGAAGGTCATGGTCCCTGACCTTACCTATTGGGGCAAGGCTGGTTATAAACAGGAACAGACCAGTGAGGTCACAGGTGTGCTGGCGGTTGTGGACCAGCAGGGGGAACAGCAGGACGGGGAGCACTTTAGTCCACAGGTGAGATTCCCAGGAGCACGAACACAGCAGGTAGCGCAGGAGCTGAGACTTGATGCATGAGAATTTCTCAGACTTACAAGTTGAAGGAAGGCGTCTCAGATGGAGTGAATGGCACTCTTGTTTTTTGTTTTGTTTTTGAGACAGAGTCTCACTCTGTCGTCAAGGCTGGAGTGCGGTGGCACAATCTTGGCTCACTGCAAGCTCCGCCTCCTGAATTCAAGAGATTCTCCTGCCTCAGCCTCCCAAGTAGCTGGGACTACAGGCGCCCACCACCACACCCAGCTAATTTTTACAGTTTTAGTAGAGATGGGGTTTTGCTGTGTTAGCCAGGATGGTCTTTCTCTCCTGACCTCATGATCCGCCCGCGTCGGCCTCCCAAAGTGCTGGCATTACAGGCATGAGCCACCGTGCCCGGCTGAGAATGACATATTTAAACGCTCACAGCACTGCCTGCCTGGGGCCTAGGAATTGTCAGTTTTTGGCACTGTTGAGTATAAAGTGCGAGGCAGGCGGCTGTAAGGTCAGAGGTCAGGCTAGACAGGGCACCTGGATGTCTGCTGTTCAGCGAATGAGGATTTACCAAGTTCCCCACCGTGTACCAGGCATTGTTCTAGCTACTGGCCATCCAGCCCTGATGGAGCTTCCATTACAGTTGGGGAAACCAACTATAACCAAATAAATGTTTATAATAATGACAGGGAGTAAAAAGTGCTAAGAAAAGCGCTCTCTGCTAAATAAACCAGCTCCTCTCGGCCATGGTGGCTCACACCTGCAGTCCCAGAACTTTGAGAGGCTGTGGCTGGCAGGTCATCTGAGGCCAGGAGTTGGAGAACAGCCTGGTCAACATGGTGAAACCTCGTCTCTACTAAAAATACAAAAATTAAGTGTGGTGGCACTTGCCTGTGATCGCAGCTACTCTACCTGGGAGGCTGAGGCAGGAGAATCGTTTGAACCCAGGAGGCAGAGGTTTCATTGAACTGAGATTGCACCACTGCACTCCAGCCTAGGTGACAGAGTGAGACTCCATCTCAAAAATAAATAAATAAATAGGCCGGGCGCGGTGGCTCACGCCTGTAATCCCAGCACTTTGGGAGGCCAAGGCGGGTGGATCACAAGGTCAGAAGATCGAGAGCATCCTGGCTAACACGGTGAAACCCCGTCTCTACTAAAAATACAAAAAATTAGCCGGGCTAGGTGGCGGGCGCCTGTAGACCCAGCTACTCGGGAGGCTGAGGCAGGAGAATGGTGTGAACCCCAGGGGGCGGAGCCTGCAGTGAGCTGAGATCGCGCCACTGCACTCCAGCCTGGGCGACAGCGAGACTCCGTCTCAAAAAAAAATAAAAATAAAAAAATAAAAAAATAAACAAATGAGCTCCAATTTTATACTGACCATTGAGAAATTTGCATAGCAGAGTAGCAGATAGGAGATATGATCAGATTTCCCTATGAAAGAGTATGGAGAAGAGGGTGGAGGGAGGTAAACTAGAGGTTAGGAGACCAGTAAGAACACGAGTTTCATGTCCCATGTGAACTAGGACAGTGACAGGGGAGGCAGAGGGGGGGGATTTTATATGAAAAATATACAGGCGGTAACGTTGACAGTAACTGATGGCATGGAATGATACCTACATTTCTGTGTTGGGCAGCTGAAAAATATAACAGATGGAGACAGGTTTGGGAAGAAGATAGTAAGCTCAGATTTTGTTCTTTTTTGACTTTACTAATATTTTGGTTTGAGGCAGCAGAGGACAGAGTCGTACACTTTTCTTTTTTTTCTTTTCTTTTTTTTTCTTTTTTTTCTTTTTTTGAGTTGGAGTGTCGCTCTTTTTGCCCAGGCTCCAGTGCAATGGCAGGATCTCAGCTCACTACAACCTCCACCTCCTGGGTTCAAACAATTCTCCTGCTTCAGCCTCCCGAGTAGCTGGGATTACAAGCGCACCCACCCACACCCAGCTACTTTTGTATTTTTAGTAGAGACGGCGTTTCACCATGTTGGTCAGGCTGGTCTGGAACTCCTGACCTCAGGTGATCCGCCTGCCTCGGCCTCCCAAAATCTTGGGATTACAGGCGTGAGCCACTGCGCCCGGCCCTAAACTTTTCTTTTTCAACGAATGCATCTTAGTTGCCTTCTTGTTCTCTTTGGAGTTGTTTGCATTTTTGGCTGTCGGTGCTGTATTGATTGTGTAAAGCTTTTTGTATTTAATTACATAGCTACATAGACAGAGTTGTCAAAGTTTGAACAAAACTCCCAGTTCTTTGAGAAAGGAGCTAAGATAGGTTTCACTAAAGGATACTCTGTCCTCAAATGGCATGAAGAATTATACTCACACAGTGAGTCAAGTTATAGGGAGGACTCCTTATTCTAAGGAGCTAGGGTGAAAAACATACACAGAGGAGATCACAAAGTGGAGATGGGAAGCCACTTGTATGTGTGACCCAAAAGGCACCCTCCATCAGAATTTGCTTTCAAAGTGTTTACAGTATTTACAGTTTATTCTGATGATTGTAAGACATGAGAGAATTTTAGGCCACCTGAATAAATAAAAGAAAGTTTAGTTCTGTTCTCAATTCTTTAAATGCGTTTTATTTCATGGAGTTATTTTCCAAAAAATGTGAAGCCACATAGGTTGATATGGCTTCAACAATTATCCATGCTGGTGATTATTTCTAGGGTAACTTCACGGCAGGACCACCGTGCCCAACTATTCGGGAATAACGTTTGACCTCGTTTGTTGCTAGAGCTTGTCTCATAAACACATAGAAGTTTTTGTTAAGTCCCATGTTGGGTATTTATGGATTTGGATTATTTATTTATTTATTTTTTGAGGCAAGGTCTCACTCTGTCACCCAGGCCGGAGTGCAGTGGCATGATCTCCGCTCACTGCAACCTATGCTTCCTGGGCTCAAGTGATCCTCCCACATCAGCCTCCTGAGTAGCTGGGACCACAGGTACGCATCACCACACCTGGCTACTTTTTGTAGGGCTTTTTTTTTTTTTTGTATAGACGGATTTTTGCCATGTTGCTCAGGCTGGTCTCAAGCTCCTAAGCTCAAGCAGTCTGCCTGTGTTGGCCTTCCAAAGTGCTGGAATTACAGACATGAGCCACTGGGCTCAGCCTGGATTTTTTTTTTAATTTTTACTTTTGATAAGTGTGAGTAGGTCACTGTGGAGGTGAGAAAAATTAGTGCCTTTAGATAAGAAGGTTTCATTGAAGCTGGAGGTGCTCAGGACAACCTGCAGAGAAGAAACTGCTCTGAAAAGGGGGCATTAGTACAGACCTTTCTGGGGCTTTAGAAGAAAAGGAAAAAAAGATGCTGAAATAGCCTGAAACCCCCTAGTTTTATCAATTTCTCCATCATATGCAGGCATTTGCCCACTTCCAACATGCACTTGAAAAATCTTCCCATGGAAACAAAATAATTGATACCACTTGGCATAGCTGAGCCCTGCGAAGCTGTATGTTTAAACACCTGAAGTCACCTGAGATTAAGCAAGTGTGGCCCAAATAGAAAACCACACTTGATAGTTGGGACTATCCAGAGTGGCTTGTCATGAGGTGAGCTTGCTCGCTTAGGGCTGAATCAAAATTTTCTCTCAAAGCTTTTGGAAAATAATTCTAGCAACACCTCTCATTCCCTGAGAAGCCATGTGTGAGCCATGGATTGGGTGTTGGGTGCTTCACATATTTTCTCTCTTATCCTGTCAGTGATCCTGCCCTGAAGGTGTTGTCAGCCTCATTTTATAGTTGAGGAAACTGGGTCTCAGAGAAGCTGAGTAACTTGGTGAAGGTCACGCAGCTAGCAAGTGCTGGAGCCGGTCTCCTCACCTAGCTGTCTCCTACCTTAAAGCTCCATACTTTTCCTACGCCCGCTGTAGCCTCTCATGGAAACCTTGATTGCTAGCAGTGTCAGAGCGGGGCCCTGAGCACGGAATTCCTACGTGTCGAAATGTGGATGGATGGAGGTGGATGTTAGCACCTGCTGTGGGGAGGGGGGACAGCCAGCATGTTCCATCCTTCATTCTGCAGAGACAGATGCCACCAGGTCACCATGCACCTGGGCTGGCGTCCGGAGAGGTGGCCAGAAGTCTCTGCGGTTCCTAGCCCACTTTGTAGCTGGGGCTGTTGCTAGCAGTTCTTCTGAAGTTTCAGCATTTGTTTAACGGCTTCCTTTCTGCCTGCCAGGGTGGTGTGCCTACTGCTGTTACTTACTGCTGTCAGCTACACATGGGACTCTGCTGTGTTCCTTACATGTTGTGGGTATTGGTTTTCACTCAAAGGAAAAAGGAACCTGCAATTAAGTAGATTCTTGCCACCAGGAGGTGGAGGTGGAGGTGCTCCAGGCTTGCTCTGGGCTGGAGATTGAGTGGGAGCTGTCTCAGGTGAGATGCCTCTTCCCTGTAAGCCTGTCTAACCATGGACTTCCTCTACCTAATATTGCAAAAGTGTATTTATTTGCAGAGAAAAATGTTAAGGAATCAGCAGTTTTCAAAAACATAACTTAAAGCAGCGTTTAAATACAGAAGCACCTAGTATGTGCTTCTCTGCCATCCTCTCTTTGGCTAGCAGTTTTTCTCAGAATCCTTGCACCAGAGCCCAAGGGTCTGGAGCAGCTTTGGCCTCTGTGTGGTATGGGGTGCTTCCAGACACATGTCACCTTCATCAGTCACTTCTGAAGTCTTTTCTCCTTACCCTCTCTTACGCTGTTTTTTCATCTCAGCGTTAATGACAAGCTCCATCTTGCCTGTATTACAAGGTAGTTTTAGTGAACAAGCGAAGTACTTGCCATAATGTGCTTCAAAAATTGTGACTTGATGGAGAATGTTTGTTCTTGCTGTCGTGGCAGTAGATAGTCATGGAGGTAGTTTTGCTGGGTGTAGTCTGTCTGGGACGTTTTCTGCCTGACAGGGGAACCCGCGTTTCCCTTTTGGTTGCCCCCTCTGCTGTCAGCTGTTTCTGGTGAGGCCCACTTCGTAGGGCTGGGCGGAGCTGGATGTGTTCTGAGAAGGATCGATGGCTAGAATGATTTTTATTGTCACAGTCCCTTCCACCTTTCAATATCTGTCAACTTTTATTAAAGTTTTTTAAAAAAATTGGCTTTTAAGTATGCTCAAAGGGAACTGCAATAAGAAAAATAAGGGGCTTGAAGAAAGGATAAAAGATAGTGTAGAAAAAAATTCCCTTAGACTTCATTGGAGACACGCACACACACAGACACATGCACACCCTCACACACCCACACCCACACCATACCACACACACATACCGTGTACAAACACACCTGCACACACACCACACCACACACACACTGTGTACACACACACCACCACACCCCCAAACACACCCTATACAGGCACCACACCACACCCATACCCCCCACACACCACACACACAGCCCCCCAACGCGCCCTTCACACACCATGCCGCTCACACACCACACGAAACACCCAGATACACATACACATAACACCACACACAATACCACATACAAACACACACAACACACACCCCACACACACTCACACATAATTGACCCTTGATTAACACATGGGTTGATGGAGCCACACAGTGATGCATGCAGTCAAAAATCCACAATCCACACATTGCTTTTGACTCCGTGAAATCTTAATTCCTAATAGCCTACAGTTGAGCAGAAGCCTTATCAAAACTAGAAATAGTTGATGAACACATATTTTGTGTGTTATATGTATTCTATTGTGCATTCTTACAATAAAGGAAGCTAGAGAAAAGAAAATGTTATTAAGAAAGTCATAAGGAAAAGAAAGTGCATTTACTGTGCTTTAAGTGAAAGTGGATCATCTTAAAGGTCTTCATCCTCTTCATGTTGGGTGGGCTGAGGAGGAAGAGGAGGGTTGGTTTTGCTGTCTCAGAGGGGGCAGAGGCAGAAGAAAAAAATATCCATGTGTCATTGGACCCAGGCAGTTCAAACCCATGTTGCTCAAGGGTCAATTGTATGATTTAAAAATTTTTTAGGTTGTGATAAAATGCACACAAAATGTACCGTGTTTGTAGTAGACAGTTCAGTGGCGTTAAGTGTATTCACAGTGTTGTTCAGGCAATCCCCAGCATTTTCTCATCTTGCGAACCTGAATCCTATGCCCATTAAACAGCACCTCTCAGTTCCCCCTCCCTCCAGCCCCTGGCCGTCATCATTCTAATTGAAGATAATTTTCAGTGTTAGCAGTTGTCTAACAAAAACATGATTTTCCCTCCAAAAAGGAATAAATGGAATGAAATCAAGCAAAAGTCTGAAAACTACAAAGCTTCATGTGTATATTTTGAGATATTATCGCTACGTTCATAAGGAAGGTGTTCTTTACAAGGAAAGATATTTTGTAATGGTTTGAGTTTTTGTGTAAAGCAGTGATTAAGTTTCACCGTTGGAGGAAAATAACAACTAAGAAATTTTCAAGTGTTTCAAAAACATATAAGCTGTCTGACTGAAATTATTAGTCTAAATAGGACAACATACCACACCTTCTCACTTACGTGTGGAATGTAAAAAAGTGAACTTCACTGAAACGGAATAAAATGGTTACCACAGGCTGGAGGGAGAGGGGAATTGCAGAGATGTTAGCCAAAGGACATGAAATTTTAGTTAGGAGAAATAAGTTCCAGAGATGGATTGTACGTCATGGTGACTGCAGTTAATAACAATATGTGGTATACTTGAAAGTTGCTAAGAGTGAATTTTAAGCAGTCTCACCACAAAAGACAAAAATAATGACAAGCATGTGAGGCAGTGCATATGTTAAATAGTGTGATTTAAGCCATTCCACGATGGATTATTCATATATCAGAAGTATCATGTTGTACACCATAAGTATGTACAATCTTTGTCATTGTAAATATTAAATGCTTTTTTAATTAAAAAAAAAATAGGATGGGCATGGGGGCTCACGCCTGTAATCCCAGCATTCTGGGAGGCCTAGGTGAGAGGCCTAGCTGAGGCTTGAGCTCAGGAGTTTGAGACCAGCCTGAGCAACATGGCAAAACCCCATCTCTGCAAAAAATACAAATGTTAGCAGGGCGTGGTGGTGTGCACCTGTGGTCCCAGTTACTTGGGAGTCTGAAGTGGAAGGATCTCTTGAGCCTGGGGAGGTTGAGGCTGCAGTGAGCTGAGGTCGTGCCGCTGCACTACAACCTAGGCAACAGAGCAAGACCCTGTCTCAAAAAAAAAATAATAAAAATAAAGTATACAGTGACTCTAGGATCATGGCACTGTCTTACACTTTCAGCCTCTGAAACAGAGGTGCCCTCGGTATCTGTATGAACGTGTCTTTGGTGTCATGACATAGATTTTTGTCCCCCTGCAACAGCATGAACAGGCTGAACACTTTGCCACGAGGCTTCGGCTCCCTGCCAGCTCTTGAGGTTCTGGACTTGACTTACAACAACTTGAGTGAAAATTCTCTTCCTGGAAACTTCTTCTACCTGAGTAAGAAACTTTCAATTCTATAAATCTCCTCAACCTTGTACTTTGCGTTCTGAGAGGGAAATTTATTTGCCAGGACCCAAACTCCAAGAGAAATTATTGGACAGAGATGATTTTTTCTTTAGAGACTCCTTTTGAATATTCCTTCATAGCTCAGCAGTATGTGCATTTGATATATCGTTGTGTGACACCATTGGGCTGAAGTGGACTTAGTAATGTCATATTAACATTCTGAGAGAGATTATATACCTAAATGAGATCAAGCCTCACATTTAGCTAAGAGACTTGACTTTCTTTTTAAATAGCATGCCAAAAAAAAAAAAAAAGTATCTTCCTATGTTGCTATTAATTCTTTGTAGGATATTTGCTCAGGATATTCCAGTCAATTCTTTATAAAAAATATTTATTAATAAACCACTAACAGAATTTTTAAATTTTCCAGCCAGGATTCTTATTTTCAGCCTTTTAAAAAGTACTCTTATTGACCTATTTATCCAGTACACAGGCATTAAGAAATTATTGGCCACAGGTGAACACACTTTATTCTTTCATATGCAAACAAATTTCTTGCTGGAGATGCTTTTGAAAATTAAAAAATGATTTCTTCTGGGAACTCATGCACTCTTTTGGACAAGGTTTGCTTCCCTTAAGTGAGTGTTCTATTTCTTCAAACAGTAACTTGTATGGCATTCAGCAAATCTGAATTTTCAGAGCTGGTCTCTAAAATTTTATTTTTTACCTTATGTGCATTACCTCTCTGTGACTTTCTCAAGCACATGAAACCAACTATGAAATATTTTCTTGGGCAGTGGAGCAACTGTTTTTATCATGTTATATTAACATGCACTTCTCGGGAGTCTCAGCTACAAAGATCAGTTGAGGCTAGGAGTTTAAGACCAGCCTGGGCAACATAGAGAGACCCTGTCTCTAGAAATAAAAATTTAAAAAGTAGCCAGGCATAGTAGCATGAGCCTGTGATCTTAGCTACTTGGGAGGCTGAGGTGGAAAGAGTGCTTGAGGCCAGGAGTTTGAGGCTGCAGTGACCCACTGCACTCCAGCCTAGGTGACAGAGCGAAACTCTGTCTCTAAAAAATAAATACTGGTAAACAAAACATGTATCTAATTATACTCAGCTTTTTTGGTTGAGGATAAACAGATGCTTTAGAATTTTAGCCTTCATTAGATTGGAATCGTATTATCATTGTGTAATAATTATGAACAAATTTCTGACTACTGATATTCTTAAGTTAGGATTTACTCTGTTAACTTGTCATTATTTTAGCCTCTTTGTCTTCATTTACTTTTGTCCTTAAGGCTGTAGAAACAAGTAATAATAATTAGTCAGATTATGGAACTGAGGAGCTGTGGTTATAGCCTCCATCACCAGAAAGCCTTTCATTAATTTGTACCACAGTGCTATTTACATAGGAAAAGGTCTATTTTAACAGACTTGTATTCTCTTGAAAGAACCCTTTTCCCTAGGTATCCATAAAAGTGGCACAGTAGTGTTCTTTGTTTTACTTTGGATGCAAATGGAGAAATACATGTGAATCAAAAGTAATCTATGAGAAAAATAGCAATCTTTTCTGAAAATGTGCTGAAACTCTGTGCGCCAAAATGCTGGCACCCACAGTTGTTAATTGCGTCATTCCTCTTGGATATAGATGTTTTCCTGGACACACCAGCTACACAATAAGCCAGTAAATCTAAGTTTGACCTGCTTGTTATTATTGGGAGCCCTAGGTATGTCAAAGGCTTTTCACCAAGCCAGGGTTATTAATCAAAGCTGACTCCCTCGTATTGATCAGACCTCAAATGGTTGGGTTCCATGCCACCCTGTTTATATATTGCTGTTTAATTTGCAGCCACCCTGCGTGCACTCTATCTAAGTGACAACGATTTTGAAATCCTGCCGCCAGATATTGGGAAGCTCACAAAGTTGCAGATAGTAAGTAATTTATCTAAATTCTTAGAAAATCAATTCACTGCTGCAGCCTTGTAGGGGTAGAATCAAGTCAATTTGAGCAGGAGTAAGGTTTGTTTTGTGGGAATAAACCACTACTCCTGATAGTGTTTCTTGATTATCCGCCGGCACTTGTAAATAATGGAAAGGACTGAGCTTTAGTAGAAGAGAGGACAGAGAGGATGAGAGTTTCTGTGGAGCACCTTTTAATGTGTAAATATGTTGACAACTCCTTGTTTTCTTCTGTTTAGCTCAGCCTTAGGGATAACGACCTGATATCGCTGCCTAAGGAAATCGGGGAGCTTACCCAGCTTAAAGAGCTCCACATTCAGGGGAACCGCCTCACCGTTCTGCCCCCAGAACTAGGTAAGGTTGCTGATGAATGAACTTAGTTCTGGGTTTCATGAATAACAATTATCCTAATGTAGCAATTCTGAACAACCTGTCTCCTCTTGGCAACTACTCTCCACCTAGGCACCCAGTTCTGATCATTGGAGAACCATTTGTCATTGACCAGAGTTAGCTGTTGTAGGTTTGACCTTCCCCAATCCTGTGTTCTGCAGCTGTAGTGTCCCGTGTCTTAGAAACTGCTGATGAAAGGTGACCCCGCTCAGCTCCCTGCGTGATGTAGTGGAAAAAGCACGGGATTAGTAGTAAGAGCCTTATCCGTGGCTCCTCATTGACTAGCTGGGTAAGCTTTCTGGGTCTTGGTTGGTTATTAATAACTTTAAGTATCACTCTTACTTTTTAACCGCTGAAATTTTTATTGACCTGGAAAAACGTTTACCAAATAATTAAAGTAGTTGTTACGGCTACTTGAACATGTTAATACCTCTGTGGGTCGTGAATTTGCCTCTCTTCTGATCCCATCTTTAGTAGGAATTGTTAAATATGTTCTTGTTGGGAATGGATCCTACTCCTGGCTGCTGAATCCTAATCCTATTTCTCTGCCAGGTCGTTCCTATTTTCAGAGTGGGTTTATGTCCCCCTCCAGAAATAACCTCCAAGCCAGTAATTGTTACTGCTTCGTTCCACTGCAAAAGGTTCACAAGTTCCCTTACTTTTCTTGTGCAGACCCCCCATAGCCTCTGATTTCTTCAATCCTTTGAACCACATCGTTTTCTCAAACTGCGATTATTTACTTTTCTACTCCAAAATACCATCATTTTTAAGAAACATATTGAGGAAGCAGTTCTTTAAACAAGTCTGGCGGTTTGAAGAGGCCTTTTGTTAGAAATTAGAATGCAAGCACCAGGAGGGCAGGGACATTTTTGCATTTGTTCCCTGGGGTATAGTAGGTGCGCAGAAAACACTGACTGAATGAATTAATGAAGCAAGGACCTTGGATGACAGGATGTTAGGAAGGTTATGAGGAGGCTTATGTGGCTAATGGTTACGCATAGGAAGGCTGAGACACAGCACACCTATCAGCACCTAGAGTTCTGTAGGCAGCCATATTAGTCTAAACGGAAGGCAGTCACGTGATTTCGTGGACCAGCTGGGAAGTCCCGCCTCCTCTCTTCCCATTTCCGTTAGCTCTCTTGTTAGTGCTAAAAGACCAGAGGATTATTTAATGTTTTTTTAAGGGCTGAGGAGCAACTCAACGCTTCTCTTTACTGAGTTGCAAGTAGTCCAGTGTTGCTTTGGGAGCAGGGTGACAGAATCAAGAAACGCTTTTTGCAAACATTTTCAAGGCAAAAAACTTCTTGTTAAAGGAGAGATCTTGGGCCAGGCATGGTGGCTCACACTTGTAATCCCAGCACTTTGGGAGGCCGAAGCAGGCAGATAGCTTGAGCCCAGGAGTTTGAGACCAGCCTGTGCAACGTGGTGAAACCCCGTCTCTACAAAAAGTACAAAAAATTAGCTGGACATAGTGGTGCATGCCTGTAGTCCCAGCTACTCGGGAGGCTGAGGTGAGAGGATTACTTGAGCCTGGGAGGTCAATGCTGCAGTGAGCCGTGATCGTGCCACTGCACTCCTGGCTGGGTGACAGAACAAGACCCTGTTGAAAGGGGGAAAAAAAAAAAGAGAGATCTTGTACAGTGGTTAATAACCACAGATGTTAGCATTAGTAATAGCTGGGGAGCTTCTGCAGAACTCAAAAACTTGCTCCCTCCCCAACCTACTAAATCAGAATCTCCATGTGTGAGGTGAATTCTTGCGTAACTTGGTATAAAGCTCACTTAATGCCTCTGACATGTATCCTTGGTTAGCGTGGTTAGTAGGAACGGAAAAATAAATGTGTATTTTGATGTCATTTGATCTTATTTCATTTTTCAAGCAGTGAGGCAACGTAGGATATTAAACAATTATTTTATCAGACAGTAATTTGCCACAAAAATGTCTAGTTGAACCTACGCATGCCTATGTATATATTTTAAATTCTTACTCATTTTGCTCATCTTATTTAAATACTGCATGAGGTCATATTTGTTCAACATTTCTGTAAGGCTTTCCATTAACAAATCATGTATATTTTTATTCAGGTGTAGAATTGATGGGGAAGGCTTTAAATGACTTTATTTTTGCCAGCCGTAATTAGGAAAGCTTAATCTTAACATTTGCCTGATAGCAGTTTTTCCTGATTATAGACAAACACTTAGTTGTAAGTAAGTGATAAACCTTTAGAAGTCACTGTCACAAGCAAAACTCAAGATGGAGACAAATGTACTATTTATTTTTGAATGATTTTTTTTAAAAAAAGTCAAGATTAATATAATACTAATATAGTAACAGCTATTATAATAATAGGTAGTATCTATTAAGGCCTGGAATTGCAAGGCAGTGTAAGTTTTTTCCTGCAGTATCACTTATAATTATCGTAAGAATTATAAGCAGACTTTTTAGAGGTGAGGACGTTGAGGCGTAGAGAGGGTTGGTTGGTGACAAGTCTGTGGGGACACAGCTAGTGACTCAGGTGAGATTTGAACCTGGCAGTCCCTCCTCTGGGTCCAGCTTCCTGATCACGGTGAGGTCCTCTTTGCCACCCATATGCTGGTAAGAGGATTCCTAGAAATGCAGTTTCCAAGTTTGAACAAAACACAACCCCAGCACACTCTCCCGAAAAGGCAGGCGGAGAGATGTTGCTGGATGGTGAGTTGGCGTGGGCTTTGCCGGCATGTGAGCAAGGCTAGCATAACACTTTGCAAAATGCAGCTGAGATGGCCTCTGCGAGACAAATCGCTGGCCCTTTCCAAGCCAGTTGCATTGTCCCCGTGTCTCTTTCCCCTCAGTAAACATGCCCCAGGATGGGATGGTCTTTGGTTTCTTTGTGTCCCCAACACCAGAGGTGACCATCTGGATGCTGCTGCGGGCTGGCTGATGGGCAGTGCTGGGCACTGATGATGCACATGAAGCTCATGCTGCAGGTTTGCTTCTGGGGGTGTTTTAAAGTGTGGATGATGATCTCTCCCTATATATTTTTTACATATCTGAATACAGGAGATAAATGCTTTCGAGATTTCTGTGAAATTTCCTTTCATAATAAATCCAGAGTTTATTGACTTGTAACCTTTTTGGTACTGGTATTTCAGCCAAGCAAGAGTATCCAGGCGAGTTCTGATTTGTCAGGTCTGAGAACGTGCAGGGACACAGCAAAATAAAGTCAGGGGCTTGGCTGGAGGTTTAATATGTGATTGTATTACTTTACCTTTACTGTGTATCTTTGAATAAGCTATTTAAACTGTTATGTCTGGTTCTTAAGTAGTAAAGCACTTGCTTTCATATTAGTCTATATACCTATAAAAAATGAGATGTAAGTTGAGTCTCGTGTACCCATTCATTCATTTATTCATTCGGGTTAAGTTCCTATTTGAGGGCAGATCTTTGAGTCCAAGGAACTTGCCTTTTCCGGTAAAGTAAGAGTCACTTATTCAACAGCTGTTTGTTGAGCCCCTGGTATTTGCTAGGGATTAGGACAAGAGACAGAACCTGCGTTATTGATGATGTTCTAGTGGGAGAGGACAGAAGAAAGAGAGAGAGAATATGAATGACAGATATGTGGTATAAAGAGCTCTGGGAAAAAAATGGAGCATGGAAGGGAGTGCCCAGCTAGGGAAGGGGTAATCAGACAAACCCTCACTCATAGGGTGGTGCCCTTTATGCAGAGACTTAAATGCAGGAGGGAGGTCTCCTGACGGAGAGAATGGTAAGTGCAAAGGTCCTGGGTGGGCTTGTGTTGAGGAAGAGCAAGGCCAGTGTGGCTGGAACAGAGTGAGTAAAGGGGAGAGAGTTGTAAGCAATGAGCTTAGACAGGAAATGGGGTCTGGTTCACATGGGAACTAGTAGGACATTGTCAGAACTTGGGCTTTTACTCCATGTGAAATGGGCACTCCCATAGATGCTTCCGTCCTAATCACCAGAATGTGAGAATTTGTTACCTTATATAGGGAAAGTGACTTTGCTTATGGGCTTTAGAGTCTTGAGATGGGGAGATTATCCTGGATTGCCCAGGTGAGCCCAGTATAATCACAAGGGGCCTCGTAAGAGGGAGGAAGGAGGGTCAGAGGTAGTAGAAGACGTGGTGACAGGAGCAAGAGGCTGGAGTCACTTGTGGAAGGGGCCACAAGCCGAGAAATACAGGCAGCCTCCAGAAACTGGAAAGGCATGCAGCTGGATTTCCCCCCTGCAACCCCGAAGCCTCCAGAAGGAATGCAGCCTTATTGGCACCTCAATTTTAGCTCCATAAAATCCAGTTTTTGGACTTGTGCACTACAACAGTAAGAGACTAGATTTCTATTATTTTAAGCCACTGCTTGTAGTCATTTGTTAGAGCAGCAAAAGGAAACTGATACAAATGGGAAGACATTGAAGGGTTTTGAGCAAAGGCATAGCATGATCTGACTTTCTTATTTCGACACAGAGTCTCATGTGATCACCCAGGCTGGAGTGCAGTGGTGCAGTCATAGCTCACTGCAGCTTCTGTCTCCCAGGCTCAAGCGATCCTCCTGCCTCAGCCTCCCAAGTAGCTGGGACTACAGGCATGCACCACTACGCCCCACTGATTTTCTCAGTTTTTTGTGGAGATGGGGTCTTGCTGTATTGCCCAGGCTAGTCTCAAACTCCTGGGCTTGAGTGATCCTCCTGCCTCAGCCTCCTGAAGCACTGGGATTACAGGCATGAGCCATGGTGTGCAGCCCCTGACTGTTTTTCAGAGGAGTTCTTTGGCTGCTGTGCTGAAAATAGGCTGGAGCGCAGAGGGCAAGGGTGGAAGTGGAGAGTCCGAAAGATAGGAGACTATCACAGCAATCCTGGTGGGAGTAGGTGCTGGCTTCATCCAAATGGTAGTGGTAGTGGTACAAGTAATGGTTGGATACCGGATCTGTTTCAAAGGTAAAACAGGAATTGGTGACAGTTTAGATAAGGGATGAGAGAGTTAAGGTTAACTGTGAGATTTTGGTCTAAGCAACTGGAAGGCTGGGAAAGATTATAGGAAGAGTAGATTAGGAGAGGGATTGAGGAGAGGAGGTCATCCTGAGCTGAGTTTCAGATATCTTAAATTTGAGATGCCTTCGGGGTATCTCATTGAGAAGGCAATGGGGTATAAGAATCTGGAGTCCAGAAGAGAGATCTAGGCTGCATACATAGTTAGGGGCATTATCAGCATACATTTAAGGCTACAAATTGGATGAGATCCCTTGTGTGTGACTGCAGAGAGTGAAAGATTGAGCCTGAAGCCCTGTGGTTCCTAAACACTGAAGCCAGAAGGATCGAGGATGTTTATGGGTCGGACTGACTGCCAGGCAGACATCCATGGCCAGTCAGGGACTGTGGCCACCTCGGTTGACACCACAGATGGCTCCCCATTGCTGGAGCTGTGTGGTATGTTTTAGCTTCATAGGAAAAAGAGGTTCTCTTACGAGGCAGATGGGGGATGGGGGATTATTCTCTTCTTCCTGACATATGCAGTTACCTCAGCCAGGGCAGGACAGTGGAATGCACGTAATTGAAATATCCTCCGGAGCCTGGCTGAATGCAGAAGTCTCTTTTTGCCCAGTATTTTCAGCCAGCATCCAGTCTCCTAAAAAGCAGCCAGCCATGTGGCTAACTGAACTTTCACCCCTTTTTTGTTCTTTTATATATTATTTCTTGAAAGAATTAATTAGTAGAGAGGATAAAAATCCTGCATTGGTAGTGAAGAAAGGAAACTCAATATATACCTTGACCAATCCTCAGAATAGGTCAACAGACCCAGGAAAAAAGAAAGGTGATTTGGGAGCTGGTGGCGTCACCTGGGGTTTGTTAGCAGTTTTCTGTTCCACTTCTGCATTTTCTCACCTGCCGATGGGACCGCTGTTGTGTGAGCTGAAGATCTGGATTCTGTGTTTTGCATAATTCTCTTTCCTGAGCATTCCATGGTTTCTGCTGCTTGTTCTGAATTGGAATCGTTTCTGGTTTCTTGGCTTCTAGGCAATAATGGGACCTCTTCTCCCGCATTTGTTACCCAAATAATTTTGCCTTTGGAGAAGAGGAAAAAAAATCACATTGGTCTGCTTGGTATGCAACAAAACAAAGTGCTATAGACATCAAAACCTTATTTGCACCAATCCCAGCAGCCCATGGGATGTATGTCTGTAACGCTGCATACACCTGGGGCTAGCCAGCTTAGTGCCCTACAATATCTGCCCACAATCGATAGCATTTTTTGCTACAGAAACTATGAGAAGCATAGTATTTTCTAGCATACTTGTGAAGAGTGGAAACAAATATTAATACCCTTCAGAGAGTAAAGGATGTTATGAATTTAGAATTTCCTCTCTATTATATTGTCCAGAATAAACAGAATTAACAATGAGTGGATGTACAGTCAAAAATCTCTTCTGTTATATCTCTTAATCCTTTTCCTGTGGACATTAAGAAGCTAAAGAAAAATAACTTTCTTTACTGAGGCAGGCAAGAAGAAAATCCAGTATTCTTTTGTTTGGTCAATTAAGTCCCTGATTATAAGTGTCTTGTTTATCTTCTCTTCTGTATTGTCATTCTGTCGACTGGTTCCCATTTATTTTATCCAGAGGTTTAAAACATTTTTGGATAGAGGTTAAGTGCTGGACTCTCCATCACTAGGCTTGGGTTCAAACCTCACTCTCCCACTGCCTTGTTCTGTGACCTTCAGATATTGATATAATTTGGCTCTGTGTCCTCACCCAAATCTCATCTTGTAGCTCCCATAATTCCCACGTGTTGTGGGAGGGACCTGGTGGGAGATGATTGAATCATGGGGGCGGGTCTGTCCTGTGCTGTTCTTGTGCTAGTGAATGGGTCTCACAAGATCTCATGGTTTTAAAAATGGGAGTCTCCTACACAAGCTCTCTCTGTGGCTCCTGCCATTCATGTAAGTTGTGACTTGCTTCTCCTTGCCTTCCACCATGATTGTGAGGCCTCCCCAGCCTCGTGGAACTGTAAGTCCAATTAAACCTCTTTCTTTTGTAAATTTCCCAGTCTCGGGTATGTCTTTATCAGTAGCGTGAAAACGGACTACAACAGATACGTTATTTTACCTCCCTTCTATACCTCATGTAAAATGAGGGTAATAACAGCTCCCACCTCGTGGTTTCTTTGTGAGGATTAAAAGGATAATCTGCTTAAAGAATTTAGCCTTGATTCAGGAATGCGTACAGCTGCTCAGTGAATGTTAGGTAAATGAACACACACACGCACATACACATACGGGCACAGTGGATTTTTATGCTATTAAACTTTGACTGTTTAGAGGCCAGCTTTCTGAAACCTGGGCTCTTCTAAAACAGTCTAAGCAGAGAGGTCACCCCAGCCCCACCCTTTTGACAGGGAAGAGGCAGTTAGTTACTGAGTGCTTAGTGAGAAAGAAACAACAGAGTAGATCCAAAGCCAAAGTCTCACCTCACACAGTGGGATTGGTCAATGTATCCTGTGGATAAAAGAAAGCCTGGGAATTATCCTCCTGTGTGAAAATTGAGGCACATAGGAAGGGTCAGAAGAGAAAAGCGAGGGAAAAGAAGGGGCAAGAGGGAGGAGCTCAGATGAAGCGATTCTGCATGGCCAGTACTCAGGGTAGACAAAAGACACAGCAAGAAGAGTAGGCCTGCAGTCCACCCATCCTAAGAATTTTATAATTACAAGCAATTTTCCAAGTCTGTGCCTTTCTTGGGAGTTTTATATTGAGGCTGGGAGCAGGTTCTGGTTGTTCTATGTAGAGAGCTCTGTGATTGGCTTTTTGGTTGGACCATTAGTTGTTTCATTCACTCATTCACTCATTCATTCAGTTCTTTCTTTTTGACATCCTTTATATGATTGTTAACTTGTTCCTAGTAAGTGTTGGGTACTTTGTAGTACTTGCACTAACTGATCAGACTCACTTCTTTATCCATGTTAAGATCTTAAACTACCTCTCTGCAAGTGACAACATTATTTTCTAATCGTTTAATTTCTCACCGTCTTAACGTTACTTTTTGTGACAGCGCTTATTTCATTGGGGATTTTTTTTCCTTCTCCCAGAATTCATGATAACAACCACTGTGGTGAACCAATTGCTTCATTTGTTGTATCAGTTGTGTGCCTACACTATAATGCTTTTGTCACTTGTTTACATATTAGTAATTTATTTCATGTTTAAAATATGCTATATAAATCCATCTTTCGAAATCTTTATTATAAATTGAAAGCATTGTAGAAAAAGAAGTCTCTTCTGGAGTTGGACAAAGTAGTTTAGCTCTCATATGAAATCAATCTTTCTTTCTTTCTTTCTTTCTTTCTTTCTTTCTTTCTTTCTTTCTTTCTTTCTTTCTTTCTCCCTTCCTTCCTTCCTTCCTTCCTTCCTTCCTTCCTTCCTTCCTTCCTTCCTTCCTTTCTTCCTTTCTTCCTTCCTTTCTTTCTTTCTTTTTTGAGACAGAGTCTTGCTGTGTGTCACCCACACTGGCTTGCAGTGGCATGATCATGGCTCACTACAGCCTTGACCTTCTGGGCCCAAGTGATCGTTGCACCTCAGCCTTCCAAGTAGCTGGGACCACAGGCATGCATCACCATGCCTGGCTAATTTTTTAACTTTTTCAGAGATTGAGTCTCCCTATGTTGCCCAGGCTGGTCTCGAACTCCTGAGCTCAGGCGATCCTTCCACCTTGTCTTCCCAAAATGTTAGGATTACAGGAATGAGCCACCCACCTGGCTAAATCTTTTAACTATTTCCTTAAGAAAAGATGTAGTGTGGTTATTAACTATGTCTAGAATAAGCAGACTCCAAATACATAATAAAAAATTTAATTTTTTTAGACTAGATTTTTGATTCTGGGTAATTACCTGCCCTAACCCAAGGCAGCTTTATGTTGTTATCAGAATTGGTTTTCTTGCCTAAATCCTATTACTATGAAAAGAAGATCTAGCTTAATAGGTAGAGCAGTAAGTGACAAGGATGTTCTTTATGGAATTGTAAACTGTGCCACTTACCCATGAATAAGATTGAATTTGTCAATTGATCACTAACATTTTTCAGATTAGTTTTAAGCTAGATATAATTACAGACGTATCTTAGTTTTTATGCAGAATATCGTAAATTGCAGAAGAGTTTCATGCACTTAATCTCAGTTGTATAATGTAGGCAAGGAGAGGTCTCCGGCCTCTTTTTAAAGATGATGGGACCAAGGGAGTTTGTGACTTGCCTAAGGCCACATTATTGACATGGCTTATTATAGACGGAATCCAATTGTTAGTTCAGATCTTTCTAATTCAAAAATAAGCATTCCTCACAATGATATACCCATCAATGTGTCAAAACTGAGCCAATAAAAAGGCCTAATTTATTATTAGATGAAAGATTGCTGTGATTCCAAATATATGCCTTAATTTTATTTGAAAAAGAAAATGTTGGGAATGGAATATTTGTACCCAACTTCGAATTTTGACTTGGATTTTATTGCATGCTCCTACATTTTATTTCTGCATTAATATTTCTTTCGCCATACTTCACAAAAAATCATACCATATCCTTTGATTCCCCTGGCCTTAGCTGATAATCAAAAATGACTCCCGTCAAGTCTCCCACATGATATTTTTGAACAAGTTCCATTTTATATATTCTATTTCAGTGAAATCTTTAGCCCCGGAAAATGTTTTCAGCGTGGATTTTTAAAATGCTAAGTGAATTATATTTCTGCCTGGTGAGTTACTGCCTTTAAGGGGGTGGGAAGTTGCAACACATAAAACGTTTCCGTTTTGTAGTATAAATTTCAGGCAGCCCAGCGTCAGGTTCAGCGGTATTGAGCATGTGCATCAGTCTGTGTTAACACCAGCTGGAAAAGCCTGCCACTGTGTGCAGTGGACTTCCTTTGATTTAACAGGATGCTAAATGTAGTTTTGCCCTGGGAGAAATGCTGGCAGTGCTAACGTTCTGAATTTATTATTTTTTTTAATTCCAGAGGCATGTCTGTAAATACAGTTGTTATCACCTCAATACATATATAATATCTTACATTTATGTAGCCTCTCCCTTTGAGGCATCTCCTATATATTATAGTGTTCCTATGTTAAAAGAAAAAAAAAGCAAGGTTATACTGAGTCAGACCCAAATGGTGTTGCATGCGTGTATGAGTGTGAGAGTTTCTTTCAGAGTGCAGTGGGAGTTTGAAAGGAGTGAAGTGGGTGACAATTGTCCCTCATGTTGTCAACACCAGAAATCTAGGCCTTATCATGACATCATGGATCAGTGTTTCATATTTATGTTTATTTAGACCTTTCCAGAATTCTTCACATTTTCAACTGAGTATTCCATAAGTTGACTACCTATTACACAAAAGCATCTAATTGTACCATTTATACTCCTGTGAAGTTTTAGGTGATAGCATTCTAATATTAGTAAATAAGCTTATGCTTATTTTTTCAACATATGTAGAGTGATTTTAACACGCCCAGTACTATCTCTGTTGCCCTTTATATTTGCTGTTTTAAAAATATCGGCTCTTCTCCTTGGACAGCCCCTATTGAATCCATCTTACCATATCAGAATCTGACTTCCAACCCCATAAACATTGTATTTCTGTAATCAGTTCAGTTTGGGGAGCACTGGTTAAATGAAACATACATAACCCTTACTTTCATAAAGAAAACCTTTGAAAGAAAGAAACAGCTAAACAAATAGTTAAACATTACAAAATGGCTGCTAGAATGTAAGCTTCCCCAAGACATTGGTTTAAGCCACCCTCATCTCTCACCTGGGTTGCTAGAATAACCTCCCAACTGGTTTCCTGCTTCCTACCTTCCCTTTACAATCCATTCTTCACCCGGTAGTCAAGGTGATCTTACAAAATTACAGAGTGGATTGTATGCCTTTGTCAATTAGAGCTCTTTAATGTTCTGTAGGAATATTTAAGGCCCATCTGGCACCCATGGTTTCCATGCTACTTATCACCCTCACTCACTCATGAGCTGCTGTCAATAACTTCCTCTCACTTCTTCATGATCTTTGCTCTCTCCTTGGGATTTTCACCTGAATATTTTTGCAGCTCATACCACACAATTCATACATTCTAAGTGTACAATTCAGTGTTTTTTAGTATGTTCAGAGTTGTAAAATCATTACTACAACTTTAGAACATCGTTCATTACCTCAAAATGAAACGCTGTACCCTTTTCTTTCTTGCTCCCATCCCTCCAGCTCTCCCAGCCCTAAGGGTTTTGTACTTTGGCTCTTACATTTATATCTTTGATCCATTTTGAGTTAATTTTTATATGTGATATGAGATAAGGATTCAGTTTTATTCTTTTCCCTGTGGCTGTCCTGTTGTTTCAGCACCATGTGTAGAAAAGACTGTTCTCTTTTTATCAAATGGTCTTGGCACCCTTGTCAACAACCAATTGACAGCAGATATATAGTTTTATTTTTGTACTCTCAATGCTATTTCATTTATTTATATGTCTATCCTTATGCCAGTACCACACTATCTTTAGTACTATTGCTTTGTAGTAAGTTTTTAAATTGGGGCATGTTAGTTTCAACTTTGTTATTCTTTTTCAAGATTGTTTTAGCTATTTTGAGGCCTGTGAGTTTCCATATGAGTTTTAGAATCAGCTTGTTAATTTATACAAAGAAGCCAACTTGTATTTTGGTAGAAATTGCACTGAATTTGTAGATTATTTCAGAGATTATCATAATCTCAACAGTATAAACTCTTTAGATCCATGAACATGGGATGTTTTTTCCATTTATTTAGACCTTCAATTTCTTTCAGTAATGTTTTGTAGATTTCAGAGTTTGTTTTATACTTTTGCTAAGTTTTTGCCTAAGCATTTTATTATTTTTGATGCTATTATAAATGAAATTATTTTCTTAATTTTACTTCTGGGTTGTTGGTTGCTAGTATGTGGGAATACAGTGGATATTGTATTGATTTTTATTTTACAACCTTGTGAACTCAGTTATTCTCATTTTTAGTGGATTCCTTAGAATTTTCTAAGAGCTATTTTACCTCCTCCTTTCCAATCTGGATGTCTTTAATTTTATTTTCTTGGCAATTACTTTGGCTGCAACTTCTAGTACAATGTGGAATATAGATGGCAAGAGCAGACATCCTTGTCTTAAACCTTAAGGGGAAAGCATCCAGTCATTTACCATAGAATATTATGTTATCTGTAAGATATTTTTTGTGTAACCTTTGTCAGGTTTTACAAATGCCCTTCTATTTTTTGTTTGCAGAATGATTTATCATGAAATGGTGAACTTTGTCAAATGCCTTTTCTATGTCTGTGTGGCTTTTATTTTTTGTATCTTACTTTTTATATATTTGTGGATTTCATTTGTTAGTATTTTACTTAAAATTTTTCCACGTTCATGAGGGATATTAGTTTGTAGTTTTCTTCTGGTATTATAGTATCTTTGTATAGTTTTTGTTTCAGGAATATCGAGTCTCATAAAATGAGTAAAATTTGATAATTTTTCTTTTTTGAATGTTCGAAAGAATTCATTATTGATGCCATCTGGGTCTTGAATTTTCTTTGTGGGAAAGTTTTGAATTATGAATTCAGTTTTTAGATATAAGGCTCTTCAGATTTTCTGTTTCCTCTAGTATCTTTTAGTAATTCTCATGTCTTAAAAATGTACATTTTGGCTGAGCGCGGTGGCTCACGCCTGTAATCCCAGCACTTTGAGAGGCCGAGGTGGGCGGATCATCACCTCAGGTCGGGAGTTTGAGACTAGCCTGACCAACATGGAGAAACCCCATCTCTACTAAAAGTACAAAATTAGCCGAGTATGGTGGCGCATGCTTGTGACCCCAGCTACTCAGGAGGTTGAGGCAGGAGAATTGTTTGAACCCAGGAAGTGGAGTGAGCTGAGATCACACCATTGCACTCTAGCCTGGGCAACAAAAGCGAAACTCCATCGAGAGAGAGAGAGAGAGAGAGAGAGAGAGAGAGAGAGAAAGAAAGAGTACATTTCTTGCAAATCAAAACCACAATGAAATACCATCTCACGCCAGTTAGAATGGTGATTATTAAAAAGTCAGGAAACAATAGATGCTGGAGAGGACGTAGAGAAATAGGAACACTTTTACACTGTTGGTGGGAGTATAAATTAGTTCAACCATTCTGGAAGACAGTGTGGCGATTCCTCAGGGATCTAGAACCAGAAATACCATTTGAGCCAGCAATCCCATTACTGGGTATATACCCAAAGGATTATAAATCATTCTACTATGAAGACACATGTGCATGTATGTTTATTGCAGCACTGTTTACAACAGCAAAGACTTAGAACCAACCCAAATGCCCATCAATGATAGACTGGATAAAGAAAATGTTGTCCGTATACACCATGGAATACTATGCAGCCATAAAAAATGAGTTCATGTCCTTTGCAGAGACATGGTTGAAGCTGGAAGCCATCATTCTCAGTAGCCTAACACAGGAACAGAAAACCAAACACCACATGTTCTCTCTCATAAGTGGGAGTTGAATGATGAGAACACACGGACAACAGGGTGGGGAACATCACACACCGGGGTCCGTTGGGGGGTGGGGGGCAAGGAGAGGGAGAGCATTAGGACAAATACCTAATGCATGTTCGGCTGAAAACCTAGTTGATGGATTGATAGGTGCAGCAAACCACCATGCTACATGTATATGTATGTAACAAACCTGCAAGTTCTGCACAGGTATCCCAGAACTTAAAATAATTTTTTTTTAAAGTACATTTCTTTTGAGTTAGTCTGTGTTGTCCCCATTTTTATTTGTTAATTTGTGTTTTCCATTTTTCCCCCCTTTGATTGATTGGTCCAAATAGCCAGTTGTAGTTTCACTGAGTTATTTTATTCTTTGTTTTGTATTTCAATAATTTGCTTTTCTTCTCATTCTGAGTGCAGCTGGCTCAGATTTTTCTAACTTGTTTAGGTGAAAGCTTAAATGATTGATTTTTAGTTTTTCTTCTTTTTTTTTTTTTTTTTTTTTGAGATGGAGTCTTGCTCTGTCGCCCAGACTGGAGTGCAGTGGCACTATCTCGGCTCACTGCAAGCTCTGCCTCTCGGGTTCACGCCATTCTCCTGCCTCAGCCTCCCAAGTAGCTGGGACTACAGGTGCCCGCCACTGCGCCCGGTTCATTTTTTGTATTTTTTTTAGTAGAGACGAGGTTTTACCATGTTAGCTGGGATGGTCTCGATCTCCTGACCTCGTGATCCGCCCACTTCAGCCTCCCAAAGTGCTGGGATTACAGGCGTGAGCCACTGTGCCCGGCCTCTTCTTTTTTAATATAAGCATTTCAAGTTAGAAATTTTTCTCCATTGTTTTAGCAGCATCTCACACATTCTGTAATTTCATTATTCAGTTTCAAATGTTTTCTTTTGTAAGACCTGTGGCCTGTTATTTAGAAATTGATTATTTGTTTGTTTTCAAGTATTTGGAGATATTGGAAACATTTTGTTACTGATTTCTAATTTAAATTATGTCCTGATCAAAATTCATAATCTATATAATTCTAATCCTTCACAATTTGTTGACTTGTTTTATGGGCCTGCATATTCTCCAATTGGTGAATTTTACAAGCACACTTAAAAATTTTATGTGCCCCATCAGTGTTCCATAAATGTTAGGTTACATTAGTTGATACAACTCCCAATAATGTTGTTTTTTTTTTCCTTAAGTTAGTTATCTTAAATAACTTTAGAGAGGAGGAAAAAGTTTTTTGAATTGACTGCCACTTCTCTATTTACCATTTCTGACACTCTTCTTTCCTTGATGTAGATAGGCGCTTCCATCTGGTATCATTTACCATTATCCTGAAGAATTTTTTCTTTTGTATTTATTGTAATACAGTTACTTTTGGTCATTAATTAGCTTTTGTTTATCTGAAATATTTTTATTTTGCTTTCAGTTTTTGGAGGAATTTTTTTTCAGGATATGAAGTTTCAGGTTGACAGGTTTTTAATTTTTTTTACTTCTACCTTGCTTCAAGGGTGTTTTCTTGTCTCTGGTTTGCGTTGTTTAGTGTCATTCTTACTTTGTCCTCTGTGTCTATTTTTCTGTGGCCTCTTTTAAAATTTTCTCTTTATCATTGAGTTCTAGCAGTTTGATATGTAACATGTTCTTTATTCCTTTTTGACAGTTTTATGGAGCTTGTCTGATATATGGGTTTATAGTGTTCATAAAATTTGGTAAATTTTCAGCCATTTTTTTAAATTGATTGGTTGGTAAGTTAGTAATTTTCAGCCTTTTTTTAAAATTGATTGATTGACTGATTTCCCATCTGTCTCTCCTCTACTAGAACTCACATTACTCTTATGTTAGATCACTTGATATCTGTCACAGGTCACTTATACAAAACTTTTTGTCTTGTTTTGTTTCTTTCAAGCATCTTCACCTCATCCTCCTTTTGGCTTCAGTTTGGATAGTTTCTTTTGCCCTGTCTTTAAGTTCAGTGATTTTTTTTGTTCTGTAGTATCTAATCTCCTGATAAGCATATTTAATAAAATTTATTGTTTCAGATGTTGCATTTTTCACTTGCAAGTTTTCCATATAGCTCTTCTTATAATTTCATTTCTCAATTTAGATACTATTTATTTCCCTTATTATGTTCATGTTTTTCTTTAAATCTTTGCACATATTTTAAATTGCTGTTTTAACATTTTTATCTGGTAATGCAATTTCTGATTCTGTTTGTGTTGACGGATTTTTCTTTTGTTCATAAACCACTTTTTTCCTCTTACTCTGCATGTCTTTTTTTTTGTGGGTTTTTTTTGTTTGTTTTTTGATTTTGGGTTTTTACTGTATTGTAGACATTAAGAATAAATTTTTGGTTGTATGAATTCTTTTTGTCTTCCTTTATGGTCTGTTGAGTTTCATTCTAGCAGGTCTTTAATTTTTGATTAGCTTGATTGTTTCAAGGCTGGTTTTTAATGCCGTTTGGAGTTGGTCCTTACTAGGCTTTACTCCTGGGCTAGATTAACCCTATTCTTAAGACATCTGGGATTACTACCTCATGACCAGGGTGCTTAGTGACATCTCTACTCTGGCTCATCAGAGTGTGAGTGTTTTCTGGTCCTGTGAAAACTCCAGTAATTGTTTATCTTATGTCTTCTTGTAGTTGGTCTTTCCCTGGTAGTTATATCTTCCTTGTGGTTGTTCTTTCCGAACCTTGAGGAGTCTTGTCCTGAACATTGCAGTTAATATTTTGGCAAAGATCCATGGGAATTCCTATGCAGCTTTCTGGGCCTCTTTTTCTTCATAGCTCCTTCTTTCCTGCTACCTTGCCCCACAGATTCCAGCTCCTTGAGTAGCCTCAAACTCTGATTTCTGCCCCTTCAATTCAGCATCACCGTTGTATTTTTTGATCCACTCTTGCACAGCTGTCTGGAAACGCTTCTCAGAGAAAACCAGAGTGAATGTAGAGTTTTCCTTACTCATTTCCCTTCCCTCACGCATCACAGTCCTGTGCTGCTTGTTGCCTGATATGGTTTGGCTGTGTCCCCGCCCAAATCTCATCTTGAATTGTAGTTTCCATAATCTCCATATGTGGGAGGGACCCAGTGGGAGACAGATGAATCACAGGGGCTGTTAGTCCATGCTGCTGTTCTTTTGATAGTGAGTTCTTACAAACTCTGATGGTTTTATAAAGGGCTTTTTCCCCTTTTGCTTGGCACCTCTCCATGCTGCTGCTATGTGAAGAAGGACATATTTGCTTCCCCTCTGCCATGTTGGTAAGTTTCCTGAGGCCTCCCCAGCCATGCTGAACTGTGAGTTAATTAAACCTCTTTCATTTATAAATTATCCAGTCATGGTTATGTCTTTATTAGCAGTATGAGAATGGACTAATACATTGCCCAATATCTAGAAGCATTTCTATTATACATTTTGTCCAGTTACTTCAGAATGCCAGAAGTAAAAGTCTGGATTAATTTTTGATAACTGCCAATGTGGAAAGGTATAATTATTTTTCTGCTCTTTTCTTACCTATTTACACAACCTCCAGAGGTTATTTTTGCTCAGGTCATCCCCTCAACCCTGCATGCACTGGCTGGATTCCATAGCAGACATAGCAGTATTAGGATGCATATCAGACTTCATGTTATGTACACATGTTCTTTAAGACCATTTTCATCTTTATTCTTGGTATTATCAAGTTTTTAACCTCTAGAAGAATTTCTTGGTCTTTATTGCTTTTTAACTTATCTGTTAATGCACTGTTATAGCCGAGACCAACTGTATTAGTTTGCTGGGTCTGCCATAACAAAGTGCCAAAGACCGGGTGACGTAAGCAACAGAAATAAATTTTCTTGCGTTCGTGGAGATTAGAAATCTAATGTCAAAATAACAGAATTGGTTTCTTCTGAGGGTTTAAGGGAAGGATCTTTTCTAGACCTCTCTCCTTGGCTTGTGGGTGGCCCTTTTCTCTCTGTGTCTTCACTGTGCCTTCCCTCAGTACCTGTTTGTGTTCGGCTTTGCCCTTCTTATAAGGACACCAGTCGTATTGGATTAGGATCCACTCATATGACCTCATTTTAACTAAATCATCTCTGTAAAGTCACCATTTCCAAATACAGTCACATTCCAAGATATTGAGGGTTGGGATGGAATTCAGCCCATAACACCAACCATTTCTCATGTTTCTTACTTTTTGGTTCTAAGCCTTGGTGTAAAACTTGATATCCTGTGATACTGTTTCATTGTTCACCTGCTTATTCATGTCATCATTCTTTTTCATTATTGCAACAATAAGTCAAGTTTCCTTAAGCCATTATTTTTAATCTTTTCAAAAATCTTTGAGAAACAAGTGAAACCTATGGAGATAACCCCAGTATATATTTTCACATATGAAATTTTACATCTAATTTGGAGAGTTTTAAGATGCCCCCATATCCACGCATGTGCCCTTTAGTACAGAATTCCCACCCCAAATATTCATCATTGTAACCCTTTATTCTAGGTTCCATCCACTGACTGGTATAGATGTCATTCATGTATATCTACCAGATTTCCTCCTAAATCACATGCAAATGAAGAAGAGTGTGTGAGCACAGGATGCATGAATGCCTAGTGCAGGAAGTTACAGGTATTGAAAGGGAAAAGCAATACATCACTCATTTGATCTGCTCTCTTTCAGATCATAGGACGTAGTGGTAGATGGTCACATATTAAACTTTAAAGAGGTGTTGGCTTTCTTCCCCCTTGCATTTAAAAGGTTATGTGCTGCAATGTGAGACAAATAAATCATGATTCACTACAACAGTGTTGCAGTCAGTTATATAAATTGCCAGTGAAACACTAAATCTGTCACTTTGTGTGTTCCGACAATTTAGCAATTGGAATCGTGTTGGAAGAGGACTGACTGGGAACAAAAGAAGCTGATATAGTGGCAGACGTAATTAGCAAGATCAATGGTTAGTGTTAAAGGTTCATTGTTTGGTCATTTTGGTTGACTGAATTGAAAGCAGTTGCTATCTAAAAGAGTTTGCCAGCTGTAATTTGCTATAAGAGAATGCAGAAAAGTTAGTTGCCCAACTTTATAACATCTTGGAGACTTATTTCTCAACTTGCTGTGTTCCTAGGACAGTGACCGAAAGATTCAGCTTGTTCTTCTCATTCAAGCTCATTCAAGCTTTTAATAGATATTCTAGAATTTCTGCATGCTCAGTATATATTCATTTTTTTACTTTAGCTGTTCACCTACTTCTTTCACAAAAAATTTTCGGGTCTGTGTTATAGCCTTTTTAACAGTTCTTTGAGCCCTAATTTATCACAGCTTTCCGTTTCTTCAGACTATGAGAGTTTTCACCGATCACTACTTGAACTGTAGCAAACACCACTTTGAATAACATTGGGTTTTCTGTTTTTGTTTGTTTGTTTGTTTTGAGACAAGAGTCTCACTCTGTCACCCAAGCTGGAGTGCAATGGCGTGATGTCAGTTCACTGCAACCTCTGCCTCCTGGGTTCAGGCAACTCTCCTGCCTCAGCGTCCTGAGTAGCTGGGATTACAGGCACCTGCCACCATGCTTGGCTCATTTTTTTTTTTTTTTTTTGTATTTTGGTAGAGATGGGGTTTCAACATGTTGGCCAGACTGGTATTGAACTCCTTCGTAAGCCTTTCTGAAAAGCACAAAAGTTCTGACCCAGTTCTGTTTCTAACAGAGCTACTAACCTAGCGAAACCTGAAGAATAGTTAACCTGTTAAATTGGAACACCAAGTGTCACTGCAGTAGAAATGTAGCCTGGGCAGAAATCATCATGGCTTGAGATAGTCTAAAAAAGCTTCAGCAGTATCTTAGTCAGCTTGGGCTGCTGTAACAAAAATACCATAGACTGGGTGACTTAGACAGCAGAAATTTATTTCTCATGGTTCTGTGGGCTGGAAAATCTGAGATCAAAGTGCTGGCTTATTCATTTCCTGGCAAGGTCTCCCTTTCTGGTCCCAGGTGACACATCCTTTCTGTATCATCACATGGCAGAGAGATCATTTTTCTTGTGTCTGTTCTTATAAGAGCACTAATCCTATTTATAAGGGCTCCACTCTCATGACCTAATTCTCTTCCAAGGACTCTACTTCCAAATACCGTCACATTAGCACTTAGGGCTTTAATATATGGATGTGGAGGGGTCATAAATATTCAGTCCACAGCAAGCAGAGGTGAGACTTTAGCTGGCACATAGCAGAATCAACAACGGTAAGAGAAAATGCAAAGCAGTGGTATATATTACATTTCATGACTTGAATATAGATTTAAACTGTTACTAGGCCATGGTCTCTGTCCCTTTGTGTACTTTCCATGAGCACTCATCAGAACTCCTGCCTTTCATTCAGCTAGGTCTTCTGTGACTAGTTGGGTAATACTGAGGCATCAGTTTGGTGGAAGCTACTGATACTGTACTTCCTCATTTAGCCCAGTTGGTTCTCAGAGTTTGTAAGTCCATCGGCCCCTTAAGGAAGTCAATGAAAGCCATAGATTCTGTCTAGGAAAAATTGTATATACTTGACCATGGGACCTGGGATTAAATATCTCTGCCCTGTCCCTACAATATCGGCTTATCTTAACCACTCTCAAAAGTGTTGGAGTTAAATGGCAGAAAGCTACTTTTTATATCTCAGTAGAAAAAAAATGAGCAAGAACACATATTTCACAAGAGAAGATTGATGACCAAGCCTATAAAAAACTGGTCAGCCTTAGTAGCAGTCAATGAAATGCAGATTAAAACAAGTTACTATTTTTTAGAATATCGATTAACAAAGATTTTAGAAAAAGATAATGCAAAGTGATAGTAAAGGTTTGGTGAAATAGACATTTTCATGCGTTGCTTTTGGATTGTAAATTAGCATGTTAATTCTAGACCCATTTTTGGAGTATATGCCAGGCACTGTAAAAGCTTCCAACCTTTTGTTGCAGTAAGCTCCCTTGGAATTCTATCATCAAGAAATAATCAGGAACTCAGAAAAGGTTAGTATAAATATGTTTTTTCCCACAGTATTTTTGTTTTGTTTTGTTTTGTTTTTTTGAGACGGAGTCTCGCTCTTTCGCCCAGGCTGGAGTGCAGTGGCGCTATCTCGGCTCACTGCAACCTCCGCCTCGCAGGTTCACGCCGTTCTCCTGCCTCAGCCTCCCGAGTAGCTGGGACTACAGGCGCCCACCCCTGCGCCCGGCTAATTTTTTGTATTTTTTAGTGGAGACAGGATTTCATTTGCCACAGTATTTTTAACAGTAGAAGCTTTGAGGGCACCCTGATATAAAAATGGTTAAATTAACTAGTAGATGATGGAACATAAAATGACATGAGAATACTTACAATAGCACATTACAAGATTGCATTTACAAGGCTGGGTGCTATGGCTCAGCCTGTAATCCCAGCACTTTGGGAGTCTAAGGCGGCTGGATCAGGAGTTCTAGACCAGCCTGGCCAACATGGTGAAACCTGTCTCTACTAAAAATACAAAAATAAGCTGGGCGTGGTGGTGGGCACCTATAATCCCAGCTACTTGGGAGACTGAAGCACGAGAATCGCTTGAACTCAGGAGACGGAGGTTGTAGTGAGCCAAGATCACGCCATTGCACTCCAGTCTGGGCGACAGAGTGTGAGACTCAGTCTCACTGAAAAAAAAAAAACAAAACAACATTGCTTTACAGTGTGATTCCAGTTACAGAGAATATTCACATAGCTGCATAAATGAATGAAAAAGTTACTGGTTAATGTCTCTGTATGTTGGGATTCTCAGTGATTTTATTTTTCTACTTGTTTTTTATTTTTTATAATTCCTCCAGTGTGTTGGTGTTAGCTTTATAGATTATATCAAGTAACCTTTTGCTGCACAACAAAATAACCCCAAACCTAGTGAATTAAAACAAAACCATCTTACAATTTTGTCAGAACTGTCCAAGCTGATATTTACTGGGCTCTTTCCTGAATGTAGGGTCAGCTGGAGGGTTGGCTAATAGGATACCCTAGGATGGTCTTCATGTGTGGTGGTTGGCAGACCATTGTCCAAGGCACTGCAGTTCTCTTCCAGGTGGCTTCTCACGCCTTCTGATGTGCTAGCTTGGATTTGTTCACATGGCGGTCTCTTCTAGGGATAGTACGAGCTACAGCTCACGTGTGTGAGGTGCAAGTTGATACAGTTTGGATGTTTGTCACCTCCAAATCTGATGTTGAAATTTGATCCCCAGTGCTGGAGGTTGGGCCTGGTGGGAGATCTTTGGGACATTGGGGCAGATCCCTCTTGAATGGCTTCGTGTGTCCTCATGGTAATCAGTGAGCTCTTGCTTTATGAGTCCCCAGGAGAGCTGATTGTTAAAAAGAGCCTGACACCTCCCTTCCCTCTATCCCTCCATCCTCTCCATGTCATCTGTACACAACAGCTCCCCTTCCCCTTCTGCCTTGAGTGGAAGCTTCCTGAAGCCCTCACAAGAAGCAGATGCTGGCGCCATGCTTCTTGTGCAGCCTGTGGAACCAGGAGCCAAATAAACCACTTTTCTTTATAAATTACCCAGCCTCAAGTATTCCATTATAGCAACACAAAAATGGACTAAGACATAAGCCCAGGTACACAGGCACTTTCCAAGTCTGTTTAATTCACGTTTGCTAATGCCCTCTCTATTGACCAAAGCAATTCACATGATTAGTCCCAGAGCCAGTGTACAAGGAAACACCAAGGGCATGGAAGGTACAGGGGAGAGGGAGGGATGATCACAGCTGTTTTTGCAAACAATTTTTGACATAAACTGTGGTAATCAATGCCATAAAAAAGAAAAATAAACCCCTAACTCATCTGAATTCTAGTGCACAGCCTTCTGAGAGTGATAGTATCTTTATGTTTTGACTTCTTAAGAGGTCTCCATATCTTTTCATGCCTTTGTGGCTATAAGGAGTAGGGAAGAGGGGGGCGGGCAGATCACCAGCCACCTTCCTTGGCCATCTAGCCTACAGTTAGCCTTCCTTGACTATCTAGCCGGCAGTTCCCCTACCACTCCCTTTTCAGCCTGAGTGGCCATGTACTTGGGCTTATCTGTTAATTTTTCTTTCTGTTTCACTGAAACTTCCTGCCACACCCAGAAGAAAACCAATATCATGGTACCCACAGGGAGGTGAATAGAATTATAATCGAAGAGTGTTCATTTTGTGGGTCTGAATTGGAAGTGTATTTTTGTTTCTGCAGTATCGCTAATAATGTTTCATAGCCTTCTGTAAGAATTAAAACATGTTGCATTTAATTGCAAATTTTCTGTGCCAAGACAAAAGTAGATTATTCTACTCTCACTTTGTGTAACAAGAGGCAAAAGCTTCCATAGATGCTTTATGAATAGTATTTTGAGGCCTAGAAAAATAAGTTGCAGAATAGCTGAAAGTGCTAATGGAGATAAATATGCAGCATATGTTTGCATAGTGCCTTAGTTTCCTATTGCTGCTATAAACAATGAGCACAAACAGTGGCTGAAAACAGCACCAATGTATTCTCTTACGCTTCTGGAGGGCGGAAGTCTGAGATCTCTTTCACTGAATTAGACTCCACATGTCACCCAAGTCAGTTCCTTCAGGAGGCTCTAGAGGAGAATGGCTCCTTGCCTTTCGCAGCTTCTAGTGAGTGCCTGCATTCCTTGGCTTATAGCCCCTTCCTTCATCCTCAGAACCTACCACATCATTGTCTACTACCGTCATCACATTGCATTCTCCTCATACTCTGATTCTTCTCCCGTCCCTCTTATAAGCACCACTGTAATTATATGAGGCCCACCTAGATAACCTCCCCAACTCAGGATCCTCCACTTATCCACTTCAGCAAAGTCCCTTTTGCCTCATAAGCTGACATGCACAGGTTCCAGGGATTGGGACAGAAATATATTTGGGGAGCCATCACCCTGCCTCCCACACATAGTAACACACTTATGAACCTCATAGTTCCGTTGCGTTTGTGAAAATGGTTTTTTCCCCCTGCTTCATGACGGGCCCACCTCTCATCTTCTGGATGAGCTGGCTGGTCTGCAGGGTTCTGCCTCACTTCCTGATCCTGATTCCAGTGGGATTTGGATCTGGGTATGATGAAGGGTGTAGGTGTATATGTGACTGATTTTTATTCTTCATATTGGGGAGAAATGAAGTTTATTTTGCTCTCCTCCCTCATTCTCTATATTATTATGATTAATAGCTTTTGACTCCAAACTATTTTGAAATATGAGTCTTTTATGACGTATTTTGACAGCAGCAATGGCTTGCTTTTAGCTGTTCTAACAGGAGTAAATGACAGGGGCCACTCGCTCATTATTTTATACCCAAGTAATCAACCAAAGATGTCATGTCCAGAAATAACACTAAAATATCAACCACCCAAACCTCTTACAAATAGTCTCATTCAGAGGGTTGGAATCTGCCTTACTTGCAGTTTTGAAAGATACAATTTGTTGAAGACAGGGAGCCCTAAGTGATTTCTTTCTCTCTCCGAGATGCCAGATGGATGTTGAATGAAGTCCAGTTTTTAGTTTTTTTGTAGATAATTTTTTTAAGTTTGTGGTGGTGTTTTGGATCTTCATCCGTGTGTTCTCCCTCCTCTAGTCCCCCACGGCTACCCACAGCCTGGCAGCGGTATGGTTGCCTTGGTACCTGTTCCTGAAGGCTGTCTGCAATGAAATTTGGTTGTCTAAATAGCACGACTTGTCATCTAAAAGTAGAAGTCATTAGCACGACGCCGTTTGGCTAGTGGTGTCTTGAATGCTGTTTTAAAAATCTTCTTATTTTATCACTTTACTGTTACTGTTTACTCATGTCATCACTGGAAATTTCAGGGCCTGGTTCACAGTATGGATCTGGAGTGAAAAATACTAAATGTTCTCCCTAAGAGTCTCCCAGAACTTGTGCCAAGAACAGTGGCCCGAGTTGGACATTCTGTATGTTTTTAGAGACACAGACTGAAATTCCAGCCCTGTTATTACCTTGCATGATCAGTAATACTTGCATATTGGTAGCGGCAGTCCACGATTGAACAGCCTTCTGCTGTTTCTGAGGGAAATGAAATTCCTGCCAGCTTCTATTTGAACTTTAATTGGCCTTCATTGTGATCGTGAATTTGCCAGAAACACATATTTATCTCAGAAAAGGTAGAAGGTTTTTTAAGTTTGATATAAAAGTTGAATTGGGTGCTTTGGGAGGATTTGTATCAATTTGCCTCCAATCAAGTTATCTCCTCTGTGAAATTATAACAAAAGATGCAGCCAGGCGGAACATAGGCACTCTTTCCGCCCAGGTGAGTCCACTCTGAAGTCAATGACTCCTGTCACTATAGGTAAGATGGGAGGCCACATCCTGTTCCCTTATGGTAGGCATCTTGGCAAAAACCACCAACTGGCAGCACATTAATTAGTTCCTTGAAACTCTTCCCTCATTAACTCCAGGTAAGTTGTTAAAGCAAATGTTCTGGAGTTCAGAGTGTTGCTTTTGATAATGAGAAAACAAGTTTAGTCATCAGAATCTGTCATCTTGTTTATAAAACAGTCAAACCATATGCAACGCCCTTCTGCCTGGTGGATTTTGTTTTGTTCCTTGAACCTACTGGCTCACTTCATCCAATGCCTACAGATAGTACATAAAGAGGTCCATTTTTTTAGGTACATTAAATACTACAAATTTTGGGAGGGGAGGTAGAGTAGGAGCGTGGTGGGCAGAAGGCAGCCGGGCCATTTTTTTGGTAACTAATTCAGTATAAGAAAAAAGATGGTATTGCTATCATAAAAATAATTTATATTCATTTTTTCAACCAACTGAAACATTCAGAAAGCTAAAAACATTTCAGTCAAATTGCCACCACGTTGAAATAATCAGAAGTATGTTTTGGTGACCATCATTCAAGATGCGTTCCTGGCCGGGTGCAGTGGCTCACGCCTGTAGTCCCAGCACTTTGGGAGGCCTAGATGGGCGGATCACGAGGTCAAGAAATTGGGACCATCCTGGCCAACTTGGTAAAACCTTGTCGCTACTAAAAATACAAAAATTAGCTGGGTGTGGTTGTGGGTGCCTGTAATCCAGCTACTCAGGAGGCTGAGGTAGGAGAATCACTTGAACCTTGGAGGCAGAGGTTGTAGTGAGCCGAGATTGTGCCACTGCACTCTAGCCTGGTGACAGAGCAAGACTCTGTCTCAAAAAAAAAAAAAAAAAAAAAAAAAAAAAAAAGATATGTTCCTAAGATAGACAGAAATGTAGGTCAAGAAGTAGGTAACTATATTGACAAATGAAGAAACATAATATTTTTAAACGTAAATTTGAATCCGAGAAAGGAAAATCAGATGAAGTAATTACTGAACTTTTACTATGTGAGTCCAAGAATATTAAGCTATTACTTCGTAAAATATTATTCTAAAGTAAAAATAACAATTACAATATTGAGAAGTTTTATATGTATATACACATATGTACGTGCATATGTATCTACATTCTGTGTATGTTTTGTACATATATAACTATTTTTAAACTGTAATTTTCAAAATAGCTTTGATAGCTTTTTGATTTGTTGCTTATTTGGCTAGATTTTTTTTTTTTTTTTTTTTTGAGACGGAGTCTTGCTCTGTCACCCAGGCTGGAGTGCAGTGGCGCATTTGGCTAGATTTAATTGCCAAGAATTTTATTTTATTTTTTTCAAATATGGTTTATGTTATATGTCCTGTGTTCCTGCATACTTGATACCTTAGTCCATTTGGTGCTACTTTCACAAAATACTTGAGACTGGGTAATTTATAAATAATAGAACTTTATTTCTTACCATTCTGGGGGCTGGGAAACCTGAGATCAAGGAGCCGACAGGTTCAGTTGTCTGGCGAGGGCTGCATTCCATCTGGTGACACTGCATCCTCTGGAGAAGAGAAATGCTGTATCCTCCCGTGACAGAAGGCAGAAGGGCAAGAGGAATGAACTTCCCTTCTCAAGCCCTTTTATAAGCTCACCGAATCCCTTTCACAAGGGTTTAGGTGTGCTTATAAACATCATGACTTAGTCACCTCCTGAAGTCCCCGCCTCTCAAGATGCTTTCGTTAATAATTAAGTTTGAACATGAGTTGTAGTGGGAACAGAAACATTCAGACCCTAACACTTCAGAGTATCTGTTCCTTTCTCATTTAATAGATAATTTGTCTGGGTATAAAAATCTCAAGTCACCTTTTCTTTTACTAGAACCTTGTAGATACTGTTTTTGGGCATTGAATTTCCTTAATGTGACACTAGGGGCTAACTTGAGTTTCCCACTTAATGATGACTTGCTTTCTCTACTAGTATGTACATAGGATTATTTATTTTTATTCATATTCTCTCTTCTCCTCTCTCTATTAAAGCATTGTACATGTACAGAAAAGTGCATATAACATAAGCTTATAGTTCAGTGAATGATCAACATGCAAAAACTCAGGACAACTATTCAGGTGAAGAAATAGAACACCACTGGAGTTTCAGAGTTTCCTCTGGTCTCCTTTCAGTCATTAGGCAGGCCTTCCTCTCTGCTCAAACGTAGCTACTTCTTCACCTTCTAATATTATTGAGTTTTGCTGTTTGGGGATTCTACGTCAGCGGAACCATTCAGTATGCATTCTGGCTGCTTTCACTCAACATTGCTTTTTGAGATTGATCCCGATTGTTGCATAGAGCAGTATTTCATTCATTTTCCTTGCTCCCATGATATGTGAATTATCTGTGTGTCAGCCCTAGTTCTCGTTTGAGCTACTTAGTGGCTTAAGCAACAGCCCCGTCACTTTTGAGTCATTCCCCACTTTGGGACTGGCAGTGAAATAGAGGCTGTCAGTGGGCTGATGAGTGAGCACTATGTCCCCTCCCTCGTTCCTGTCACTTCCTTCTCGGACAGCAAAGTCACTGCTCGTGATTCCCCCTTCTGCTCTTCTTCTGCCGTGTGCTGTTAGCAGGGTTTCTCTGGGGATACCCACTGCTGCCCCTTTTCTTTTAGTACGTTCTCACTCAGATCTTAGCCCTTTAGCCAATGGCTCATTTCAGTGGTCTTTTAGGATTGAGAAAAATCTGTGTCATGTTTGCATTCCAAGGAGCCATGTGTTCACTGCTAATGCCCTCCCTCATTTTGGTCCAGTTTCCCTGTATTCAGCTGATGTTCATTATAGTTTCTGGTGTTGGAGTAATAACCATTTATTTATGAAAGCATTTTATTATATTTTATTCTTTTCTCTTTCACAGTAGATTTTAGGGAAGGAGAATACACAAAAATGTTTTTGTTCCTTCCTATTTAACTGCATGTCTCAGCTGGGCACGGTGGCTCATGCCTGTAATCCCAGCACTTTGGGAGGCGAAGGCGGGCAAATCACCTGAGGTCAGGAGCTCGAGACCAGCCTGGCCAACATGATGAAACCCCGTCTCTACTAAAATATAAAAAAATTAGCTGGACATGGTGGCAGGTTCCTGTAATCCCAGCTATTCGGGAGGCTGAGGCAGGAGAATCGCTTGAACCCACGAGGTGGAGGTTGCAGTGAGCCAAGTTCATACCACTGCACTCCAGCCTGGGCAACAAGAGTGAAACCCCATCTCAAAAAAATAAATAAAAATGCATGTCTCATAAGTTAGCTTAGGAATAAGTGCATTTAACAACCCAGGACTGATAATGCAGAGGTTTACTAACATGGTGAATATTTACCATGTTGGCATATCTGTGCACGGGTGGACTGAGTTTCCTTTTGGGGCCATCTCAGTCGCCTTCCCTGTTGTTTGTCCCAGCGTCCTGCCCTCCACCCTCTAGTCCATCTTCCTTCAGGCCTGGCTGTCCACTGTCGTGTGTTAGCCCTGACACTTGCCTACCCATCTGAAGTTTCCCATTCTTCTTGGAGGCTGGTTAGCTCAGAAGAATGCTTTAACTAGAGGGGGTAAATCATAGTATGCGGCTAGCTTTATGTTCCTTTATAGGTTTTTAATATCAGGGAATGGAGAATTATTGTATGCTGCCTTTGAGTATGAGCTTAATATTCTCATTCATCATCAAAAAGCATCTGAAATCTGCCTTTGGAGCTCTTGCTCAAATGCTTCACTGAACTGTAGGGAGGTGCTTTTTGTTCTAATGTGGATAATTTGGTGCCAACATGGCAGTCCCTTCAGAGCCGTAACTTTACAGAAGGAACAGTATCTCTTTAAAAATAGACACAGGTTTAAGATTTAGAGTGACAGCAACATTTTTGAGAAAATTTTTCATCTGAAGGTTGAAAAAACATTGGATCTTATATAATTAAAGAGAAATGTAACCTTTATGTCTGACTGTATCTTTGCTTTCCAGTTCACCAAAATAGTACCCACAGTTGAAAACACTCATAAGAATAATGAAGTCACATTGTGATGGACTTTGCTCTCCCAATTCAAATTATGTGCCAACTAATATAGTAAATCGTATGATATATATGTATACATATATCTCACATGATATATATGTGTGTATGTCTATATACATATATGTATATATGTGTATGTCTATATACATATATGTATATATGTGTATGTCTATATACATATATGTATATATGTGTATGTTTGTGTCTGTATACATATTTGTATATGTGTCTGTGTGTGTTTATATACATAAATGTATGTATGTACATGTGTGTGTGGCTGTTTAATGTATTTATGTGTATATATGTATATAGACACACACACACATATATACAGATAAACACATATGTAGTTTGAGTTATATAAAAAGTGTGCTCTTAAGACAGCTTGCTTTTCTCTAACCTCTATTGTCTGGAATATTGTCTATTTGGCCTTTCTGTAAATGCTATATAGACCCATAATATCCTTAACTTTAATTTTGGATTTCTTCACTCATGAGTTCTAACTCCATATCCCCAACCTAACTAGTCCTCTCACCTGATACCCCAGATGATAAATCTTATTGCTTGGTGGATATTTTCACTTTGATGTTCCAGAGGCACCTCACACTGTAACATGCCTGAAGTTGGGCTCCTCCACTTCTCTTGAATTCTGTGCTTAGGTCGGTGACACCACCATTCGTACATCCACCAGCTAGAAGCCTGGGTATCAGCTCCCATGCTTCATCAAATCCATTTCCTGGATCAGAGGTTATTACTTTTCATCTGTTTTCTTAAGCAGTATTCCCACCTCATTAGTGTGGGATGTGTTCCAAGACCCCCAGTGGATGCCTGAACCTGCAGATAGTACTGAACCCTAGATAAACAGTACTCTGTTTTTCTGATACATGCATAACTGTGATAAAGTTTAATTTATAAATCAGGCACAGTAAGAGATTAACAATAATAATCAAATAGATCAGTTATAACAATATACTGTAATAAAAGCTATGTGAATGTAGTATCTCTCTCAAAATATCTCTTCATACTGGACTCACCTATTTTTGGACCATGGGTGACTAAAACCAGGAAAGTGAAACCACGAATAAGAAAGAACTACTATGATAGTACAGTGGCAGTAGCAATAGTCATGGTAGTAATTCATAGCACAAGTTTCTGTTGTACTTGCTATGTGGCAGGCTTTGTTCTAACAGCTTTACATTAATGTTTTAATCCCTTAGTAATGCTGTGAGGTAAGCACTTATAATCCCTATCTTTTAGATGAGGCAACTGAGATGCAGAGAGGATAAATATGAACTTGTCCAAGTTCATATTGTTAGTACTTCCGGGATTCTAATGGCAGTGTATGGAAATGGAGAAGGAATACCAGGGCACCGATTTTCCATTGCAGTTATCAAGTGATTTGCCACCCACATCTCTCCCACTCAGAAAAGCCTGTTGCAGTGCAAGAGAATGAGCGTGGTACCATTAAAGGGTTAATCTTGGATCTAGCCTAATTTGTGAGGAACATTTTATAAGTCACTCAACCATCACGAGTAACAAATTGCTGGGGAAGTGGCTTAGGCCGCCCAGCCACGTGCCAGGAAGCCTGTGTATAGCAATGACTGTTGCTCTGTACAGAATGGCTCAAGTGTTCTATTGGAAGCAGTTGGACCTTGTGGCTTTCATGCTGTCACTCTTGTATTATTTCTTGACATGTCCAGGTAAAGGTGGAGCTCCTTAGCCCAGCCAGAAAGGCAGCTCATGGTGTATCCCCTGCCTGCCTCTCTGATGAGTATCTCCCCTGCTTCCCTGTTTGCATTGTGGTTTTTGCTTTCCACCTCTAGAGATTTTGGAGACTCTACTGTATTCACCAAGATCTGGTTAAGCATCTCCTTCTCCAGAAAGTCATTCCGAGCCTCTTCACTGCTGTCTCTATACTGGTTCAAGAGCCTGTGGTGTTCTCATGAGCTCTTTCTTCAGTTTCCATGTGAACCACTAGACCAAGAGCACCTGACGGACAAGTTATTTATCTTCGTGACACAAACTGTACTAATGGAATGTTTGTGAATGAAAATGTACTTTGATGAACCAGAACCAGATACTTTATTTATTTATTTATTTATTTATTTATTTATTTATTTATGTGAGACAGGGTCTTGCTCAGTAGTCCAGGCTGGAGTGCAGTGGTGCAGTCTCAGCTCACTGCAGCCTCAAACTCTCAGGGCTCAGGTGATCCTTCCACCTCAGTCTCCCAAGCAGTTGGGACCACAGGAGTGCACCACCATGCCCAGCTAATTACTGTATTTTTTGTAAAGATGGGGTTTCGCCATGGTGCCCAAGTTGTCACGGCAGCCCTAACAGATGAATCCAGTGGCATATGAAATAACTGCTAAGAACCATGTGATAGCTGGATGGGTGTTTGTGTGTGCACACATGCACACACACAAGACATCCACATGTGTGAAAGAGGCCGTTGCAATCCTTAAGAGTAGTATACTTATTTATATATTCTGTGTAGTATACTTACTTATATGAGAAACTCTAGTGCATGAGAAAATGTTGAACAACAATTTAAGAGGGTTTTCTGTTTATCCTGAGTTTAACTATAAAATTAGAGTTCTTCCCTAAATATTATTGTTAATATTATACATGTTGTTTTTTGCTGTAAAATATTCAGAGATTAAGTAATTCTGCCACTATCTGTCATGATTTGGTGATTATGTGCGTTTCTTTTGGACATTTAATTTCTATTTGATAATTTATTTATGTTCAGTATTTATATTTGTAGATTTATTTCTGAGATATAGATGTTTCGTTGCTATCCAGAATATTTTATGTAATAAACTTTATGTTTTCTGTCATAACTATGGTTAGGTACTGGTTTAGGAATAATCAACCAGTTGCCTTGACTCCAAAGAACATCAAGATTTGTTTGCCATTGCCACTGTCATGTTTCTTTAAAGGGAAGATATGGGGGAAAAGGAAAGACTGGAAAGAGTTGCGGGAGGGAAAGCAAATGTCTCTTCAGACACGTGGTTGTGCTGCTTAGGAAGGAACAGACCCTGGTTTGAATCCCAGCCTTACTGTGTACTGACCCTGTGACCTTTGGGAAATGAGTTCATCCTTGCACCACATTTTCCTTAGCTGCAAAGCACCTCAGTTTCCAGGTTCCTTTGCGGGCTGAGATTATATGCATAAAGCATGTGGGCTAGTCTCTGGTGTATATATGCAAAAAGCATTGTCCCCAATCTTGAATTGTTAGGTATTCATTTAAGGCAAACATTTTTGTTTTCTTTTTCCCTACTGAATGAGAGAAGCTGGTAAGGAAACGGTGATAAGGAAGCTGGTAAGGAAACGGAGCCCTAAACCTGGGCTCCAGGTGATAGGAGCGCAGATATAGCAGCCATTGATGCAGACAGAGCTTAGAGAAGGCGTCATCACCAGGCACCGCACTGAGCAAGTCTGTGCGGCCCCTGTGCCCATGGGGCTTACAGTGCAGTTGGAGAAACAGACCAAAGGGAATAAACATGAACAAAATAATTGCAAAATATAGTAAGTACTGTGAAACAAACCAATAGATTCTGGGAGAAACTAAAATAAGAAGGAGCAACTTTTAGTGGAGAGATCCAGGAAGCGTCTCTGAAGAGGTGACATCAAATAAGTTACGTTTTAGGAAGCAGACGGGAGAAGAGGGTATTTGGGTAGGTGAAGAAGCGAGACAGGCCATGGTGTGTTTGGGTGATGCAAGTGAGCCACCATTGTCTGATGGAAAGGGACTGGAAAAAAGACTGGATTGCCCTGAGAATGATCTTGAATGACATTGGGGTTTTTCTGGTTTGTTTTTATTTTTGAGATGGAGTTTCCCTCAGTTGCGCAGGCTGGAATGCAGTGGTCCAGTCTTAGCTCACTGCAGCCTCAAATTCCTGGGCTTAAGTGATCCTCTTGCCTCAGCCTCCTGAGTAGCTGGGACTAGAGGCATGCACCACCACACTCAGCGAATTTTTTATCTTTTTGTAGAATTAGATTGTCACTATGTTGCCCAGGCTTGTCTTCAACTCCTGCCATCAAGCAATCCTCCTGCCTTAGTCTCTCAAAGTGTTGGGATTACAGGCATGAGCCTTACGCCCAGCCAACATAATTTTTTTTTTTTTTTTTTTTTTGAGATGAAGTTTCGCTCTTTGTTGCCCAGGCTGGAGTGCAGTGGCACAATCTCAGCTCACTGCAACCTCCGCCTTCAGGGATCAAGCAGTTCTCCTGTCCCAGCCTTTCGAGTAGCTGGGATTACAGGTGCGTGCCACCATGTCTGGCTAATTTTTGTGTTTTTAGTAGAGATGGGGTTTCACCATGTTGGCCAGGCTGGTCTCGAACTACTGACCTCAGGTGATCTGCCCGCCTCGGCCTCCCAAAGTTCCGGGAATACAGATGTGAGCCACCATGCTGGGCCGCCACTTTTTTTTTTGTGACTTTATTTTATAATTTTTAAATATATTTGTATAAAATTTGAGCCACGAGTCTGACCATTCTGAGAGGCCTACTTTTGTTTCTCCTAAGATGTACCATTTACCATTTTAAATTTTCATCATTGGCTAGGGGACCTGGCTCTCCATTGGATTAGAGGACACCATTTGTTCACATTTGTTGATGTCAGACTACTACCAAACAAAAATTTTTGCCCTTGTGATCATCTCTTTGGCTTTCCGGATCAGGATAATCAAATAAAATGATAAATGTGAATAAAGTATAACATGTCACATGTAGTTTATTTACTGCCTAAGGTTGTAATTTTGTGTTTAAAATAATTCTTGCTACTGAGTATAAATTCTGTGCCCCCTTTTTGTTGTCAGTTTTTATTATATTAATGCTAAGGAATATTAGAATAGTCTGGAATTTGAGAATTGATAGTAGCAAGCTAGAATTTGGGGATTGAAAATGCTGTGTAAACCAGTAGCAAGAAGTGCCAATGCTTGGAGTCAAGCCAGGGCCCAGATAATTCAAGCTCTATTTCTTTTTCTTTTCTTTCTTTCTTTTTTTTTTTTTTTAATAAATTGAGCTTTGGAAACACCTTCACATGTTGAAAATGACTTTGTGTTTGTTGATTGTTTTCTTTCTTGAGTAGAGTATCATAGTACTGTCTTTTTTTGTTATTTGTTACTGTGACAGTATTTCATATTTTTAACCCAAGACAGTTGGCTTTCCAAAAATACTGGAAACAAATGCATGATGTAATCATCCTCACCCGTGTCCAAAATTGTGGTAGATCTCCACTTTCACTCTGTTATTTATAGTAATGCGTTTTTATGTGTTAGGACTGGTAAGTTGTCTAAGTAGATCCCTGAGAGGCGGGATAGACATTTTTTCCTTTGAGTCATATAGTTAATTTGCTTTCATTTTTGAGTCCTACTGTTAAATTTTTGAAGTACAACAGTTTATGTCCTTGGCCTGTGCTTGACTGTGGAGTAATACTAGACAATAAGGCATCCTTTATTTATATTAGCTTTGGTATGTAGTTTTTGCTTTTCTCAGATTTCTCCAGTCCTGAAGAAGGTTATGTCCATTTATCTGTGTGTTTACATACATAGTTATATGGAAATAATTGCTTTCAGATAGTTGTGGTTTTCTTTTCATGGCTTCTTCTGAAATATTCTTGTTAAACCTGAGAACAAGTGAAAATGTTTCATGAAAATGCATTAAAATGCATTGTTAATATATAACCTGAAAACAATTGGTTTATTTCTAGCATGAAGAATTTTGAATTCACTGGAATTTAAGTTAGTTGTTGCAGTTTTTATATAGACTTGGCAGTTATGTCACTCATACTTCTTAATTATCTTTGTACATATTTTATATGACATAATATCTGCACCCTTACCATCTCCAGCCTCTGTAGAGAATGTAACACATAGCACCAAAGTAATAAAAATATAAGCCCCAGAGCGGGAAGCAAAGCTGAAACAAGCCATTTTTACATATAACTTAAGTTTGGGTTCTGTATAGTAGGTTGATCCCTTACTTAACCTTTAATAAAACTGGATTCAAGGGTATTTATATGTAAATAAAAAAATAAAGTTAATTTCGTTTCATACTTCCCTATGAGCAAGTGTCTAGTAATGTATTACAATGACATTTAAACTTCAGTATTTGTCCTATTGGCTGAAAAAATTCCCTACTTTTTTAGCAACAGTTTTTGAGGTTAGACATTAAAAAGGGAAGATTCTTAAGATGAATATTAAGATTACGTGATCATATTCACAGTGATTAAATCAGTCTGTATTTGTTTGACCTCTTATCTCCTATGAAGGTATCTAAGAAGTCATTTCCTCCTGTTACATATTTTAGAAATTAAAATTTATTAACCCCTCATCCCCTCCAAACTTCTCTGAAAGGGCTCTTTAGTTGTACAGGCATCTGGATCATGGTCAGACTCCTTTTCTAGGTAATGTTATCAATAGTGTATTTGTATACATGGTTATAGATGAAAGGTTGAAGTACGCTTATCAATGCCTACTGAAGAGGCAGTCCCCTGGAGTCTTCTTATCTCACCTGATGAGTGTGGTCTTTTGGTGCTCATATCATAGTGTGGAGGGAGGTGGCAGGGATCAGGAGGGCATATCCCCTTTGCTTCTCATTCCCTACCCGACTTCCCAGAGAAAGCAGCATTTTGAAACTTGCAGAAAAATATGAGGGCTCTCAGAACTGCTTAGGATGAGCCATGTACATTGTGAAAAGTGAGTCATGGCTTTTTCTCTGCAATAGTGTAGATGTTTCTACTCTTAAAAATAAAGATAGATTAAAATATAACACCTCAACTCCAAGAGCTCCAAGCCGTCCGTCCATAGAACATCGTAGTCCTGCTACACTCAGTTGAACATTTATGCCCTGGCCCTGGCACCCACCTCCTTTAGCTTGCCTGTGAAGGCGTCTCTCTGATGCCCTATCTAGACCTGTTCTTCCTTTTCCTGCATTTGAACTTTTTCTGAGATAGTTTCAGTTTCCATAATCTCTCTGTGATGATTTTCATCAAGAATTCCGACTAAGGAGATATTATTCTTTTAAAAAGATTCATTCAACATATAATTACATGAGATTTTGTTCTTTTTCTTTTAAACACTATGTAAATAAATTATCTGATTAAGAAAAGTTTTTCTACTTTGTTTTGACTCTTGATTAGGGAAATGCTTGCCTATATTTAAATGCAACCTGCTAAAAATATTTGTTCTGTCCTATTAGTGAAAGTATATCACACTATCTAAAGCAATCTGTAGATTTAATGCACTCGCTATGAAAATCTCGCTGATGTTTTTTGCAGAAATAGAAAATCCCATCCTAAAGTTCTTATGGAATTGCAATGGACGTCTAGTAGTCAAAACAATCTTGAGAAAGAACAAAACCGAAGGATTTAACAATTCGTGATTTCAAACTTGCTACAGTTACAGTAATCAAAACAGTGTGGTACTCGCCTAAAGGCAGACATAATGACCAATGGAATAGAATAGAGAGCCCAGAAATAAATTCTTGCATATATGGTCAAGTGATTTTGTTGACAAGTGTGCCCAAATCACTCAATGGGGAAAAGACAGTCTTGTTAAGAAATGAGGAAGTGAAAAACTACATAGCCATATGCAAAAGAATGAAGTTGGACCCCTGGCCTAATAACATATAGAAGAATTAACTCAAAATGAATCAAAAACCTAAATGTAAGAACTACAACTATAAAAATTTTAGAAGAAATCATAGGATAAAATCTTCAAGACGTTGGACTTTAAGATGACTTCTTGGCTATGACACCAAAGGCACAGACAACAAAAGGAAAAATAGGCAAATTGGACGTCATGAAAATTTAAAAATTTCGTGCATCAAAAGACAATATCAACACAACGAAAAGGCAACCCAGAGCAATATGGCCAATGAGAGTTGCCTAGTGCTCATCCCTCCCCCAAAAGGGGATCTAAACAACAAATAAACAACTATATTTCAACTAGAATGACTGAGGAAGTATGCTAGACAGCACTAGGGGAGCAGTGAACTTCCTGTGGTACATGAAAGGCCAAGACAGCACCATGGACAGGTGAGCGAGGCATCCTGCCTCTGCCACAGTCTTCCCCCAGTGGAGACTTGGCAGTCATGGAGTGCTGTTTATGGGGAAAGGTATGCTGGTGATTCCCAGCAGTCCCCATTGCCACCAGAAATGCTAGCAATCTTTGATATAGGAGTCCCCTAAACTTCACAGGCCCCCAATCCAGTTTGGAGAGTAGCCGGGAGCTCACATAGATGCAATGCCTCAGAGTCCACATTGAGGACCTGCAAACTAAGCAGCTTCAGCTCTGTCCCGTCTTGAACCTTTCCCACTGCTAGGGTGCATCCTGCCCTGCGCACCAGTAGCAATTGACTGTTTTCATCCTGGAAGCCCAGCTATCCTTATAGCACATTCACACAGGTACCTGCAGCACCATGACCATAGCTACCCAAAGCATAGGTCACATGGAATGCCTGAGACCCCAGTGTTCAAACCCAGGTGACACACCGCACCCCCCACCCCCCAGGGAACAGGCAGATCTGTATGATGCTGAAGTCACTGAACAGTCATCCAGTTAGCTCTCCTGCACATACCTGCACCATAGCCACCTGTCCTACCAATCATGGTGCACCCATAGCTGGTCCAACTACTGGTCCTGTGGCAACCTCGTTCCCCCATACAGACACCCAAAGAGCAGCTGAATGCTACTCTATGTCTAGCCTGACAGCTGGTCCAGCAGCAGCCCTGCCTCCCAAATAACTGCAGGGCCACCCAACCCCATTTCACACTGGCATCCAGCCCAATAGCTGGGCCAGTGGTGGACCTGCTCCTCTAGACAGACTCCTACAGGGCCACCTGACACAGCTGCACCTATGTGCACCTGGCACAGCATCAGACCAGTAGACTCTTCATCCATCCTCTTGAAGAGACAGCCACATAGCTGCTCAGCTAGCCACACCCATATGCACCTGAGTTCAGCCCAACAGCCAGACTAGTGGTGGCCCCACCTCCCTGAAAAGCCTGTTGGAGAGCCTTTTGGCCCTCCACACCCACACACATTCAGCCCAACAGCCAGCCCAACACCCCTACTCCCAGCAAAACCACACACTACAACTACCACAAATACCTACAGCATAGGCCATTGAGGCAATTGCAGACATTGCTGATGAAGATTGCAGCTGAAAAAACTACATGTAGACCATGCTACTGAGTCCACCCAGAACTAAAGCCAACTCACCACACTCAAATGACATCTTGGGACCCATCTACAGGAAGAATTATCTCCTGATGAAAGTTACTTCATAAACTTGGAAGAGGTCACTATTCCACTAGATGTTCAGATATCAGCATAGGGACACAAGAAATGTGAAAAAGCAAGGAAACGATATCTCCAAAGGAACACAATAAGTCTTTAGTAAAAGACCCCAAAGAAAAGGACATTTATGAAATGCCTGAAAATAAATTAAGATAATCTTAAGGAAACTCATGGAGATACAAGAGAATACAGCAAATAATTCAGTGAGATCAGGAAAACAATTCATCATCTGTATGAGAAATGCAACAAAGATAAGTGTCATAAAGAACCAAACAGAAATCTTGGAGCTGAGCAATTATGAATGAAATGAAAAGTGCAACTGAAAGCTTCAACAACAGACTAGATCAAGCAGAATAATTTCTGAACTTGAAGACAGGCCTCTTGAATTATCCCAGTTAGAGGGAAAAAAAATAAGAATTTTTTTTTAAGTGAAGGAAGCCTCTGGGACTCATGCGATACCATTAAATGAACAAATGTTTGCATTATAGGAACTTCATAGGGAGAAGAGTTGGAGAAAGGCACAGAAAACCTATATAATGAAATAATAGATGAAAACTTCCCAAGTCTTGGGAGAAATAAGGACATAGAAATTCAGCAAGTTCAGAGGTCCCCAGTTAGATTCAGTCCTCTCTGAGGCACATTATAATCATACTCTCAAAAGTTAAAGACAGAATTTTAAAAGCCACAAGAAAACAGTGTCACATCACACACAAGGGAATGTCCATTAGAATACTAGTAGATTTCTCAGCAGAAACCTTGCAGGTTAGAAGAGAATGGGATGATATATTCAAAGTGCTGAAAGAAGGGGGGCTCGGGAGGAGGAACTCTTAGCCAAGAATATTATATCCAACAAAGTTATCCTTCAGAAATGAAGGAGAAATAAAGACCTTTTCAGACAAGCAAAGGCTGAGAGAATTTGTCACCAGTAGGTTGGCCTTATAAGGAATGCTTAAGGGAGTGCTACCACTGGAAAAGAAAGGACAATAATGATCATGAAAACATGTGAAGGTGTAAAACTCACTAGTAGAGGTAAATTCATAAACGTAAAATATGCTAGTGATTTAATGGTGCTATGTAAATCTCTCAATCCTCTAGTATGAGGACTTAGAAGTCAAAATGGTCAAAAACAGCAACAACCACACTTAGTGGCTACAAATATATAATAAATAAAGAAGTAAATTAAGGTAACAAAAATATTAATTGTGTATGGGGTTAAGTCTAGAATATTTTCATGCAACCAGATTTAAATTGCTATCAGGTTGATGTAGTCTATTGTAACTACAAGACTCTTATGTTAGCCCCGTGGTAACCACAAAGAAAGAAATTACTACAGAATAATAAACAATAAAGAGAAAGAAGACAAAACTTCGCAGCACAGAAAACCATCGAACCACAAAGGAAAATAACATGAGTAAAAGAAGGGGAAAAAGGATCTACAAAACAAGCAGAAAACAACAATATGGCAGGAATAAATTTTTATCGATATAACCTTGAATATAAATGGATTAAAGTCTCAAATTTAAAAATACAGAGTGGCTGAACAGGTTTTAAAAATAAGACCCAACTATCTGCTGGCTACAAGAGGCTCACATCATCATTAAAGACAAACATAAACTGAAAGTGAAGGAATGGAAAAACATATTCCATACAAACAAAAACCAAAAGTGAGCAGGAGTAGCTATGATTGTATCAGATAAGACAGATTTTAAGTCAAAAACTGGAAAAAGAAAAAAGGTCATTATGTCATGATTAAAGGATAAATTCAATGAGAATATTATAACAATTATAAATACATATGCACTCAACTCTGAAACATATAGATGTATAAAACAAACATGATTGCACATAAAGGTACAGATCAACTGCAATACAATTATAAAACGGAAGTTTGGCAAAGAAATATCAGACTAAAACTGCATCAAAGACCAAATGCACCTAGCAGACATTTACAGAACATTCTAACAGCTGCAGAATACAAATTCTTCTCAATTGCACATGGAACATTCTCCAGGATGGAGCACATGCTAGGCCACAAAACAAGTCTTAACAGTTTTGAGATAGAGATCTTATCAAGTATCTTTTCTAACCACAATGGTGTGAAACTAGAAAACAACAACATGAGCAACTTTGGATACTTTGAAATACATGGAAATTAAACAACATGGCCCTCAACAACCAGTGGGTCAATTAAGAAATTAAGAGAGAAATGAAAAATTGCTTTGAGACAAAGAAGAATGCAAGTACATCATACCAAAACCTGTGAGACACAGCGAGAGAGCAGTTCTAAGGGAATTTTATAGCAATACACAACTACATTAGAAGAGAGATTTTTAATGAACAACCTAATGATGTACCACAAGGAACTAGAAAAACAAGAACAAACTGAACCCAAAATTGATAGAAGGAAAGATAGAATAAGGCTCAGAGCAGAAATAAAGACAAATTAACATTCAAGAGATTAACAAAATGAAGAGTTGGTTTTTTGAAAAGATAAGCAAAATCAACAAACTTTAAGCTAGACTAAAAAAAACAAGACTCAAGTAAAATCAGAGATGGAAAAGGAGATGTTACAACTGATATTACAGAAATACAGAAAATTATAGTGAATATTATGAGCTACTATATACCAACAAATTTCATAACATGGAAGAAATAGGTAAGTTCTTGGACACAACCTACCAAGATTCAATTATAAAGAAATTAAAGATCTGAACAGACTAATAACTCGTTTGGAAATTAGTTATAAAAAGTCTTTCCTGGATAAAGAAAATGTGGCACATATACACCATGTGGAATACTATGCAGCCATAAAGAAGAAAGAGTTTATGTCCTTTGCAGGAACATGGATGAAGCTGGAAACCATCATTTTCAGCAAACGAAGACAGGAACAGAAAACCAAACATTGTATGTTCTCACTCGTAAGTGGGAGTTGAACAGTGAGAACACATGGACACATGGAGGGGAACATTACACACTGGGGCCTGTCGGGGGGTAGGGGGTAAGAGGACAGATAGCATTGGAGAAATTCCTAATGTAGATGACGGGTTGATGGGTTCACAAACCACCATGACACATGTATACCTATGTTACAAACCTGCACGTTCTGCACATATATCCCAGAACTTAAAGTATAATAAAAATAAATTTTTTGAAAAAATTCTTTCATCAAAGAAAAGCTTAGGACCTGAGGGCTTCACTACTGAATTCTACAAAACATTTGAAGAAGAACTAATAACAGTTCTCCTCAAACTATTCCAGAAAATTGAAAAGTGGGGAGTATTTCTAAAATTTTATGAGGCCAGCATTACCCTGATTCCGAAACCAGACAACGATACAACAACAACAACAAAAAAAACTACAGGTAAATATCTGTAATGTGAACATAGATGCAGAAATTCTTAATAAGATATTAACAAACTGAATCCAGCAGCACATTAAAAAGATTATTCACTGTGATCAAGTATTACTCATACCAGTGATGCAAGGATAGTTTAACGTATGCAAGTCAATAAGTGTAATACATCGCATTAACAAAAAGACAAAAACAATATGATCATTTCAGTAGATGCAGAAAAAGCAATTGACATCCTTCAACATTCTTTCATAAAAACTGTCAACAAATTAGTTATGGAAGATATGTACCTTAACACAATAAAGGTCGTGTATGAAAAACCCACAGCTAACATCATACTGAATGGGGAAAAGCTTTCTTTTAATATATGGAACAAGACAAGGATGCCAACTTCTGCTACTTCTGTTCAACATAGTACTGGAAGTCCTAGCCTAAGCCATTAGGGAAGAGAAAGATATAAAAGGCATCCAAATTGGAAAAGAGAAAGTCAAATTGTCCTGTTTGCAGACATGATCTTACATATAGAAAACCCAAAGGACTCTACTAAAGAACTGGTAGAACTAATAAATGAATTCAGTAAAGTTATGGGATACAAAATCAGCATACAAGAATCAGTAGTCTTTTTATATATTAACCATTATTAATATTAGTTCTTTATCTGAAAAAGAAATCAAGAAAACAGCTCCATTTATGATAGCTAAAAAAAAAAAAAAAGATACTAGAAAAAAAACCAAATTGAAAGCTCTCTATATTGAAACTCTAAAACTTTAACGAAAGAAATTGAAGAGGACACAAATAAATGGCAAGCTACTTTGTCTTCATGGTTTGGAAGAATTAATATAGTTAAGATGGCCATATTACCTAAAATGATCTACAGATTTGATGCAGATCCTGTCAAAATACTAATGACATTCTTTACACAAATAGAAAAAAAAAAATCCTAACATTCATATGGAACCACAAAAGGACCCAAATAGCCAAAGCAACCCTGAGCAAAAAGAAAAACCTGGAGGTATCACACCAACCAATTTCAAAATGTACAGTTGACTCCTAAAGAACTTAGATTTCAACTGTGCAGGCTCACTTTTATGTAGATTTTCTTCTGCTTCTGCCACCCCTGAAAACAGCAAGACAAATTCCTCAACAGGAAGCCTACTCACCAGGAAGACAATGAGGATGAAGACCTTTATAATAATCCACATCCACTTCATAAATAATAAATATATTTACTCTTATGTTTTTCTTAATGACATTTTCTCTAGCTTTATTGTAAGAATATCGTATATAATGTATGTAACATACAAAATATGTTAATTGACTATGTTATCCGTAAGGTTTCTGATCAATAGTAGGCTATTAATAGTTTTTTGGGGGAAGTCAAAAGTTGTTGTTCAAGGATCAATGCTACTACAAAGTTAGGGGAACCTTAACATGTTACTGGCTTTAAAAATGACACATAAACTAGTGGAACAGAATAGAAAGCCGAGAAATAAATTTACACACACCTATAGCCAACTAATTTTTCATAATGGTGCCAAGAACACACGTTAAGGAAAAGACAAATCTCTTTAGTAAATGATGCTGGGAAAATCGGATATCAACATGGGAAAGAATGAGTCTAGCCCTCTACCTCTTAACAAAAAAAAGAAAAAACAGATTAAAAATGTAAATGTAAAACCCAAAACTATGCAACTACTGGAAGAAAACTTAGAGGAAACTTTTCACAGCATTGACCTGGAGAAGGGTTTTTTAAGCAAGACTTCAAAAGCAACAGGCAACAAAAGCAAAACTAGACAAACAAGATTACATCAAATTATAAAGCTTTTGCACAGCAAAGGAAGCTATTAACAGAGTGAAGAGTCACCTAAAGAGTGAGAGTAAATATTTACAAACTATGTATCCGGCAAGAGGTTAATATTCAGAATATATAAGGATCATAACAGCAAAAAAAAACCCTGATTAAAAAAATGGGCAAACTGCCTTAATAGACATGTGTCAAAATCAGACATACAGATGGCCAACATGTATATGAAAAAATAACATCAGTAATCAAGAAATGCAAATCAGAACCACAATAAAATACCACCTCACTCCAGTTAGCATGGCTATTGTTAAAAAGAGAGCAGAAAAGTGTTGGCAAGGATGTGGGGAAAGGGAAACACATTGTTGGTGGGATTGTAAATTAGCCATTATCGAAAAGAGTAAGGAGATTCTTCAAAAAATTGAAAATAGGACTACCATACGATCCAGCCATTCCACTACTAGGTATATATCTAAAAGAAATTAGTATGTTGAAGAGAAAACTTCAACTCCCATGTTGATTGCAGCACTATTTACAATAACTAAGATGTGTAATCAACGTAAGTGTCCATTAATGCATGAATGAATACAGAAAATGTGGTATATATACATAATGGAATATTCAGCCATAAAAGTATGAAATCTTCACATTTGCCACAATTGGATGAACATGAAGGAAGTCATGTTTTGTGAAATAATCCAGACACAGAAAGACACATAACACATGATGTCACTCATGTGAGATCTTTTTTTCTTAACAACAACCAAAACAGATTTGGTGTCCTTGAAACAGGAAGTAGAACAGTGGTTACCAGAGACTGGGAGGGGAGGGAAGAGAAGGAAGGATGCAGAGATGTTGGCCAGTGGGTATATAGTTACAATTAGACAGTAGGAATAAATTTTGATGTTCTGTTTCGCAGTAGAGTGACTGTAACTAACAGTGACATATTGTATATTAGGAAACAGCTAGAAGAGAGGCTTTCAAATGTTCCCACCACAAAGAAATAAGTGCATAAGGTGATAAATACTAGCCACCCAGATTGGATAATTATACAGCATAGATATATATCAAAACATCAAATTGTACCCCCATAAGTATGTATAATTTCACTGTGTCAGTTAAAATATATTTTTTCTAAAAAGACCACCCACATAATGAGAGAAAATGTTTGTAAATTGTATATCTGATAAAGGATTAAAATTTAGAGTATATAGAGAACTAAAATTCAACAACAGCTACAACAAAAAACACAACCCAATTGAAAAATGGCAAGGGACTTGAATAACTTTTTCCCAAAGAAGATATATAAATGGCCAATAAGCATATGAAAAAATGTTCAACATCTCTAGTCATTAGGGAAGTGCAAATGAAAACTACAATGCTATATAATTTCATATCCATTAGGGTGGTTACTATAAAAAAAATTACAAGTATTAACAAAAAGATGAGGTTGGGAACCCTTGTGCACTGTTGGTGGAAATGGAAAATTGTATGATAGTTTCTTGAAAAATGAAAACTACCATATGACCCAGCAGTTTCACTTCTGAGTATATTCCTGAAATAATTGAAAACAGAATCTCAAAAAGATATGTGTACAGCCATATTTATAGCAGCATTGTTCACAGTAGCTAAAATTGTGAATGCAGCACATGTGTACATCGACAGATGAATGGATAAGCAAAATATGGTATTTACATTTGGCCCTTCGTATCCACAGAGTCTGCATTCATGGATTCAACCAACCACAGATCAAAAACATTTGGGCTGAGTGTGGTGGTGTGTGCCTATAATCCCAGCTACTCAGGAGGCTGAGGCAGAAGGATTGCTTGAGCCAAGAAGTCCACCACCAGCCTGGGCAACAGAGAGAGACAGCATCTCTCAAAAAAGAATCAGCCAATCAGTAAATAAAAATAAAATGTGTTCAGGCTGGGTGCAGTGGCTCACTCCTGTAATCCCAGCACTTTGGGAGGCCAAGGTGGGCTGATCATTTGAGGTCAGGAGTTGAAGACCAGCTTGGCCAACATGGTGAAACCCCATCTCTACTAAAAAATACAAAAATTACCTGAGTGTGGTGGCACTCGCCTGTAGTCTCAGCTACTTGGGATGCTGAGGCAGAAGAATCGTTTGAACTGGGAAGCAGATGTTGCAGTGAGCTGGGATCACGCCTCTGCACTCCAGCCTGTGTGACAGAGCAACACTCTGTCTCAAAATAAATAAAATATATGGGGAAAAAAAACAAAAATAGCAGAACAACAATTTTAAAGATACATATTTTAAAATATAGCCTAAAATCATTTATGTCACATTTACATTGTATTATAAATAATGTAGAGATTATTTAAAGCATACAGAGCATGTGTATAGGTTATATGAAAATTTACACTATTTTATATGAGAGACTTGAGCATCTGTGGATTTTGACATCCTCAGGGGTCCTGGAACCTGTCCCCCATGGATACTGAGAGATGACTGTATATACAGTGGAATATTAGCCTTTAAAAGGAAGATAATTTTGACATATGCTACAACATGGATGAACCTTGAGGAAATTATATGAAGTGAAATAAGCCAGTCCAAAAGAAAAAATGCTGTATGATTCCATGTATATGAGATACTTAGAACAGTCAAAATCATAGAGATAAACAGAATGGTGGTTGCCAAGAGATAAGGGAAAGGAGAAATGGGGAGTTATTGTTGTATGGTTTTAGAGTTCAGATTTTTCAAGATGAAAAAAAGTTATGGAGGCAGATGGTACAGTGGTGTTTGCACAAAATTACAAATGTATTAATATCACCAAACCATACCCTTAAAAATCATGAAAATGATAAATTTTATCCTATGTGTATTTTAATGCAAATAAAAGGCGGAAAAACTAACCAGTCGACTAATAAAAGCAGAGTATATTATTTTTTAAAAAATAACCAATTTAAAGTAGAACCAAAAAAACTAAACAAAAAGAAAAGAAAGTGTATTCACCTAATGCGTTACCCACTAGGGTGTTTTAATTTAAACATAAAATTTCTGGAGGTAATAGGGCTTTCAGCCCAAAGGGAATGATTCTGATGACAGAATTCTGGGCCCTGTGAGGGAGGTGAGTGACTTGTTTTTGTGTATAACACCCCAGTGCTCCTAAATCATGTCACATTATTGATTATACCAACAATATTCAGTACCTTTTTACAGGAGGGAGAAAATCTGTTAAATGTCATGTACTGGAAAGACCAAGGCCTTTGAAAGAGCCAGATAAATTGGTTTTTAAATACCTGCCTGGCTGTCTACTAGTCACATGACCTTGAGTATGAATCCTAAACCCCCAAAATGATAGTTGCTGCTTCTTAATTTTAAGATGAGATCATAATAATGCCTTCTATGCAAGATTATTGTGACACCCTGGAATAATGTATGCAAAGCTCCTGAAATGATAGCTGGTACACAGTACATGTATACCAAATAAAAACCAATATTATCATGATAATAACGATTCTTTAGTTGGTGGGTTTTTATCCTTTGTAGAACTTGTGATAGTATCTAAAAATTCACATTTCTTTTTCAGTACTCAAAATAGATTTAATGTTTTCTTTGATTTAAAATTTTAAAGTTCTAATATTAAAAATTTTATCCTTTTGAAAGAAAAGGGATTTTTTTAGAGTCTGGTCCTTCAGCCAGAAACACCGTCATCCACTAAGAACTTGTTAGAAATGCAAACACTAGGGCTTCACCTGAGACCTATGAAACTAAAAACTCTGGAAGTTTTAGTCATTCTGTAAAAAATATTCTGGTGCACACTCAAGTTTGAGAACCCCTGCTTCAATAAATCTGGGAAACAGAAAAGGGTAGCATTTATGATCTGTCATCCAAAAATAACCACTTTAAATTCTGAGATTTTTTTTCCAGTCTTTTCTCTGTTCATATGCATATATACTTATATGTGTATTTCTTCTATTCTTTTTCCTATATACCTGTGTATATATTTATGGCGTTTTAAAAAGTTATTATCATGCTATATAAGTTTTGTAGCCTTCATTTTGACCTTCAATATTATGTCATGACCATTGCCCCATGTCATTAAATTTTATTTGAAAACATTTTTAATCATATGGCTACATATTATACCATGCTCTGAGTGTCTCATAGTTATGAACCAACCCCCAGACATCTGAGTTGTTTCTAGTTGTTCAGAAGGACATAAGCAACACTCAGTTGAAAATCTGTATTCATAAATCATTGTTAATATGAGTGATTATTTCCTCAGCATAAATTTATTACTAGGGTGGAATTACCAGGTCAAACAGTATGAACATTTTTACAACTCTTAATATAAATTGCCAAATTGCTTTTCAGAGAAGAGGTGCCAGTTTGGATTCTAACCAGCAATGTAGGGAAAATGTTTGTCCATTCCTGTAACGCAACCAATGCTGCTGTATTAGTCTGTTCTCACACTGCTATAAAGAAATGCCTTAGACTGGGTAATTTTAAAGAAAAGAGGTTTAATTGGCTCAGAGTTCTACAGGGCGTATAGGAAGCATGATGCTGGCATCTGCTATGCTTCTGGGGAGGCCTCAGGAAACTTAAAATCATGGCAGAAGGCAAAGGGGGAGTGAGATGACTCACGTGGTTGGAGCAGGAGCAAGAAAGGAAGTGGGGAGGTGCCCCAGACTTTTAAACAACTAGATTTTATGATTACTCGCTGTCACTAGAACAGCACCAGAGGGATGTTGCTAAATCATTCATGAAGGACTATGCTTATGATCCTGCCACCTCACACTAGGCCTCACCTCCGACATTGGGGTTTACAGTTCGACCTGTCACTTGGGCAGGGTTGCGGATCCAAACGATATTCTGCCCCTGGCCCCTCCAAATCTCATGTTCTTCTTACATTGCAAAATGTAATCATGCCTTCCCAACTGTCCCCCAAAGTCTTAACTCATTCCAGCATTAACTCAAAAGTCCAAAGTCTCACCTGAGATGAGGCTGGTCCCTTCCACCTGTGAACTTATAAAATAAAAAATAAGTTTGTTACTTTCAAGATACAATGGAGGTATAGGCATTGGGTAAATATTCCTGTTCCAGTAGGGAGAAATTGGCCAAAGAAAGGGGCTACAGCTCCCATGGAAGTTCAGAACCCAGCATGGCAGTCATTAAATCTTAAGACATCAAAATTATCTCCCTTGACTCCATGTTCCACATTTAGGGCACTCTAATTCAAGAGATGGCCTTCCAAAGCCCTGGATGTCTCCCTGTGGCCTTGCAGTGTTTAGCTCCTGTGACTGCTCTAATGGGCTGGCATTGAGTGCCTGCAGCTTTTCCCGGTGCAGGGTTCAGCTTGTCAGTGGATTTACCATTCTCTGGTCTAGAGGTTGGTGGCCCTCCTCTGATAGCTCCAGTAGGCAGTTCCTCAGTGGAGACTGTGTGTCTGGGCTCCAACCCCATATTTCTCCTTCACACTGCCCTAGTAGAGGTTCTCCATGAGGGCTCTGCCCCTGCAGCAGGCTTCTGCCTGGACATCCAGGCTTTTCCCTACATTCTCTGAAATCTAGGCAGAGGCTTCCAATCTTCCACTCTTTCACTCTGGGATTTGCCCAAGTCAGTGAATGGTTCTTGGGATCAGGAGCCAGATCCACAAGACTTTTGTCCGTTATGTCCTAACATTACCTGAGCAATAAAAAGGAAATCTGGCAAGGAAAAACAAGATTGCCTCCCACATTTAGAAGAATGTGAAGAAGAAATCCTAAATGAATGCCAGGTTTAAAAAATAAATTATTTACTTAACAGCCATTTCAACTTGCAACATAAGGCAACCTTGGAGGTGACTGTTGAGGATGGCACTGTTCTGTTGCTGGTTAATTATATTTATAAGCAACTGAGAGCTCCTTCTATCCCTTCTTAACCTGGACCGCAGATATCAAATGGCCAAGAAGTGCATCAGATGGAAGCAATGTAAAATGCTATTTTTCTTCATTGGCATAAGGACTTCTGGGCCTCTTCACACCAGCACACACTTAAATCAGGTGCTGCTTGTTTTGGAACCATTTGGTAGGGTGGTGGTTTTCTCTTTTTAAATCTTTTTTGTGTGTGTGTGTGTAAGTTGTACTATCTTCCCCGACTAGATCCGAAGAGTAACCGTTTATTTTAGTATGTATCTTTAAGCAGCAATGCAATGCATGTATTAAATGTACAGAATGCCTCTTTTAAAAATGTGTTGCTGGAAAGGCCAAGCAGACAGTTCCCGGAATGACAGTGTGGCCTTGCGTTCCCCACAGAATAAATTTGAGAGCTGTCATGAGATATCCCAGCTTACATTGCATTGATGATGCACAGAAAGAAAAGCAACCTCAGACCTAGATTCTCATTCCACTTACGTTTATAGACCGTCATCTATTACGCAGACAGAAGAGAATGGGCCACAAGCGTGATGTTCACCGCAATAGGCTAAACTTAAATTAAGGGATACTGTTTTGTACCAATTAGTGTGCACCATGTGCTTTGAATTTATTTTTGACCATTCCCTTTCAATGTACTTGAATCTTTTTTAATTATGAGAATAATCCATACTGTTAATGTGGAATTCTCCAAATCGATAATTAATGTTTATCCTTTGCTCTGCCAGTTCAGCCTCCTGCCCTACCTTAATTTGAGAAAACCAACATTAATATTTCCCTTATTTGAGAAAATCAACCTTAATAACTTAATATTATCCTTTTCTTTTACACATAAACATTTAGTCATATACATATATGGATTTGTTCTGTATTTTTTCAAAAATTGGTTGATAGCAAGCTTTGTAGATCCTCACTGTTTTAATTACAGTTACAGACCTCCCTCCAGGTCAGTGCATACGAGTAACTCTATTTTAATAACTGAATAGCATTTCATAGTATGGCTATAGCACATTATTCTGCTTATCACCTGGTAGTGAAATTTCCGGTTGTTTCCAATGTTTAGTTACTGCAGACACTGTCTATTACAATATGAGCATTTTATAGGCCTTCTGATTATTTTCCACTCAGTAAAGTGTGTTCCTAAAGAAGTGAAAAAGTAGGAACTTTCCAGAGTCAGCCATTTGTCTGTAATCATGCACTGCTATAGTTAGTAGCCTAGCACATCATAATGAGAATTATGGGGACTTACGTGTAGAATCTTTGTCTATGTGAGAGCGTCCCTAAATGTAGCTTTTATTTTGTATTGGAGTCATTTGTGGTTAGCTTCCCTGTGAGGATTCGCTGCAGAGAGGAGGTGATCTTTCAGCTGTTGTTAGGTCCCATCTCGATCCTTTCGGAGCAAATCAATTGCTTGGGTTTGGACAAATCTAGTATAGAAATGATGGACTATACCCAATCAGCCACTTTTTTTTTAGTTTTACCTTGTTAGACCACAATCTTAGATATTTATGAGTGAATGAGAGAGCGTGGCTTTTGGAGTGCATTAATTTAAAAAAGCTCTCTGTGGTACTGTTTTGAAATTAGGAAGGGAGGGAATGCTACTTTGATGACGTGAAAAATTTGCCCAGATCGCCTCGATTGCTTACTGTGTGATAAATGGTGCTGCTAGCCACATGTTTCAGGATTTTGAATACTCAGGAAGAATTCTTAGAGTGTGATTATGGAAGCAACCAATTTCCATAAGTGAAAATGAGCATGCTTATTAATGGGGCTGCAATTGCCTGTTGCATTCAATCACATTTATAACCAGCAAGGAGAATGAGTGTTTTGCATGATTTAGTGTTTACACAATTGCAGTTGCATGGCAAAGCTTGCTGTAGTAGAGGCTTTGGAAAGAAGCATATGTGGTCGTTTTGCAGGTAATAAAATGGAAAATCCAATTTGCAATTGCAGAATAAGCCTCTGAGTGATATACGATCTTCATAGCAGCAGCGGTCAGAGGGTCACTGCTAATCACGGCGCTGCCTGGCTTCCCCAGTGGCCTGCGCCTTCCGACTGAGGAGTGAGCAAAGTGAATCTGTGTCTGGGAGCCAGCCAGCGTGTCTGTAGATGCACCACTTTCTAGCTTATTAGATCCTCTTTGTCACAGTGCTTAATCCTGCTGCCTGATCCTTGTTAGAACACCACCAGAGCGCCGCTCAGCCTTCTAATAAAGGGGATGGGTGAGGGCTCCTAACTCAACGCACTGAAGCGTGCGGCGTCAGGGCGATTGCAGGCTGACTGACAGCAGGGTGAGATGCTTCCTGCATGTTATTACTTAAAAGGGAACCTACCTCCGACAGCTGACAGACGAGCTCTGCCGAGGCAATGGTAACTTGTTGCTAGGCCAATATGAGTCGGGTGTCATCTTTTCACACAATATAATGGCCAGCTTTACTCTAATTATATTAACCCTCTTCTGAAATTGCTTCATCCCCGACTGGTGCAGAGTGAGGCAAGAGAACCCAGAGACAAATCGCTTGCTGGGAGGATTGCAGTGCTACAGAAACAGGTATTGTGTTATCCACCGGTGACATTAAGTTGAAAAACAAAACAAGCATGCCCTATTACAGCAAGTCCCAGTTCTAACTCCAAGCAGACATTGCCCTGTTTGGCTCGCGCAGTTTCCATCTCTGTCATTTATAATAGTTTCCTCCTTTAAGGTTTGCTACGGACATTATACCTGGGTTTTATGGCTCTTTTTTAAAAAGAAAGAACAACAACAAACAAGAAGCTTTTTTCTTTTCTTTTTTTTCCGCAGTGAACCCTAATCATTCTTTTCCATTAGGCTCTTAAGTTCATGTAGCTTTAGGAAGCACTTGTGAATTTAATTTAGTAGCATTGCTTGATATCGAAGTAAGCAAATGAGGGTGGAGAGGGTAACCCAGTCATCTGTCCCCTCCTTCCCACTCCCCATCCCAGTTAAAATGTGCAGATGAGTTGAAAGTGATATAAGTGAAGATGATCATGAATAGCCTGTGGTCCTTTCTGTTAACTCTGACTTGCAGACATCACCGTGTGACTCCTTTTCCCTTAAGGGAGTATGTCTAGCTCGCATCCAGCGTCTCCTGTGTGCTCCAGTTAGCAGCCGTCGTTAGCAATCTGTGATGGCTCTGGCATCTCCACTGACAGCACCTAAATAGAGACATCACTTGGGATTGACAGATCTCCAGGGGGTTACAGGCTTCAGACAAAAGGGCCCAGAGAACATGGCTGACCTTTCTTGGCATTATTCTCCTTCCATGAGTGGCAGTCAGGGAGCATAGAACTTTAGTACATTATTTTCAGAGGATTACCACTGAAAAGACTGCATGCTTAGTAAGATGCTGTTAATAAGTTAACAAGAGGCTGTGTGCGTTCCAGAGTGGTTTTGCAGGCTGTCAGTAGTAGAACACGAGTGCTCCTTTCCCGCAGAAATACGTACCTATTCCTTAAGTTCAAGGAGGGGTCTTTAAAACCAGCTTTACTCATAACATACCTCCAGTTTCGGATGATCGGGCAAGGCTTCGGACTCAGCGGAAGGGAGCTTGTGAGGCAGGCTAGAAAAGAAGAGTCTCTTCTCCTCGTTATCCCAAGCAAGTCTTCCCAGGGAAAATTTGAAATAGCTGAGACTTGTATGTGTCATCCTTCCCGGATCCTTTCTCTGCTCCACGTTGTTCTCATGCTCGCCAAGGGCCCTGAAAATATAGTGTGGTGAGAAATGCTCTGTGCCCAAATGTAGCTGACTTCCCTCCTCTTCTCACTCTTCCCAAAGTAAAAAAAAAAAAAAAAAAAAAAAAAAAAAGTGTGTTCCTGCAATCCCTCCTCTGAACCGGATGTTAAAAGCAAAGCAGTTGTGTAAATGATTGAAAACCCTGGACGCTTCTTCAACAGAATAAAATTCTACCAACTAGAAGTTCCAACTATATTTCTCATTAGGATAACCAATTTTGCAGAAGAAGGAAAGATATTTAGGGCAAAATACTCACTAACTAGAAAATCCCCTTAGCTTAGGAATTCATTTCTGTCCTATTCCATAAATAGATAGTTTATACTTTTCATGGCTTCTGCATCTTTTTTCTCATCCACTTTGCAATACACACACTCATATATATATATTTTTTTTTTTTTTTTTTTTTTTAGACGGTCTTGCTCTGTTACCCAGGCTGGAGTGCAGTGGTGCCATCTCAGCTGACTGCAACCTCTGCCTCCCGGGTTCATGCAGTTCTCTTGCCTCAGCCTCCCAAGAGGCCGAGACTACAGATGCGCACCACTGCGCCTGGCTAATTTTTGTATTTTTAGCAGAGACTGGGTTTTGCCATGTTGGCCAAACTGCCATGTGGTCTCGAACTCCTGACCTCAAGTGATCCACCCGCCTCGGCCTCCCAAAGTGCTGGGATTATAGGCATCAGCCACCACTCCTGGCCAAGGATACACATTTTTTCCAAACACCTCAAGTTTATTTTTTTCATAGTTGATTCATGCTGATGTCTGTGGGCAGAGATTAGAGGCAGGAAGATGACAAGATGTAAGCATAGGTTGTTTCTCAGGTGAATGTTTTAAGAGAGATATACTGAGCTCCAGCACTGCCATTCCCAACTGATGAGGGCATTGCTGCACCGTAGTCACTGTTGTCCGGTTTGTAACCCTTTCCCTTACTAGCCCTGCCTCCTAAGCACGATGGGCAACATACCATCGTGCACATAAAACACGACATGTCAGAAATAGACTTGTTTTTAAATGGATGGCTTCTTTCCAGGAATGTATATTATATTCATTTTTAGGAAAATGAAAAACTGGAGGAAAAAACCATGAAGGAATTATATGGAAGACAAGATAAATTGAGTGCAGCAAAGTAGATTTTAAGAGGAAATAAGAATTACAGAGAAATGTAAACAAGGGATCAGTTTCATTCTTGGGACTCTAAAAACCCCCTCCCTAAGTAAAGATAAAAATAAAGATCAATGGCAGCCCCTTGCCAACAAGATCAAACCCAGGTGAGATACTCAGCTAAGCAGAATGCATACCACCCTTGGGTTTTCATTCGCCCTAGGCAGCTTTCTGATTCATGGTTTAGAGAATCAAGCTCACTAATTTCCCAAGTGACTTAATATCTGACGAATGATGTTTAACCATTAAGATGAGGAAATTGACAATATTGATAATCTTGGAGATAATTGAATCTGCTTATTTTTGTACCAAGTGCCAACAAATTCTTAGTGGCTTTGGAAAGATGATGAATTACTCTCTCTTGATATTTAGTAGTGTCTATTTTCTTTAAAAAGATTTTGTGAAATTGTAGTCGTTTTTCTTTTCTTTGTTTTTCTGAATAGTTGCAAGTTCATAGAACAAAAAGGAAAGATTCAAAGTATCTATTATATTGTTTTAAGAAGCAATATTGCATTATCTTCCTCATAAAAAATTTCATTTATCCTTTCATTTCCAAAGCTCAGATCAGCTAGGCAATGATTTGCTTTGTGCTATACTTGCCTCCCAGAATATGTTTTCATTGTCCTGAGTTACCACCTATGAAAACATAGGCAGTAGAGTCTGGGAACAGCAACAGCACGTAACTTCGGTTGTGTCTTAGCAAGAATCTTTGCTGTGTCTCTAGGTTCAAACAGTGCCAGGCCGTGGACGAGAAGTCTGAAAATTGATTTCCTCAGTACGCCTTTTAGGGACAGACCTTCACATATATCCCTGCTGCCTAACTTCTCTTTCTCTGCTTCTTGCTTTCATAGGCGAGCGCATTTTAGGAAGTTCTTTCACACATTGCCTTTTCCATTTTTGAATAGATCTAAAAGAAAAAAAAACAGTCAACTGGTCATCAACAGAGAATATCCAGATGAGGGGTGCTTGCTGGCTTTTTTATGCTACCTTCATTAACTCAACCTTATCTAGATTGATATGTAACCTGATGGCCTCACCAGACACTGTAGAAGGAGTATGAGATTGAGCATCAGCTTGAAATCTTCACGCTGGCTTTTTCTGATCTTGGGCATATTAGTTAATTTCCTTAAGTTTCCATTTCTTCACCTATAAAGTAATATTAGTATCTGACCTTCCAGATTGCTGGAGAGTGAAATGAGGAATGATTTTAAAAGGTAATTAGTCTTTATCACTGCCATGTTAATGAGATTCATTTAGGGCTGATTCCGAGGTGTGCTTGTGCTCTTATACTTGAGTAACAACAGTTTAACTTGGGTAATATTCCTGTCTTTCTCCATTCATACACTGTCTTGATTGGTGAAAAAAGTGGTGTTGATCAGATTGGGCCCAGATCAGCCAGGACAAGGCGTGATGCATACTGACGTGGTCAAGATAGAATTTCAAATGGTTTTCATATTATCAGTTCTCTTAATCTTGAATAAGTCATTTTTGTCTCTGCAGCAAATACCTCCTTCCCTCTGCTGTGCTTTCCTTTTCCATCTGTCTTCTTTCTTCTTTCCTTTGTACTTAATTTCTTGAGCCAAGATACTGTCATGACTGTGTACCTGTGATGACTTGGGTTAAGAAATTTAAAAGACATCAAATGACCCAAGAGGTACTTAGGGTTTGGTTTAGGGTACTTAGGCTGTGATTACTGAGAAGGACTTCTTAGATCTGATCTGTATTGGATGAAGTGAACTTCACTTTTTTTCTTTTTTTTTTTTTTTTTCCCCAGGAAACTTGGATTTAACTGGCCAGAAGCAGGTATTCAAAGCAGAGAACAATCCTTGGGTGACCCCCATTGCAGACCAGTTCCAGCTTGGCGTGTCCCATGTTTTTGAGTATATCCGTTCTGAGACATACAAATAGTAAGTAGACTCTGATTTTCTGAAATAGTAGGCTGTGATTTTATAGTATTTATAATTATGCCTTTAAAAATATTATGTGACAGTATCCTATTGGTGGCAGTTAACACTTAGCATTTTAAAATGTTTTATTAAAAACTGCATGTCGGCCAGGTGTGGTGTGGCTCACACCTGTAATCCTAGCATTTGGGGAAGTCGAGACTGGAGGATTGCTTGAGCCCAGGAGTTTGAGACCAGCCTGGGCAACATAGCAAGACCCCGTCTCTACAAAAGAAAAAGAAATTATCCAGGCATGGTAGTGCATGCTTGTCATTGTAGCTATTCCGGAGGCTGAGTTGGGAGGATCACTTGAGCCCAGGAGATTGAGGCTGCACAGAGCCGTGGTCATGCCCTGCCCTCGAGGCTGGATGAGAGAGCAAGACCCTTTCTCAAAAGAAACAGACAAAAACAAGAAAAAACAGCATGTGGTCATTGTCTCTATTTGTAAATTGCTTTTTATTGATATTTTCAAGGAGATTTTTACCGATTTTCTTTAGAGAATTTTTGAGGTATTAAATTAGTTGAATATTCATGGCACTAAGGAAATTCACCATTCAGATCAGAACATATTTTTTTTCTTCTGTGAATGCAAAGAATTACAAGTGTTCTGAACAAAATTGTTAAGCAGTTTATTTATAAAATCAGTAGAGAGTACTAGCAATGCGTCATTCTATTACAGAGAAGCTTTTACTCTAGTGAGATGATAATCTCTTAGAGAAAAGGAAAAGTCAGCAGAGGAAGCGGAATCTGCCAGCTTAAAGTCACAGCATCAAAATACCTCCAGTCCTCACTCCAGGTGAAAGGAGTCTCTGCAAAACTGTCCCAAAAACCTCACCATTCCTGCTTCTGTCTTCCTCCATGTGTCAAGGTTGAAAGGAATTCTGCCACTTCCACGTGCTTCTGTTGTTATATGTACCATCATTATTTTCCTACTTTATCCTAGCCCCCAGCTGCAAAACAATCTGTCATTTATCACATACTTGCCTGACCCCGTATGCTGAGATCTAGTATAATTTTAAGCATATACAAAAAAGACAAAAACATCCCTAGTCAAATGTAATCTGTTTTTGTGTCTGACATCAACTTTTAAAATTTATTTTTTAATTAATTTTTTTTTTTAAGAGACAGGATCTCACTGTATTGCTGGGCTAGAGTGCAGTGGCACAATCACAGCTCACTGCAGCCTCAAACACCTGGGCTGAAGAAATCATTCCACTTCAGCCTTCCAAGTAGCTGGGACTACAGGAGCATACCACCATGCCCAGCTAATTTTTTAAATTTTTTGCAGAGGCGGGGTCTCCCTATGTTGCCCAGGCTGGTCTCAAACTCCTGGTGTCAAGCAATCTTGGTTTCATCTTCCAAAGTGCTGGGATTACAGTCATGAGCCACCATGCCCAGCCTGTCACCAACTTTTGAGAATTTAACATCCCACCTATTGGAAGAAAGCTAGAAGATTGCTAAAGGTCACATTTAGTTAAGAGTTTCTTTTCTTTTTTTTTTGGTGTCAGAAATATGTCCCACACTTAAGAAAACCCTCTGAATCTGTGCCAGGCCAGTGGGTCAGGATTGATTGGCAGGGCAGAGCCTGTGCACAGAAATGGCTAGCTGCATTTCTGCAGTCTTGTAGCCTGAGCGCCATGCTCCTGGTCAGACATTTAGCGCTTGCTGTGGCCATGTTTGCACCAGACAGAAACAGGGAAGACAAGCTGTAAAGAATAATGGCCGGTCTGAGCATGGTGGCTCACGCCTGCAACCCTAACACTTTGGGAAGCCAAGGCGGGTGGATCACTTGAGGTCAGGAGTTTGAGATCAGCCTGGCCAACATGGTGAAACTAAAAATACAAAAATTAGCCGGGCATGGTGGAGGGGCGCCTGTAATCCTAGCTACCCAGGAGGCTGAGGCACAAGAATCACTTGAGCCAGGGAGGCAGAGGTTGCAGTGAGCTGAGATCATGCCACTGCACTCCAGCCTGGGCGACAGAGCAAGATTCCATCCCTAAAAAAAGAAAAGAAAATTAGAGCTTGGTTTGTACGGTATCTTGAAAAAAGTCATTCTGTATATGATAGTATACAGGAAAATGCGTGAACAAACTCCTAGCCATCTGGAATTAGAGGAAATTCTCTGTTTATTATTCTGGTTAACAATTTTTAATTTTGCATAGATCAGTTTATAATTTACAGAGGATGAGAATACATTGCATATGAAAGTGCTTTTAATTTTAAAAGATTAAATTGTGAGTTTATGGATTTTGTATTACCTCAAAGTAATTATTAGGCAATTAATCACCATTCTGCACTGTTACAGACTATTTTAACTTATTTGAATGTGGTCAGGATTCTGGATAAATGAGAGGTATCTATAACATAATTGGTATATCTGTTTTTATGTCTGTTATTAGCATCCGATTTTGGGGGGTTGGCGTCATCTAAGCACTGTGTCTGCTAACTTTTTCTGTTTCATTCCCTCATGGAGCCTTGGATTACCTTTTATGCAGTTAAGTCAACATTAAAAAGCTTCAGTAGGCTGGGTGCGGTGGCTCATGCCTATGATCCCAGCACTTTGGGGTGAACTGTGGGGTGATTCACCATGAGGAGGGTGAATCACTTGAGGTCAGGAGTTCAAGACCAGCCTTGCCAACATGGTGAAACCCTATTTCTACTCAAAATACAGAAATTAGCTGAGTGTGGTGATGGGTGCCTGTAATCCCAGCTACTTGGGAGGCTGAGGCAGGAGAATTGCTTGAACCTGGGAGGTGGAGGTTGCAGTGAGTTGAGATAGATGGCGCCACTACACTCCAGCTTGGGTGACATAGTGAAACTGTGCTTAAAAAAAAAAAAAAAAGAAGCAGCAGCTTCAGTAAGCACAGGAGAGCCACTGCCCCCTTTCCACGGGGACCAGCGGGTTCCATAATGGCTGCTTTTAGGGGCATCTACATAATCCTCTGCTGGGAGGTCACAAGGTACATGAGCTGTGCTAGGGCAGGGTCCTGCTGTGAGTTCTCTCCTCCTTGGGAAGGAGAAGAGGGTTGGTTACTTTGTGTATTTCAATTTTTTTGTCCTTCTCTCATTCTCCTGTAGCAGCTGTCGTCACCCCTTTGTCAAACATACTAGCCCAAGATACGGACTGTTAGCTGATAAGACAATGAGTCAAACTCTTAGTCATTAAAAAAAAAAAATGCCCAAAAATGCCGCTGTTGTGTTTCACCAGATTAACACACGCTGATTTTCAAAATTAAGGGCCTCCTTTATATGAATAGATCTGTATTATATTAAGTATATCCTCATATAATTAGAACCCAACTCAACTCTTTGTTTGAAGCAGCCATTTCATAATTAGGGGATTTTTAGTATCCTATCTGAAAAATATTATGCGAATTAGCAGGTATTTGGCTACTTTTTAAAAACGTTTTATATGTGGCAGCCTTCGGGGGAGGCAGTTTATTGATGATACTCATAGTTTTTTTAAAAAAGCAAATTTCACATTCATTGCCTTAGTTTTTGATCTTCTAGTCTAAAACTTATTATAGTTCCTAATTTTCACTTCTTTGTCTCTGTGTTTAAGCTGCATACTTCCCCTTTATTAAAAAGAATCCTTACTTAGATATTTATCAGTGTCTGCATGTTGCGAATGTGTATTTATCTGTCTATCTTTAAACTACCATGAAAGCATACTTTTGGTTTTGGCACTTAAAATGCCTGCGAACCTCCTCCTCCCTCCCCCACCCCAACCCCTTTTTTCTAACCGATTAACCCATTACCTAAATGAGAGGAATAAAGAACTAAAAAACTCACCGGAATGTTTTCTTTTCATTCACGTCTATGATCGGCATTCACGGTGACCTTCCTCAAGTTCTTCTGAGTCTAGGGCAGAGAAGATGAATGATCTGATTTATAGGCTCTAATGGACTCCAAGAGGAGACATGGATGCTTGAAACAAAACAATGAATTCAGTGTGTCAGCAGAATTAAAATACTTGGAGATGACTTAGCTTCATGAAGATGGGAACTTGTTCCATTAGGCAGGAGGGGTGTGGCTGGTAGGATGGTGAGGTACAGTTCTTCAGAGATTGCTCTTTGGAGTAACATTTTGGGCATTAATCATGGCCCCTTCAGCATGTCTCAGGTGGAAGCTGCTCTCTGTTCATCTTTCATGCCTTCCACAGGGGAACGTGTTGGCTGGTGTCATTGAGTTGCCGGTTAACATAAAGTGATGTGCTTGGTTGGGTCGTTGAAGCTCACATCCTACATGCTCCAGTGTGTTTTTAACCTGTTGCTGAGTTATACAACTACCTGTTAACTCTTTATGTGATGGTGGTTGTCTCTTCGACCTCTTTTATTTCTTTGAAGCAGAATTATGATAGAATACTCAACACTTAAGTCTCCAGAAGGTAGATTTTTTTTTCCTCCTAGGAGAGGCACTCAGGTTGAAGTCAGCACCCTTGACAAGATTCTTTGTGATGTGAAAGGGGGTAACTCACACTTTGCACATTTCCATCAAGGAACATGGATAGCAACTGCAAGCCCTTTTAAAAGCTGACAGGTTAACTCTTGTCAACAAGTTAACAAAAGAGGTTTGACAAATGTTAGGGTGAAAATGCATCCGTTGAAAGAGGTATTTGGCAAACAGGTGTCATCATGAAAACTGCAATTTGCCAAGCATGGTAGTCCTGAAGCCTCATTTCCAGCATGGCATCACTCACAAGATGCTTCCTCGTCATTCTGCCTGTGTTTTTCACCTTTCTTTTCTCTCTCCGGAAAAGTTCCCCACTCATCTGTTTTTTGCGTGTTCTGTTTTTTTAACCTTAAATGAAAGACCAGCCATACTATTATTCATAATAGTTAACAGAAACATTTTAACACAGCAGTCTTTGGTGAATGGTGGGAAACCATGAAATAAAAGCTGAGAATTCCTCTTTATTAGAAATCTAGCCAAATAAATCATCCTGTTTGATTTATAAGGAAGCATTGTTCTGGCTGTTGGTTATTGTTTTTCACGTTGTTTTACTTGTGGAATTAAAGCTAAGTAATGTTTTATTTTTCTTCTGCATTCTGTGCAAACCTGTTACAAGCTATAATGGACATACATGGGCTTTATTAAACAACGACTATATCCTCTAGTGACTGCTGAGTCAGTGGCCTAGAAATTCTTTAAATAACTTCACTGATACAACCCTTCCACCACAAGGCTAGGGTATTTCAAACCTAATAGGAGAGCCCATTCATTTTAAAACAGCCCTTCACTGTAGGAAATTATCTCTAAGAAAAACTTAATAAACATTTGATGAAGTGTAAATGGGTGCACAAAGTTAGCAGATGGTTTTATAAATATCTTCACAAAGATGGAGGAGAGGATTAAATTTCTGGGAACTTTCTGGTGGTTAGTAAATTGAGCATAGTGACAATCAGTATGTAGAACAATGTAGGCTCTTCGTTTTCATTGCTGTATCTGAAAATAGCTCATATTAAGCCACAGAAAAACTATATTTCTGTGTAGTAGACATGAAAATGAAGAACCATTTTTCTTTAAAGCTTTTTTTTTTTCTTAGAGACACATTATCACTTTGTCACCCAGGCTGCATGATAACTCACTGCAGCCTTGATCTCCAGGGCTCAAGCAATCCCCCTGCCTCAGCTTCCCTAGTACCTGGGACTACAGGCACACACCACCATAATGCCTGGCTAGTTTTTTATTTTATTTTTTTGTGGAGACGGGGTCTTGCTATGTTGCCCAGGCTACTCTCAAACCCCTGGCCTCAAGAGATTTTCCTGCTTCAGCCTCCCAAAGCACTGAGATTACAGGCATGCACCACTGTACCTGGCTTTTAACATAAAGATTGTTTTTACTTTTTAAAAGTTGTCTTTTTCGTTTCTTTTTTTTTTTTTTTTTTCTTTTTTGAGACAGAGTCTTGCTCTGTTGCCCAGGCTGGAGTATAGTGGCGCGATCTCGGCTCACTGCAAGCTGCGCCTCCCGGGTTCACACCATTCTCCTGCCTTAGCCTCCCGAGTAGCTGGGACTACAGGTGCCCACCACCATGTCCGGCTAATTTTTTGTATTTTTAGTAGAGATGGGATTTCACCATGTTGGCCAGGATGGTCTCTATCTCCTGACCTCGTGATCCGCCCACTTCGGCCTCCCAAAGTGCTTGGATTACAGGCGTGAGCCACCGTGCCAGGCCTATTTTTTCTCCTTTAAAGTTGAAAATGCATTATCACATTTTATCCATAATATATGACTCAAAGTTTTGGCATCTCTGGACCTATTTGCAAGAAAATGTGTTGCATTTAACCAGTGTTGCTAAAAAGTACCAGAGAAAAGGGAAACCCGTATAATATGTTATATTTGGGGTGTATTGTGTCATGTCTCTTATTTCATGTTAACTTCAATGACAAAATTAGGTAGCATCACATTTTAAAACAAAAAACTCCAGAATGTTTATTCTACTGAATAAAAGTAAGCCAATATGTAATATTAACTTTTGAATGCTGGGTGCAGTGGCTCATGCGTGTAATTCCAGTACTTTGGGAAGGTGAGGCAGGAGGATCACTTGAGCCCAGGGGAGTTCAAGACCAGCCTAGGCAACATAGTGAGACATCGCCTGTACAGAAAATGAAAAAAAATTAGCCGAGCATGGTGGCACATGCCGGTAGTCTCAGCTACTCGGGTGGCTGAGGTGGGGGGATCCCTTGATCCCAGGAGGTCAAGGTTGCAGTGAGCCGAGATCACACCAGCCTCAGTGACAGAGTGAGATCCTATCTCAAAATAGTAATAATAATAATAATAATAATAATAATTTGATTTTTGGTTTAATTGCTCAACTGTTCCTATATGTGATCATGAGGTATCAATTACCCTGCTAAATTGATACCTCCCTCTTTAATATGACAGGAGGAATACAGACGATGTAAGGAAAAATACGTAAGTTCTTACTCTCTTCCGAGTGTTTTGATAGATTGCTTAGTGTATTTTGCATTTAAAGGATTTTTTTTTTCTGCCCTGTAACTTGGTTAACACTATTATTCATATATACTTCACAGGTAACTAGTATTTTCCCCTTTTTTGCATTTTCATAATTTATTCAATATATGATGTTTTCACAGGCTTTTGAGGCTTTACTGTTCTGTAATTTTATAGCTCATGCAAAATGGTTCAGTTTTTTTAAATGGAAGGTTCTTGTTCCCATTTGCTGTTTCCAGGACACTTGGATTCTGTGAGTTAAGTTAGGAACTTCCATCCCCTAATCCTATGAAGGTCAAAGGTGAAACTCTACTAGGGCTTAAAAACCAGCTTCAGGAGACTAGCTGTATTCCTGAAGGCATCTAGTAAGACTCCATTTTATACGTGTCCTACTCTGCAGTGTTTTCCACTGTGATATGCAATAGATGCAAATAAAGACTTGGAAAATGTACCCTCCCATATCCACGTTGCTTTCTTCACTACTTCCCTGTGGTCCTCTCATGTGGTCAATCCTCCAGCACTCTGTGCTTGCCTGGGAGCTCTGACTGGGACTTGGTAGGCTCAGGTTTGACCAGTGAGAAAAAACTCTATGCTCTTTGCCTTTTTTACTCAATGCAATTTCCGTTTTATTCAATGACTAGTGTACTTATCTTTGAAGAGTTGTGGATAACTATTAGAGGGGCATAGGGGAAAAAAACTACAGCTGCAACATCAAAGGGAGAAGAGAGATTTATTCTGAACCTTGCACTACAAAAGGCCTTTCCATAGGACTTTAAAGAGTAAAACTATCTCAGTCTCTCTCTGTGTGTGTCTCCTCCTACTCCAGTCCCCTCTTTCCCCTGTTCCCTTCTCCATCCCCCTCACTTGATTGTTGACTATCAAGCCTGCATTTGGCATGCCTTATACAGCTCCTAAAGTGGAGCATGATACATTACAGTATCAATTTAAGGTAAATAGAATATAGATAATTTGTCTCATTTGACAGAAGGAAAATAAATACCAGCTAGACTCCATCCATACTCCAAAAAACCCAAAATGTGTCAGGTTACGTTCTCTTCAAGAGGAGCTATTCTGAGCTACTTTTCTTGGATGCTATTCATTTGATATAATCATATTGAACTATTGGATATTGACCTCAATGAAGTGAAATTGGTCAACTCTACATATTGATTATTAACTCCCAGGAATCTTAAAGGTTCAATGCTTGATGCTTTCTATTCAGCTAAGATGAATAATTGCCTGTGTTTGCTGTTTTTATTTGAGAGATAAATTTAAAAGTGGCGCTTTTATAATCAAACAAAACTGTCTGTGGTTTCTAATCTCTACACAGTAATATCTTGTTTTATTACATGCTGGTTTTTTATTGAGCTCTGGTCTCTTATTCTGGCCAGGCATTGTTGGAAGTTTTGTGGGGTTTTTTAAATTTTTAATTTTGGGCATTTAAGGGTTCTTCTGTGTTGTCAGTTATTTTAGATTAAAATGCAAAATGCTATGAAAGGAGTTTCAGTCAACTTTACGAGATAAAAGACTTAAATGTGAGTTTATGTTCACAGGTATTTATCCATGCCTCAGTGTATTCATCAAGCATTAAGGAAATAACTTTCCATATTTTGTTCTACTTTGTTTGCATATTATTTGTTTATAAGACTCTTGATATTTTTTAAAATGTAGTCAAGAAGAAAATATTATTTCCACTTTAATAGTTCTCTCTGAGACGCATGAACCAGAGCAACTCCATCTTGAATGGGAGCTGGGTAAAATGCGGCTGAGACCTGCTGGGCTGCATTCCCAGGTGGTTAAAGCATTCTAAGTCACAGGGTGAGATAGGAGGTCAGCACAAAATACAGGTCATAAAGACCTTGCTGATAAAACAGGTTGCAGTAAAGAAGCTGGCCAAATCCACCAAAACCAAGATGGCAATGAGAGTAACCTCTGGTTGTCCTCACTGCTACCCTCCCATCAGCGCCATGACAGCTTACAAATGCCATGGCAATGTCAGGAAGTTACCCTATATGGTCTAGAAAGGAGAGGAATGAATAATCCACCCCTTGTTTAGCATATCATCAAGAAATAACCATAAAAATGGGCATACAGCAGCCCTTGGGGCTGTTCTGTCTATGGAGTAGCCATTCTTTTATTCCTTTACTTTCCTAATAAACTTCCTTTTACTTTACTCTGTGAACTCACCCTGAATTGTTTCTTGTGTGAGATCCAAGAATTCTCTATTGGGGTCTGGATCGGGACCCCTTTCCTGTAACAGTTCATTTTTAAATAATTTCATTTGGTTTTGTTTGGTTTTGAGATGGAGTCCCACTCTGCTGTCCAGGCTGGAGTGCAGTGGTGCGATCTCGGCTCACTGCAACCTTTGCTTCCCAGGTTCAAGCGATTCTCTTGCCTCAGTCTCCTGAGTACCTGGGATTACAGGCACACACAACCATGCCCAGCTAATTTTTTTGTGCTTTTAGTAGAGATGGGGTTTTGCCATGTTGGCCAGACTGGTCCCAAACCCCTGACCTCAGGTGATCTGCTCACCTCGGCCTCCCAAAGTCCTGGGATTACAAGCGTGAGCCACCACACCTGGCCTAAATAATCTCATTTGGAACATATGCAATACTGTCATTGTCAAAATGCACATACTTTATATTCTTTATCCAATTAGGTAGTGTCTAGCAATTACTGAAGTTTTGGTTTTTTGTGGCAGGTTAGTGAATAAGTACAGTGGCTTTTGGGTGTTTCTTTTTCATTTCCTGGTGACAGCTGATTTTGTATTTACTATTTGTATTCGTTTGCTTGGGCTGCCGTAACCAAGTACCACAAACAGCATGGTTGAAAAGCAGAAATTCATTGTCTCATGGTCTAGGGGGCCGGAAGTCCCAGATCAGGGTGTCAGCAGGGTTGTCTTTTTCTGAGGGCAGTTCGGGAAGGGTTTGTCTAAGGCCTCTGTCCTTGCCTCTTTTACCTCTGTGCTTCTTCACATCATCGTCTCTCTAGGTATCTCTGTCTCTGTCTCCAAAGCTCCCCAGTTCACAAGGATATCAGTTATCCGGGGTGAGGGCCCACCCTAATGACTACATTTTAACTTGATTATCTCTGTAAAAACCCTGTTTCCAAATATGACCATTGAGGACTATGCTCTGGTTTTTTTTTATCTTGCCAAAATTCCTATCTAGAGAGTTGAGGAGTCATGCCCTACAAACCATAAATTCTTATCAGATGGGTTTTATTTAACCCTACATATCCTGACTTACTTTCCAGTCTGACTCTGGCATAACATTATGTGACAAAGAAGAAAATAAAAATCTTTTACCCCAAAACATGTTTCTTTGCCATATTTTGAAATGGCCCTGCACAGCCATCCTTTGTGGGTGAAAATGTGCATCTGTAAAGAATGTTTACCAACATAGCTAGATGTTTTTCTTTCAACGCCCTCCCAATCCTGAGGAGATGAACTGAGTGTCTAGCACCTTTTATAGGTCTGAATAGGGAACGTTTGTCATCTGTTGTCTCTAAGGACAGCCACTATGACACTTTAAGAATCTTGGTCTCCACAACCTTTTATCTTAACCTGAGCGTTTCCTTTCTATTAATCCCAGGTCTTAGACAAACTCAACCAATTGTCAACCAGAAAATGTTTAAATTTACCTAAAGCCTGGAAGACCCAGCTTCGAATTGTTGGAAGTTGTACAATTGAATTGAAGCTGAATTGTTGAACTGCCTTTGGACCAAAGCAATGTATTTCTCAAATGTATTTGATTGATGTCTCATGCCTCCCTAAAATGCATGAAACCAAGCTGCATCCCAACCACCTTGGACACTTGTTCTCAGGACCTCCTGGGGGCAGTATCACGACCATGGTCGCTCATATTTGGCTCAGAATAAATCTCTCCAAATATTTTACAGAGTTTGTACTCTTTTTGTTGACACCATATTCTGAGGTACTGGGGGTTAGGACTTCAACAAAGAAGTATTTGGTAAATTTGCCATATAAAATAACCAAAACTTCAATGATAATGTACTCAGTCTCAATATAAACAACATCAGTTAAAAGTATGTGCATGTCAAAGGGGATAGAATTGTCTATCTTCCCAATGAGATGATTTACAAATTAAACATTATAGTGGAAAACACTATTTCCTGGGCTATTTTTTAATACCATGAGCCTTATAAACACATATGAAATAATATACAAACAGAATGAAATATTTATTGTTACTCAAATGCCCAGAAATGGCATTGAGTTCTTTATGAGTTTGTTCCTTCGTTTTCCTCTCTTCATCTGTAGCCTCTACACGTTCACAGGGAGGCACGTTCTGTTTATGAGCCAGTGCGTTTAAATGGCTAAGTCTTCATCCACGCCCCTACCACAACACACACACACACACACACACACACACACACACACACCCATCCCTCTCTTAAGGCTTGGGTTTCAACATCATGTTATTCTCCATAAATGCACATTTACCAATGTTACACTGTAAGGAATGGCAGAGGGGTCTGTTAGTGTTAATCTTTTAAGAATGGACCCTGTTAAAACAAAAGCTGCTTCGAATTTGAAGATGCAAATGGACCCTGTTAAAACAAAAGCTGCTTCGAATTTGAAGATGCAAATGGACCCTGTTAAAACAAAAGCTGCTTCGATTTTGAAGATGCGTTAGGAATGAAAGGTACCTAACAAACCACCTCTTTGTCCTATTTGGTAGAGAATTCATGAAGGGGGGGTTCCACAGAGCACCAACCCTCATTGTTTCCTTCACTCCTAGAGAGGGCATGTGCAGTGTGGAGGGTCTTTGTGTCTGCATCATGTGATGGGACCCCCTCCAGTAGGTGTGGATCCTGGGACCTGTGTGGTCCTGTGTGATGGCTGTTGGAGTTTTGTTACAGGAAGGGGGTCCCGATCCAGACCCCAAGAGAGGGTTCTTGGATTTTGCACAAGAAAGATCCAGGGTGAGTCTGCATTGCAAAGTAAAAGTAAGTTTATTAAGAAAGTAAAGTGGTGAAAGAACAGCTACTCCATAGACAGAGTAGGGTGTTCCCGAAAGTAAGAGGAGGAACACATGCCCACCCTAGATAACGTGTGTTTGTGTGTGTGTGTGTGTGTGTGTGTGTGTTTGTGTGTATGAATGATTTTAAAAGACCATGGGGAGCTGTGTTCTGCTACAAGGGTTTCTGATAAAGGATTAATTTTCTTAATTACTATATTTTGCAAGAATCAATATTATCTTTAAAGCAAAATTAGGAATGCCTTTGTTCTCCAGATATCGGGATATCAGGACACTCCCAAGTCTGGATCTGTTTAGTCACCATTATCAGTGTGTTCCCATAACTATAAGCATCTAGAGGCTAGGAATGCCTAGCTTTCTGGGAGTGCAGCCCAGCAGGTCCCAGCCTCATTTTCCTAGCCCTCACTCAAGATGGAGTCACTCTGGTTCGAACGCCTCTGAGGGTTTTGCCCTATAGAGTGTGGAGTCAGAGTTTCCCTGTCCCATCTTGGGACTGTGGTCACCACATCTACAGCCTTCATGATTTTTGTCTTGTTTTTCCTACCTTGTCCCAGGAGATCTATGGATTGGTGGGTAGCATCAAGAGGCACAGAATTCTCTTCTCATGTAGTTAAAGCTGGCTTGCTTTCTCAGCATGCTGAGAGAGGTATCAAAGATGGAGTGCTTATTTTCATAGGATGCACCATGCCGTAAAGACACAGTGACTCTTCTGTGAAACACTAAGGAAAAAGAAGGGGAAATAAGGAATATAGGACTCGTTAGAGGAAAAAGGCTCCAGGTAGAGATGGATTGATTTTTATTATAAACTTGAACTTTTTAAAATCGAGATAACATTGTTAAAAAACATACAGCACATATATATGCCATATACATAGGACTGTTCTTAGATTACTGATCTTACTCATCCAACTGACACTTGGCTTCTAGTGTCAGTTTTCTCATGGCAAATGACCTCATCCCACCCACCTCAGCTTCCCCGTCTGCAAAGCTCAAGTTTCAAAGTAGATCATCTCTGAGGGTCGTCCCAGCAATGATTTCTAGTCCTGTCAGTTCTTTATTTTTCTAGGAAATATATTTTATTGACATCAATTCATTATTTTTTTAATTCACTTTAATTCTTAAATTTGCCTCCCATCTGGATTTACTTTATCGATTTTTTTTAAGGCAATAGAAGACAATGATGACCCTGAATACAAATTGTTACAGGAAAATGGATCTAAGATAAAATTACCAGATCAACCTTTTTATTCCATATTTTATGGAATATCTAATAGATGTTTGGGAGTAACTTATTCTTACACATGAATTCCTGACAGTTTCGGTTCTTCAGACTTATTAATCAGTGTTGTCAGCACCAGAGCAATTTTATGAGACTTACCAGTCATCAAAAATTTATTATCAGATAAATCAAAGAAACAACGAGCATCTTAATAGGGTAGAGAAAGTGGCATGTAAAGGATCATTTAAGATGGTGCTTTTTGTCAGTTGTGCATTATATTTACAACCAATATCTAAGAACTTACTCATAATTTCATGCAAATAGTCAGCAGGGTGATAGTTGCTGTCTTAGGTAAACCTTTTCTGTTTTTCTCCAGCAGAATGTTGTGTTTGGTGTAACTATAAGGCTAAGACTGCTAAATAGACACACGATAGGAAGCATCTTTTCCCAATGTTAAGCCTATAGCATTTATTTTAAAGCAGTATCTCCATTTTCTTCTGGATTTTATTAGAGTTGTCATCCAAAATTAAGAGTTAATGAGCTCAGCCCTTTCCCTTGGGAACAAGGTGCTAAACTTGAGCTCTTTGTTTTGTTTTGTTGTTTCGTTTTTTTCCTGACATAGTTTGGATATTTGTCCCCACCCAAATCTCATGTTGAAATGCAATCCCCAGTGTTGGAGGTGAGGCCTGGTGGGAGGTGTTTGGATCAGAGGGGAGATCCCTCATGAATGGCTTTTGCCGTCCTCTTGGTGATGAGTGACCTCTCGCTCTGAGTTCACACAAGATCTGGTTGTTTAAAAGTGTGTGCCACCTCCCTCCCTGCCCTTCCCTTTCCTCTTGCTCCTGCTTTTGCCACGTGACATGCCTGCACCCCCTTCATCTTCTGCCATGTTTGTAAACTTCCTGAGGCCTCCCTAGAAGCAAGCAGATGCCAGCACTATGCTTCTTGTACAGCCTGAAGAACCATGAGCCAATTAAACTTGTTTTCTGTATAAATTGCCCAGCCTCAGGTATTTATAGCAACACAAGAATGAACTAACACAGTCCTTGTTTTTTATTTTTCTTCTTCTTACTATTTTTTTAAACTTTAGCTCTTTGGAATGTTTTGGGAAAATGGTATTCAGATTGCCTTTCTTATGTCCAGGCTTCACATGTACCTTCTGTCATGAGACACAGGCCTGCATCTGCTGTATTCTCGGCACTGTTTTTGATACCCCGTTAAAGGTGTAATAAGAGACCAGATTTCTTAAAAATCCAGTTTTTGGCTGGGTGCGATGTCTCACACCTGTAATCCCAGCACTTTGGGAGGCAAGGGCAGGCAGATCACTTGAGGTTAGGAGTTTGAAACCAGACTGGCCAACATGGTGAAACCCCATCTCTACTAAAAATACAAAAATTAGCCAGTCATGGTGGTGCACGTCTCTAATCCCAGGTATCCCGGAGGCTGAGGCTGGAGAGTCGCTTGAACCTGGGAGGCAGAGATTGCAGTGAGCCAAGATTGTGCCACTGCACTCCTGCCTGGGCAACAGAGTGAGGCTCTGTCTCATAAAAAAAAAAAAAAAGACTTGGGTCTTTATTGTGCCAGATGAGAGGAGTTTTTCCATCACCCTATCTTTGCCCTGAGTGTTCCTGCATCACAGTATCCTCTAGGCAGAAGGATGGTGATGGGCCACGTGGGAGCTGAGCTGGCAATAGAGAGCCTTCAGACAGAGCTGCTGGGAATGGACCCAGAAAGACAAGTCCAGGTTACATCCCAGCAGAGATACAACCTGCTTGCCACCTCACATCCATGTGTGCCGCCTTGTCTGTCTGGAATGCTCTTTCTTCACTTCTTTACCTATTGAATGCCCAGTTATTCTTCAAGTCGCAGGTTAAATATCGTTTCCTCAGAGATCTTTTCTTGGAAGGTTTCCCTACTGCCCATCAACTCTAGGCTCCTTTTATCGTCTTTCTTTAGGGCCTCTACTTTCAATAGTAGTAATTTTAATGATAACAATGACTATCACTTACTTCCCAGGTGTCAGACATTATATGCCTTGTATGTAAGTTTGTCACTCAATATTTATTGGTGTGAATACTACCGGTATTTTAGTAGTTAAGTATGTGTTTTTTTCTCCTGTAAGGGACTGAAGTCTTTTTGAAAGCGAGATTCCTTCTTGACTGGGCTTTGCACGTGACATGCCCCCAGTGTCTTATATAACTTCTGACAGGTCACCCTAATTTCTGAAAAATAAGACCATTCTGGGGTCTGGAGTGTTCCAAGTTATATAGTTCATTGTTTTTGGTGGTAGGTAATAAACACTACTGGAAACATTAAAATGTGTTCTCAATATCTAATACTCACATTATGTCTTCCCTATGGTACTTCATTATTTTTATAGATCTTTTTATCACACTACTCTTATGGTGCAAATGAAACATTTCCTTAACCAATAAACTAATTATGTTTGAAAGCAAGACTTTTTAAATTCAAATCTGAGGGATCTGTGATTCGTTTGTCTGCTTCTCTTTTTCCATTGATGGAGTAGTCCATGGGGCATGTGGAATGCGTGATTGTGCTTGTAAGTGGATGGAATATTCGTGAAGGATAGGCAATAAACTAGTAGTGGTGGTTATCTCTAGGCAAAGAAACTGGATGGCAAGAGACAGGGAGGAGTGGGCACATCCTCTTCACTCTTTATCCTGTGGTACCTATTGAATGTCCTATTTTTACATGTATTCATTATTGAAAAGATTATTTCTTAAAAAAAAGAAAATACTCCCCAGTAGGAAGTTTTCACTTCCCCTTGAAGGTATAAAGGAAGAAACTACAAAGAATGTGGCTTTGTAACTGGTTTTGTGTACACTATCTCCTATTTTCATTCATTTGGAGATTGTGTGTAAGTCCTCCTTTTTAGTCTCTCTTTGATCAGGTACACTAAAAATTTTCAATGTGATATCACCTCTTAAAATGAGTCCTGAATCTTGGAAAGAGACAATTTGAAGGACAGCTTGAGAGAAGGTTTCTCACGTAATGCATGCACCATCCCAATTCTTGGCTGAAGCACTGTGAAATCTTCCACTGTTGATAACACCTGTCAGATAATATTAGGCTTTCTTGTGTTCTTGGAAGAATCTATGGCAGTCTGTTTTTCCTTGAGAATCAAATGAGAAAAGATGGTCATTCATGAAGACCTAACAAAAGAGAAGAATAAAGAAAAAGCGAGAAAATGGATTTCTATGTTGGGTTTGTTTTGTTTCGTTAGGGGTATTTTCCCACCTAAGACTTTAAGTGAGAGAAAGGCTTTTCTATTTTTGAAAGGGCGTGAGGGTTTGAAATAAGGAAGAATGGATCTTGGAAGAATTGATTGTGTCTTAAAGGATGGAAATGCGCTTCGGATTCCTACAGTGAGACAAGGATTTTTTTTTGTTTCTTCTCTCCTTAATTTTTATAAGCTGTCAACTAAGATGACGTGTGTGTTTCAGACTGTTTATGTGGGATTATGAGCATGTTCAATCTGTTCTTGTGCATTCCCAATAGAAACTGCGTGAGTGGTGTGATCTTTTAATAGAATGTGTCTTGCAACTAACAAATGTATTTTGGTGCTAAATTCTGGATAATTCCTAAGAAATGTAAATGTTATCAATAAAAGTTTTTGTTTTGAAATACTTAAAATCTTAGAGCTATATTATTTTAAGTTTTCTGAAGACAGTCTCTGCTTCATTTTTCTAAGTTTAATTGAGACAGGGCAACAAGAAAAAATACTGGCCATAAAGTAAAAATATTCTTTATAAATTTTTGGAACATGGTTAGAAGGGAACTGCAAATGGGGAAACAGCTTCTTGAAGGCCACTGTACGCATGCATGATACAAGACGATTTGGGTTTACTGTGGTTTCAATACTAAGAGTATCGAGTGGCTTTTACTAGAAAAATTCAGGACCTGCATTATAAAGTCAGCTACTCCCAAATTCCTACCCCCATTTTTATTTTCTTCATGTAGATGAGTGTGTGATACAGTTTGCCTCAGTTACACTAAGGAGAGAGAATTGACATTTCATATTGACTTCTGTGTTCCTGCCATGCACATCCAGGTCCTGGTTAGTTCTTTACAGAATTCATCTGTAGGTTCACGATTTGCTTCTGCTTTCAGACGAGAAAACGGACAGTCATCGTTTAAGTAAAACAACTGGTGACAAAGCCGGAAATCAAGTTCTGGCCAATTTAAAGGAAGGTTGTCTCATTTTCCATGTTGCTTTGAGTAACATCTGGGAAGAAAATAGGAAAATGTTAAGTTTATGTTGATAACCCTCAAAGGGAAGCCAGTGTATGGAGTTTAGGGGAATGTACATGATCATTTGACTTTTCTGGTTCTTGAATCAAATTCAGCCTCCTACAAGGCCGCATCCTCATACTAGGGTTGCAGGCACATGTGACATTCAAGGGTCCCTAACAGTATTCCTGCTGCCAGCTCCTTAGTCCCTCAAGGCTCTCTTCCTGCAATTCACCCTGATTCTAATTTAACAACCCCTTATCTGAGTGATTCTGGTACAACAAGTACAAATCTGTCTTTCTGCTAGATACACCCTCTGATTTTGGGATTAGGGATACTCAATCTGTATAACTGTAACCCACAGTGGATATATAACACACACTTATACAGGTTGAGTATCCCTAATCCAAAAATCCAAAATCTGAAATGCACCATATCTGAAACTTTTTGAGTGCTGACATGACACTCAAAGGAAATGCTCATTGGAACATTTTGGATTTTCAGACTAGAGATACTGCACTGGTAAATAGAGTACAAATATATCAGTCCAAAAAAATCTGAAATCCAAAACACTTCTGATCCCAAGAATTCTGGATAAAGGATTGATATGGTTTGGCTGTGTCCCCACCCAAATCTCATCTTGAATTGTAGCTTCCATAATCCCCACATGTTGTGGGAAGGACCCAGTGGGAGATAATTGAATCATAGGGGCAGGTTTTTCTCGTGTTGTTCTTGTGATAGTGAATAAGTCTCATGAGATCTGATGGTTTTATAAAGGGCAGTTCCCCTGCACACAGTCTCTTGCCTGCCGCCATTAAGATGTGCCTTTGCTCGTCCTTCATCTTCTGCCATGATTGTGAAGCCTCCCCAGCCATGCAGAACTGTGAGTCCATTAAACCCCCTTTTTTTTATAAGAAGTTTAATTTATAAACTACTCAGTCTTGGGTTTTTCTTCATAGCAGTACGAAAATGAACTAATACAAGGATCAACCTGTGTTGTTTTGTAGTCGGGCTTCAGTCTGTTAATGCATATTAAATGGTATGACCTTTCTCTAGAATACTTACTAGTATTTGTCTCTTTTGGACTTGAGGATGGACTCCTGGCCTTTCTTGGCTCATCATATACCAACTGACTGTAATCAGATTGGCCAGGACAGTCTTTACCAAGCTTTCTCCGTGATCCCTTCTTTGTCTTTGTTTTATTAGCTCTAGACTCAGGCTCTAATTCTGTTGCCCATCCAAGAATGAGCTCTTCTCCAGGGAGCTCTTACCCATTAAGTGGAAAATCGTATTAGAATCCAAATCTGAGGCCCAAGAAAGTTTTAGAGCATGGAAGTAGAGGCAGGGTGATGTCACGTCTGCCGGCTATTTGAGTGACAAAGCAGAAAAATTACTTTCTACTCAAAGGAGCATGCGTTCATGTTGATGTTCTCCATTTCCCTCTATCTTTTCTACGTTTGTTTTGTCCTTACTATATTACCAGAATTTATTAATCCAGTCCCCCTTTGCCAAGCCATACGTACTAAATGAAACCATGTGTTTATGTGAATAGTGATCCCGTATTTCCAAATTTTCGTTTTCTTGTCTCTTCCTGACCCTGGTCTCTAGTGTTCTGGAATTGGCTGCCAAGTGTGTAAGCTCAGGAAGTTCCCCTTGTTACTGTCCAGAGCAATACCTGCCTGAAAAGAAAAAGAAACTGCGACCTCCTTCTAGGTTTTATTCTTAAAAAAAAAAAAAAAAAAAAGAAGCGTGGACCACTCAGTAGTAGAAAGCCTTAGGTCACCTGGTGTCTAGATAGAATACCATTTAATTATGGAGCAATAACAGTGACATAGGGAAGACATAATTACAAAACCTTTTGAAGTCTGTTATCTCCTGATTTTCTTGGGCACTAATATTTGTCTTTTAACACTAACAGCTTTACACTTTTTTTTTGAGACAGAGTCTCGCTCTGTCACCCAGGCTGGAGTGCATTGGTGCAATCTCAGCTCACTGCAACCTCCGCCTCATGGATTCAAGTGATTCTCATGCCTCAGCCTCCCAAACAGCTGGGGTTACAGGTGTGTACCACCATGCCTAGCTAATTCTTATTTTTATTTATTTATTTTTGATACAGGGTCTTGCTCTGTTGCCCAGGCTGGAGTGTAGTGGCACAGTCTCGGCTCACTGCAACCTCTGCCTCCCAGGTTCAAGAGATGCTCCTGCCTCAGCCTCCTTAGTAGCTGGGATTACAGGCGTGCACCACCATGCCTGGCTGATCTTTGTATTTTTAGTAGAGACGGAGTTTCACCGTGTTGGCCAGGCTGGTCTCAAACTCCTGACTCTCAAGTATCTGCCCACCTCAGCCTCCCAAAGTGCTGGGATTATAGCACCTCACCAGCTTTACACTTATATTCAATTTCTAAATGGCCTTAGGCTTGCTCTCTTATGTCATTCAAGTTTCAGTTCAAATGCCGTCTCAACAAAACTTTTTCCATATCACTATATCTAAAGTGGACCCCATCGCCCACCACCCACTCCTGCCTCCAGGAGTACACATTATATGTCTATATTTATCGAACACTCTACAAAATGCAAACATACAGTCAGAAAGTAGGTCAGTGGTTGCCTGGGGATGGGGGAAAAGAAAGGAGAGGCACATCGCCCACCACCCACTCCTGCCTTCTGAATACCCTCTAAGGAAATGTGCTTAGAATGGAGGCTCCTGCTAGAGCAGGGAGACTTAGTTTTGTACACTGCTCTGTCCTCAGGAGCCTCAGACATTGCCTGGCACCTAGTGGACTCTCTGAATATTCGATAAATGAGAGCTGTTGTTCTTTCAAGCATACTTCATCACCTGCAGTGTAAACATTTCTGTTAGAGGATTTAAAAAAAAAAAACAAAAAAAAAACCTTCCATGACACGTCCGTGACACATTTTCAGTGTTTCCCTTTTCTTTGTGTCTGAGTTGCTCAGATTTCATATTATTAGTGCCGTTTCCATCACCATAAATGTTGCTCTGATGTTTCCAAGGCTGCAGCCTTTCCCAACCAGCTATTTCCCATCAAATCTAGTCGCTCTTTTTCACTAGGCTTTGAAAGAAACTCCTGCACACAATTTTAAAGGGCAATATCGGGGGCATCGGGGAGGGGAACAAAATAAAAACAGACGCTTTGTTTGACCTGGACTCAGCCCATTTGCCTTATATTTTGTTTTGTTTTTGAGTCAGCCAGGCCTCCATCCCCTAACAGACACCTCTGTGTGTGGGACCTAGATATTGGCTGCTGAGAGCCTCAGGATGCAGGTGTTGCTTTTGTGTTCCATCATGATGGTGTGAAAGAGCCTTTAAAAGGTAAATTGGCAGGCTTTGAACTATAGTAATTGCTTGAAAATAAACAGCAGAGGAGAGGGGAGGGGAGGCAGCTCTTCTTCCTAGCTGTTAAAATATGTGCGGGTTACATTGGCAAGTCAGAAAAACTACTTAGAGCCTGATCTCTGAACCTAAGGACCTAGGCAGAAGAGAGCATAAAGAGTCCCTCAGTCATCACGCAGTCTTTGGGTGCCAGGGGTCTCCTGATCGGCCCCATTGAGAAGCAGCTGTGTGCTGCAGGAGGCTCTGCCGTTGCTCATCCTTCCACCTGCGTCACTTGAGATGGAGCCTGACCTGTTGAACACAGGGACACCCAGCGACGGTCAGGCATGATCATGTGCTTCAAGAAACATTTGGCTTCTCTCCACACAGAAGAATCCTGTCAAGACACGGCTTCTGCATTTGACCTTAAATTTTCTCACAGATGGAATTAATTTTCTGTATTGCTAAGACAAATTCTCCCAGTCAAATTCCCATTGTTAATTAAGTGTTGAGAAAATTGGTATTTTGTTTCTTCCTCCTAAAATGTGGAAATAACATGATTTCATTTTAATTATGTATGGCACCAGTAAAAAGAAAAATTTGTAGCTGCTCTGTTTATGTTGGAGCAAATTTCCTGCTTTTGAGAATAAGTGTGGCTGCCTGCTATACAAAAGAGAAACAAGGACTCCACAGCAGTTGTCAGAACCACAGTGAGTGTCACAGTGCTTCTGGTCTCTGAGTCCTACCAGGTACCAGAGATGCACGCTTCTGCCAGCGGGACTTACGGACCCTGAAGAAGCATTTCTATGGGGCCAAAGGACTTCTGAATACCCTCTAAGGAAATGTACAAAAACTATGAAGTGTGTTTTAATGAGGAGCAGGTGTAGCCTTGGAGAATAAGCTGGCCCTAGGAGACATACTAGATTCTCTTCCACCTGTAGACCAGTGGGTGTGAGCCTGGCCCTGGAAACAGGCTGCCTGGGTTCAAGCCCTACCCTTACCTTTTGCTAGCTTTGTGACATTGGGCCAGATAGATTTGTTTTTCATTTAACGTGTTTATTTGACAACAATTGGCATACAACAGACTACAATTAGGGTGTACAGTTTGATGCATTTGATAAATGTATACATCTGTAAAACAACTTAAGACAGTGAACACATTCCTCATCCCGAAGGGTTTTTTTGTGCCCATATATAAACCATATTTCTCATTTGTGCCTCTCCTTTCTTTTCCCCCATCCCCAGGCAACCACTGACCTACTTTCTGACTGTATGTTTGCATTTTGTAGAGTGTTCGATAAATATAGACATATAATGTGTACTCTATTTAAAAAAAAAACAACTGGCTCCTTTCATTCAGCATAAGTATTTTGAGAGTCATTCATTCTTATTCCATGCATCAATAGTTGATTTCTTTTCATTGCTGATTTGTAGTCCATTGTGTGGATATACCTCAGTTTGTTTATCCTTTTGCCTGCTGATGGACATTAGGCTTATTTCCAGTTAGGGGCTATTAGAAATAAAGCTGCTGTGAGCTTTTGTGTATAAGTCTTTTGTTGGATGTGTGCTGTTGTTTCTCTTCGGTAAACACCTAGGAGTGGAATGGGTAGGTCATATGGCGGGTATGGATTTACTTTTTTTTTTTTTGAGACAGAGTCTTGCTCTGTCGCCCAGGCTGGAGTGCCGTGGCGTGATCTCAGCTCACTGCAAGCTCCGCCTCTCGGGTTCATGCCATTCTCCTGCCTCAGCCTCCCGAGTAGCTGGGACTACAGGTGGCCACCACCACATCCAGCTAATTTTTTCTTTTTTTTTGTATTTTTAGTAGAGACGGGGTTTCACTGTGTTAGCCAGAATGGTCTCAGTCTCCTGACCTCATGATCTGCCTGCCTCACCCTCCTAAAGTGCTGGGATTACAGGTGTGAGCCAGCACCCGGCCGGATTTACCTTTTTAAGTAACTGCAAAACTGTAAAATAAGATAATCCTGGATTATGTTATATACAATTTCTCATTTAAAAACCTTTGAGCCAGCCAGGCATGGTGGCTCACACCTGTAATCCCAGCACTTTGGGAGGCCAAGGGGGGTCGATCACAAAGTCAAGAGATTGAGACCATCCTGGACAACATGGTGAAACCCCATCTCTACTAAAAATAAAAAAAATAGCCGGGCATGGTGGTGGGCCCCTGTAATCCCAGCTACTGGGGAGGTCGGAGCAGGAGAATCACTTGAACCTGGGAGGTGGAGGTTGCAGTGAGTCAAGATTGTGCCATTGGACTTGCTCAAGGTTACAGTTTTAATATGTGGTAGAGCAAGTATTGAAACCAAGCATTTCTCACTGCAAACTCCAAGCTCAGTCCTACTCTACCAGTTATTCTATTATCAGAATACCTTGATCCGCCTTTAGCATTTATTATTCTAATATTTGTGTGGTTATTTGATTAATACGCTTTTTTCTACTAGAGTGTAACTTTTAGGCTCAGATTACATATCTTTTTGATTGACCAAATTTTGCTTAGAGCCTAAGAACCTGATATCTGGCAGGCTCATTGAATATAGTTCATATGTAAACTAGAGGTGATAATAGCATATTTTGGATGACAAGAACAAGACTCGAGCTTTAAAAAAGAGGGTCTGTGGCGCTATCCATGGTGCTGACCAGTACTGACCAAGGGAACACCGGAAGAAAAAGAGGCAAAGCAGGGAGCATGAAAGATGAGTTTGGTCTTATGTACACTAAATTTGAGGCTTGGGGAGACCCTTAAGTGGAGAGATACCTAACAGAGAATGTTTTAGGGGCTTGGAATTTAGGAAGCAAGTTTAGGCTGGAGGTAGAACTTACCTTCCTGTGGCGAAGTCCTCCCAGAACCCCTGCTTTGATTAGTCACCAGCCTGGCAACCCCTCATTATGGTGCAGCCCTGCACACTGCAGCAACAGAATATTCTAGCTTCAGGGCCTTTTGCTTTGAAGAGGTAGGATCTCAGTTTATCAATTCATGTCTGTGGGTATGCATTGCTAGCTGCTTTGAGGAGTTTTGTTTATCAGATTGAGTGGCCGTATCTTGGATCTTACCATGGAATAAAAAGGAGTCTTTGGCATGTACAATTATGTAGCAAGCTCAGTTAACACTGTCGAAATCTATCTCTTCATTTTAGGCACCAAGCCAACTTTGCTAGCCCCTGTGCTTTCTTCTGTAATTTAAAATGTTCTACATTTTTCCTCCTTAGTTATTCTCCAGCATAAGCAATGGGAAGTAAACAATTCACCTGGTCAGCTTAGAAAACAACTTACTGAATTGATTTGCACTACATGGGCCTGAGTAGAAACTGCTTTATCTAGATCTTAGTTTTATAATTTGGGGGAAAAAATGGACCTAGACACCATTGGTGAGAGACTACAGTTTCTATGAACTTCTCTTAATCGGTCTATAAGGTAAGAAAGACATACTGTATACTATTAAATACCAACACTTTTGCCTTTTTGCTCTGACTTTGGGCATGTAAGTATGAATAAAGAAGAGAAGATGAATTTACAATAGCAAAGGCATGGAATCAACCCAAATGCCCATCAGTGATAGACCGGATAAAGAAAATGTGGTACATATACACCATGGAATACTATGCAACCATAATGTAGGATTTAGATCATGTCCTTTGCAGGGACATGGATGGAGCTGGAAGCCATTATCCTCAGCAAACTAACACAGGAACAGAAAACCAAACACCACATGTTCTCATTTATAAGTGGGAGCCGAACAATGAGAATATATAGACAGGGAGGGGAACAACACACACACATAAAAAAAGAGAGAGAGAAGATGAAGAAATGGCAGCTTTTGTAGATGAGTGTCACTGACAGGAAGAGGGAGGTTTCTCTTTGATGGTGTGGAAAGAAGACATTGGCTTGGCTTTCCCTGGGGTGGGTAAGTAGTCAAACATGGTGAAAGATCAGCAGCCGGTAGAAATTCCAAAAGGGGAGTTAATGAAAAATGGTTAAAAAGCAGTGTGGTGCTTTGGGGGGGAAAAAAACCCAAAAAACCATAAAAGAAAATGTTAATTTCAAGAAGACGATACAAGAGAAGTCACATGGGCTTTTTAGAGTGAGGCAGGCCTGGGGTTGAATGACAGTTCTACATTCTGGGTGGTCACATGATTGTCAGCGCATTATTTTAATGCCCTGAATTTTTTTTCTTCTGTAACATATTAGGAGTTGCAGGTTTGTAGATCACACTATGCACAGCTCTGGTCTAGCATTTGTTTTGGGAAAAATAAGATCTGATAGCACAATTCCAACATTTGTATAAATGTTCCTCTTAACAGAAAATTGCAAACACTTTTTATAATAGACTGCAGGTCAAAGTAGTGAGGCTTGAACCGCTACAGAAAGCACAACAGTGTGAAAGGAAAAGTGCACCACCTCTTGGTGAATGAACATGTCTTATGGCCATAACTATATATAAGATTCTCTGAGAAGTTTGGTAACTTTAAACGTGTAACCAGCCATATTTGCACACAACAGGCTTTCTGAGGAGACATAGTTGCCTGGAATCATGTCAGTGGCTGATACTCTTGAAACGGCAAATTGACATCACAGTGGGAAAAGTGTAAACCACCATCAAAGACAGAAAATGAGGTCACTGCAGTGTGCCTCCTTTTATTTACAGATCTAGGAAAGTTAATAATGAGGGAGATCAGAGGAAGGGGAGTAGAAAGGAGACAAAATGGGAATGCTATTGAAATTTATATCTGAGGACGTTTGTGACTGCACTGAGAACCAGGGAAAGCAATACAACTTGGGGGGGAGAGAAAAACCATGTTCAATTAAAGCCTATTTCAAATGTTTTATGATGTTCAAATTTTATAGAATTATAAATTTCAGGAAACCATAGAAATAATCTCATTTTCCTTCTTACTTTTTGGATGATGAAATTGAATTCCAAAATGATTAAATGACCAACCCAAGATGATCTAGCTAGGTAGTATATTTTGCTCACAGGATCTTCTCAACCACCAGTCCCTCTGCCTGAAACATTTGTCCTATACAATACTCATCCTCCTTCATTGCACAGTTAATTTCCACTGTTCTGCAGATTTTAGGTCTTTTATCACTTTCTTTTGGGAGTCTACCCTGACCACTGCCCCCACATCTTATCAAGGTCAAATAATGATAATAACAGAAAACAATCTCATCTAATGTTCATTGAATACTTATTTAATCATGATAACTCTGTGAGGTGAATACTGCTTATCCTCATTTTCTCAAAGGAGAAGCTGAAATACAGGGGGATTAAGTAACTTGCTCAAGGTTACAGTTTTAATATGTGGTAGAGCAAGTATTGAAACCAAGCATTTCTCACTGCAAACTCCAAGCTCAGTCCTACTCTACCAGTTATTCTATTATCAGAATACCTTGATCCGCCTTTAGCATTTATTATTCTAATATTTGTGTGGTTATTTGATTAATACGCTTTTTTCTACTAGAGTGTAACTTTTAGGCTCAGATTACATATCTTTTTGATTGACCAAATTTTGCTTAGAGCCTAAGAACCTGATATCTGGCAGGCTCATTGAATATAGTTCATATGTAAACTAGAGGTGATAATAGCATATTTTGGCTAGGCGCAGTGCCTCACGCCTGTAATTGCAGTACCTTGGGAGTCCAAGGTGGGCAGATCACCTGAGGTCAGGAGTTCGAGACCAGCCTGGCCAACATGGCGAAACCCTGTCTCTACTAAAAATGTAAAACTTAGCCCGGTGTGGTGGTACATGCCTGTAATCCCAGCTACTTGGGAGGCTGAGGCACGAGAATCACTTGAACCTGGGAAGCAGAGGTTGCAGTGAGCCAAGATAGCACCACTACACTCCAGTCTGGGTGACAGAGGGAGACTGTGTCTCAAAAAAAAAAAATAATAATAATAGAGTTAATAGCATATTTTATGGTACTATTTAATTGTACCCTAGTACTAATTGCATTGTTTGGAGAATTGAGATAATATATACAGAGTAGTCACTAGTTCATGTCACTCGCTAGTACTCAATAACTGAAAGGAGGTTAATTGTAATAAATAGATTTAGCTTAAGATCACAAGACAGAATCTGAATCCAAATGCTTAGTGCTCTTAACTTTTATTTCCTACCCCTTTGGGTACCTATAATGAACATAATTAGAAAAGTGAGTCTTAGAAAATATATTGCTTCCCAGAGGTGATTTCAGATTAACTAACAGACAGCTAAAGTATAAGTTCCCTCCTTGGTGTCAGTTTTATTCTTGAGCTGAAGATAGACCCAGAGTCTTTATGACTCAGTGGTAATTAACAGATAACTTGTTTTTTTCTTTTTTTGGTTGTTGTTGTTGTTGTTGTTTGTTTTGCTTTGTTTTGGTTTGGCTTTTTTTTGATGCGGAGTCTCACTCTGTCACCCAGGCTGGAGTGCAGCAGTAGCGTGATCTCGGCTCACTGCAACCTTCGCCCCCCGACGCTGGGGTTCAAGCAGTTCTCCCACCTTAGCCTCTTGAGTAGCTGGAATTACAGGCATGCGTCACCATGCCTGGATAATTTTTGTATTTTTACATAAAAATGAGGTTTCACCATGCTGGCCAGGCTGGTCTTGAACTCCTGACCTCAAGTAATCCACCCACCTTGGCCTCCCAAAGTGCTGAGATTACAGGTGTGCACCACCGTACCCGGGTGATGGCTCATTTTTGAACACCTTGAGTTTGAGGTGGCTGTGAGCCCACCTAGAGATTTCCCAGGGGCAGTTAGGTCTATCCTTGGAAAACACAAACTTGTTATAATAGTTTTGGACTATTTTTAAATACTTTAGTGCAAACACTATGTGATCCACCTGCCTCGGCCTCCCAAACTGCTGGCATTACAGGTGTGAGCCACCACGCCTGGCCCAGATAACTCTCTGAACCAGCATCTCAAGCTTTGGCCATTAGGAAAGTCTAAAGTAAGTATCTTCAGATCAACATGTTATTTGAGAGTGCAGTTGTGATGTCCTTGTTCAGTTACTGCAGGAGAAGGGTACTTGCTTCTTTACCCTTTCTTTGACCTTTTAGATGTATTTGTTTCTACACTCATTCCATGGCTTCCTGTGTATATTTCAAAGACGTAGATATGATCTATTATTTCAAATCATATCCTTGAAGTTAGTTCAGCAGTGTTATCTCTAGGTATAAAAGTACATGTAGTAAGGGATCATCAGTGTATTCTAGTGTACAGAAATAGAATAGCTGTAGAATAAAAATTGAGTTATATTAATAACCTGTAAAATAGTCACAGATAAAATGGTGAAGAGATCAAAATCTTACAAAAGCATAAGCCAAAAATGCAGGTATCATAGGGTCAAAAATAGTGATATTCATTAAAGTTATGATTAATTATTTAATCCCAAGGACACAGTATACTTTAAAAATATATTTCAGGTTCACAATTGACTAGCTATTTTATGTGGCAGAATACCAGCTTTGCATATTTATTAAAATTATTCATAACTGCATAGCTGCCTAGGTGAACTGTTGAGTCCTTGTTCCTTTGTCCAATATATTGTCTTGTCCATTTATCATAGCACTGTAATAGAAATTTATCTAAATTTTAAGATGATCCGTGGAATATTTTCAGTGTCAGCATCTCTTAAATATTTTATTCTTTCCATTTTGCCTAATATGATCTTTTACATAGGTTTAGAAGATGTCTCCATGGGAAAAATAAGCAGTTTTTTAAGGAATGAATTTTAGACTGAAGTCTTTGTTCAGTATGAAAAGTTATTATATATCATTAATATTTATGTGTCAAAATATTTGTTAACCTAAAAATCTGGACAAGATGTGAATGCTTTTGTGGAAGAATAGAAGTTTGTGATCTTCATGCAGATTTTGAGATAACTATGTTTGCTTTGAGTATTATTTGTTGAGAATTTAATGTGTTGCTGTGGTCATTCAATTTAACAGTGTATTTGGATGGTGGGTTCTGGAGTCAGGCTGCCTTTAGTTCAAATCCTGAGCCCACCACTTAGTGTTTATGTTGTTTAACTTTTTGAGCACCAATTAGCTCATCTGTAAAATTAGTTGATAATAGTGTTCATCTTGGAGGGTTGTTAGGAAAGAGTGTATGAGATAATGCATATAAGAGCACTTAGAATGTGGCCAGGTGTGGTGGCTCATGCCTGTAATCCCAGCACTTTGGGAGGCTGAGGCAGATGGGATCACCTGAGGTCAGGAGTTTGAGACCAGCCTGGCCAACATGGCGAAACCCCATCTCTACTGAAAATACAAAAATCAGCCGAACGTGATGGCATGTGCCTGTAATCCCAGCTACTCAGAAGACTGAGGCAGGAGAATTGCTTAAACCTGGGAGGCTGAGGTTGCAGTGAACCAAGATCGTGCCACTGCATTCCAGCCTGGACGACAGAGTGAGACTCTGTCTCAAAAAAAAGAAAGAAAAAAGAACTAAGCCAGACACATAATAAGCATTCAATAAATACTTGGTGCTGTCAATGTTAATAATAGTATATCATGGAATGCCTCAGCAAGCATAGGCTAGAGTTTTGGCAAGAATATATGGTAAAGAGAAGTTTATTTCCGGTATTATGTCTCTAAACTGCTAAAGACTTCATTAGAAGATGATGTTAGGAAAGAAAAGTTGTACAACTCTTCAGCTAGAATATTAATTAAATTATAATAGAGTTCAAAGAAGTCTCAGATAATCTAGTTTAATGACCTCTCTTTTCGTAGGTAAAAAGTGCAGTTCCCATAGGTCAAGTGACCACTGCAGGATCACCCATCTGGGACTGCAGGCTCTAACGCGGGTCTCCTGGTTCAAAGCCTAGTACTTGGCCTGTTTTGAGACACTCATTTATTAGCAAGAAGCATTCATTGATGTTGTCTTAGATGCAGCAATTATTTTGGGAAATAAGCAGTACGTGAAATTTTAGCCAGTATGTAACACTTCCTTGCTTCTCTGGGTTTGGTGTCCTAGTGACTTTTAAGCCTCCAGAAATATCTTTCCACATACCTAAGAGTCATGCAGAAAGTGATTGACTGTCGCAGAGCTAGGGCCATCATCAGTGTGTGTGAGCAGCTCTCCCTGAATTCCTCATTGGGACAATAGTGGTCGTTTTTGGTATAGGTACAGAAAATGGAATGTCAGGGGAGTGATCTGTAATTTCCCTCAAGACCTCATAAACTTCTAAAATTAACATAAAGCCTTTCTTCCTTGTAAAATAGAGTCGTGTGTTAAAGGAGATGCATTAGATGCTTCTGTGCAGTATATTTTAGTGGGTTCTATAAAATTTGCAATAAAGTAAAGGTCAGTGTTGGTATCACAAACAGTGTTCATGGAGTCATATTTAACCCTCATCTCTTCTATGATTCCTGGAGTGTAGAGTAATTGAACTACTCTTTTTTGAAAATGCCCCTGTACCCATCACTGCCCAAGAAAGACCCCACTGCTACCCAGCACTCTTTTTTCTTAGAGGCACTGCCTGCTCCTGGCTCTGGGACCCGCCTGTCAACAAAGGGTAGTCTGAAAAGAGGGTGAATTTCATCTCATTCACAGCATGGGAGTGGAAGCTTCCCTTCTGGCTCAGCCACAGTTTTGTAGTTGAGGTTAAGTGAAAAGATTGTCGTCACACTGATCTGTGGGGTATGCAGAGCAGAGTCCTCCTTCTGTATTTTCGTGGTGATCACATGTGAAACTAAGAGAGCGCAAAGGTGACCTCTGCATACTGACGACAAAGGTAGTTGTTCTGCGAGGCGAGTGGCTATTCATGTGACCTTTCTGGCTGTAGGCGTTAGCCTCCCAGCCTGCAGAGCCTCCTGCACTGTATAATGGCAGAGATAATGGCCCTGGGCTTGTTCCACAGAGTGGTTTTGAGGCTTAATTGCAGAATATTTTTAACCCATTATCAAGAGCATTAAGAGGAAATGTTCAAAGTGTCTTGCTTGATACAGCTCTTTCAATTGAAGAAAGTAGACTCCCAGATAAGCAAATTACAACCTTAAATAGTAATCCCTCTTTATTTGCAGTCCCTTCATCTTTCCAGGATAAAGACTCCTCTCTTCACTCTGAGAGCATAAAAAGGGGCAGGTCCAGACAGAGCATCACACATGCTTCTTCCTCCTGGCCGTACAGGAGCAGATAGGGCCCTTTGTTTAGAACAGGATGCCTTTGAATGGACTGCCTTGAAAAAATTTTTCAGAACGATCCTAACCATGTCTGCCAGGCTCTCATGGCGCATACAGATCTGGTTGGAAGATATTTAAAGGTGTTCAGGCAACGTGAAGGGAAAGCACCCATCTGAGACACCATGAATGGGCTTTTCTTTACGTCATTATTTCTAGCTCCTTTCTGTTTTTATGCTGAGCACATTTGCTCTCATCCTTTCAAACTTAGGGGGTGTTTTTCTTTTTGAAAGATTGCTGAGAGATGCCCCAGAAATTATGATTACCACAGCCAGTTTCTCACTCTGTCATGGACTATAGTCAAATTTAATCTTATCTTTAAATTCACAGAATAGTTAATGTTACCACACACTTGATTTCTTGGATTATTTTGTCTTTTACTTTTAAAATGGCAGGAGAAAAATAACCCAGTTTTTTTCTGTAATTAAAATAAGTCTGTATGAATTAGCATATGAACGATCAGATAATATCTAACCAGTTGAAGTTTGGAAGCTCCTTTCATTTAAACAAAAATAGAATTTCAGCACCATTTTCATTTATTGATTCTTCTTTTCCTGTATTTCACAGTTTTAAAAAACGTGTTTGAAGTCACCAAAAATATACCTCTAATGCTGTGACTAAATTTGCCACAATTAAGATACCCAAGAGTCCATCAGGGTTAAAGTAGGCTACAATATGTATATAAGGACAGGCAAAAGGTGTCAGTGTAATTTTATTAGGAAAGTGAAGAAGAGAAGTCTATGGGCAATCAGGAAGAAGCTGAGTTATTTACCAAAAATATATGGTAACTTCTCTTTCAGGTGTGTGGTGTGTATCTCAGAGAAATACATATTAGTTCACAAGGATCTATGATTTTTTGATTAATCAGAAATCCATTCAAAAAATTTACCAGTATTTCTTAAAGAGAAGTGCTGTCTGTAGACACCATGGGCACATGAAGTAAAATAATCTGTGAAAATTCTTTGTCTTAAACTTGTAAAAATAGGAGTGCCGATCTGATCAATGTATTGGGTTATACCAGTTGTGTGGGTGTTACAGAATGAATTTTGGTCTCAATTTTGTAACTTACAGAAAAGCTATAATTGCAGTCTCTCCTGCCCACTTGTATGGTCAACTAATTTTAACCATCTCTAAACGGCACTTGCAAAAAGGGAAAAATGCCCAATTCTTGGGTGCATGGGCAAAATATATATATAGAAATGATAGTTCATGAAGACCAGATATTCTGAAAACCTTCTCACTATGGTAGACTAGATGCAGAATGAGTCAGAGAAATGTACTTTATGAATATATTGCTGAACTTACAAGAGTAGAGGAAAATCCTCAAGGGGCAGAAAGACCTTATAATAATTTGAAACCAAAGAAATGTGCTAAAGGAGACCAGGACTGTCTCAATAGCAATGCCTGTGTAAGGAACTCAGAACTTAACCACTGTGGAAAATAAAAAGATGACTAGGACTGGGGTTTGGGTGCAGTTGGAGGACCAAACTCTTTCACAAAGCTAGAACATTCAAAGGGGCTACCCCCTCAGTGAAAGTCAGAGCTGAAAAAATTAGCCTACCAAGAAAGGAAGCAAATGGGAAAATGTGTCTGCTTTTGCCATTGCTCTACATCAAGGAAAAATAGTAGTCATCATAGTCATCTTCTCTTCTCTCCTAACCAGTTGTGACTATAAGCTTATCGCTGGATGGGCATGCAGTATAAGTATATGCTACTTGCAAGATCATGGAAACTCTAATCTAAAAAATGTAGATAACTTGTTTCCAAATTGGTGGAACTCTGTGGCATTTGGTAGAGATAAGCATAAATCTGGAGCAAAGCATTAACAAAATCATGTCCTAAGAATTCCTACAGATTCAGCTGATATGAAGTCATCATAAATACTTACACAGACACACACACACACACACACACACACACACACACATTCTACATATCACACATACACTCTCAAGAAAGCAATGAAAAATTACCAAACAGGGAATAACATAAGCCCAAATTTGCAAGACTCAACAGAAACAAGAAACACAGATCTACATCCCCCATGCCTTATAACATTGGGGTGCAGAATACTGCCTATAGAAAAATACGTGTGAGCTATATAGAGAAAAACGTTGAGCGAAGAGTCAGCAACCATCAAAAACAACCAGAAAGATCTGAAAAATAACTCAATAGAATAACAAGAAATGAAAAATATAATCATTGCAATTAAAATTTCAGTAGATAGGTTAAAAAGGGTATTACACAAAAATGAAGAGAGAATAAGTGGGCCAGGAACAGGGGCTCACACCTGTAATTCCAGCACTTCGGGAGGCTGTGGTGGGTGGATCACTTGAGGCCAGCCTAGCCAACATGGTGAAACCCCATCTCTACTAAAAATACAACAATTAGCCAGGCGTGGTGGTGTGTGCCTGTAATTCCAGCTACTAGGAGGCTGAGGTGGGAGGATCACTTGAGCCCAGGAAGTGGAAGTTGTAGTGAGCCAAGATGGTGCCATTGCACTCCAGCCTGAGTGACAGAATGAGAGCCTTCCTCAAAAAAAGAAAAAAAAGGAGTTCAAGAATAAATGAACTGGAAAGTCATGAAAAAGATAACCCAACACAAAACACAGAGTAACAAGAGATGAAAAACAGTAAAGAGAGAGTAAGACATAGAGATGACAGATTGAAAACATGTAACATGTTGATTGAAGATCCAGTATATTAAAATGCTGAAAATGAGAGAAGTTCAGAATTGGGAAATGTTTGAGATTTTACCTTGCTTCCCAGCTCATAAATTAGCTTCCCACAGTTTCATGGATGCTGTTTGAAGACACGACATTCCTGGGTCAAACACAAAGGACTTTATTTCTCACCGCACAACAGGTAGCATGAACTTTATGTTCAAGCCAATTCCCCCTGCTCCCCAAGTCCCATGGGGATGATGTGGCCTTGATACACACTGGGCGAGCAGTGAGTTTGAGTCATGCCCAAAGACACCTGACCTTCGGAAGCCCAAGTCTTTTAAAATGGTCTGTAAGCAAATGTGCTCTTTACCTTGGAGGGAGACATTATCTTTAGTATTATTTATCGTAGTAGACAGTATTACCTTACTAGACAGTAAACGAATCTGCTGTCTGCTCCAGAGAGACACTATCTCTGTCTTCCAAATATCCTTGAATAGTTTGTTCAGAACTGATGCTATCAGTGCCTCTGCTCACAAAACATGCAAAAGTTTGTGAGTCCCATGGAGAATTATTTCCCGCTAGTGGAGAAACAATTTAAGACAGACTTTTCAGAATGCTAGAACATTGGAATCCTCTGATACAGTTTACACTTTGTATACCAACCAGCACTAATACATATATAGTTAGACCTATCATGGTAGACACGAAAAACGAAAGAGGAGGCATTAAAAGCAACCAGTAAGAAAAGAATTCAAATTGACAAGCTCATTCTGCAGTTATTTGGAAGAGTGAAGGGTCAAAAATAACACAAACCTTCCTGAGGAAGAAACAAAGTAGTAGAGATGGGCTGCCTTGCCATAGAGACATTAAGGTCTGTTATAAAGCTATAATAATGAAGACAGCCTGGTATTAGGGTACCAGTATAGTTATAGACAAAGAGACCAATGGAACAGGATTAAAATCCCATAAATAATCTCATGCATATATGCACTCTTGACTTACAATGGAAGGAGTATTGCAGATCAATGGGGAGAGAATGAACTAATCAATAAATCATGCAGTTACAAGATCATACATGTGGAGAAACAAAATGAAACCAGATCCTGAAGTACACAAAAAATTGGTTCCAGGCATACTAAATATTTGTATTTTTAAATCACCAGCAGAAAAGTTTTAAAGGAAAGGAAAACGATAGAACCTTCAAAGAACCAAAAAAAGAGAGAGAGAGAATATAACCTCAGAGTGGAGAAGGATTTCTTACCCCAAACTCAAGTAAACACAGATTGTAAAGGAAAGATTAATAAATTCAATTACATTAAAATGGACTTTCTCTTTATCAAAGGATACCATTAATAAGTTGAAAAGATGCAAGCCACAACTGAGAAAAGTGGTCTGCAACACACACATTGCTGACAGCCGATTAGTATCTAAAACATTTAAGAAAGATAAAGAAAAATTGATAAAAGGTATGAACAAGCATTTCAAAGAAAACATGACTTGCTAATATACATGAAAAATGGTCAACTTCAGTTGTAATTAGAGAGCTAGAAATTAAAACCATAGCGACAGCATTTTATATCTACCAGGTTTGCAAAATTAACATTTGGAACAATACAGTTTGTGGGCAAGGATATGGAGCCACAGGAACTCTGATGGTCTCAATCTAATTCCCTGCAAAGACCAAGGCAGACATGTATAGTCTAACTTCTCTAGGGTTTTATCAAATATAAGGAGAAGCTGATTCAACAAAAATCTTATCTGTTCTTAACGAGCACCAAAATATTTTTATTATTTATTTATTTATTTATTTTAGAGACAGGGTCTCACTCTGTCACCCAGGTTAGAGTGCAGTGGCGTGATCTCGGCTTACTACAACCTCCACCTCCCGGGTTCAAGCAGTTATCTTGCCTCAGCCTCCCAAGTAGCTGGGATTACAGGTGCCTGCCACCACGCTTGGCTAATTTGTGTATTTTTAGTAGAGACGGGGTTTCACCATGTTGTCCAGGCTGGTCTCGAACTGCTGATCTCTGGTGATCTGCCTGTGTCAGCCTCCCAAAGTGCTGGGATTACAGGCATGAGCCCCTGTGCCCGTCCACACCAAAATATTTACAAGCCAAATTCTTCTCTGGTCAAACCTTGAATATTGAGATAGATGTGCTTTATATTTTCTTTTTTTTTTTTTCTTTTTTTTTTTATTTACATTTTCTTTTTTTTATTATTATACTTTAGGTTTTAGGGTACATGTGCACAGTGTGCAGGTTTGTTACATATGTATCCATGTGCCATGTTGTTTTGCTGCACCCATTAACTCGTCATTTAGCATTAGGTATATCTCCTAATGCTATCCCTCCCCCCTCCCCCCACCCCACAACAGTCCCCAGAGTGTGATGTTCCCCTTCCTGTGTCCATGAGTTCTCATTGTTCAATTCCCACCTATGAGTGAGAACATGCGGTGTTTGTTTTTTTTGTCCTTGTGATAGTTTACTGAGAATGATGGTTTCCAGTTTCATCCATGTCCCTACAAAGGACATGAACTCATCATTTTTTATGGCTGCATAGTATTCCATGGTGTATATGTGCCACATTTTCTTAATCCAGTCTATCGTTGTTGGACATTTGGGTTGGTTCCAAGTCTTTGCTATTGTGAATAGTGCCGCAATAAACATATGTGTGCGTGAGTCTTTATAGCAGCATGATTTATAGTCCTTTGGGTATATACCCAGTAACGGGATGGCTGGGTCAAATGGTATTTCTAGTTCAAGATCCCTGAGGAATCGCCACACTGACTTCCACAATGGTTGAACTAGCTTACAGTCCCACCAACAGTGTAAAAGTGTTCCTATTTCTCCACATCCTCTCCAGCACCTGTTGTTTCCTGACTTTTTAATGATGGCCATTCTAACTGTTGTGAGATGGTATCTCACTGTGGTTTTGATGTGCATTTCTCTGATGGCCAGTGATGATGAGCATTTTTTCATGTGTTTTTTGGCTGCATAAATGTCTTCTTTTGAGAAGTGTCTGTTCATGTCCTTTGCCCACTTTTTGATGGGGTTGTTTGTTTTTTTCTTGTAAATTTGTTTGAGTTCATTGTAGATTCTGGATATTAGCCCTTTGTCAGATGAGTAGGTTGCAAAAATTTTCTCCCATTCTGTAGGTTGCCTGTTCACTCTGATGGTAGTTTCTTTTGCTGTGCAGAAGCTCTTTAGTTTAATTAGATCCCATTTGTCAATTTTGGCTTTCGTTGCCATTGCTTTTGGTGTTTTAGACATTAAGTTCTTGCCCACGCCTATGTCCTGAATGGTATTGCCTAGGTTTTCTTGTAGGATTTTAATGGTTTTAGGTCTAACATGTAAGTCTTTAATCCATCTTGAATTAATTTTTGTATAAGGTGTAAGGAAGGGATCCAGTTTCAGCTTTCTACATATGGCTAGCCAGTTTTCCCAGCACCATTTATTAAATAGGGAATCCTTTCCCCATTGCTTGTTTTTGTCAGGTTTGTCAAAGATCAGATAGTTGTAGAAATGTGGCATCATTTCTGAGGGCTCTGTTCTGTTCCATTGATCTATGTCTCTGTCGTGGTACCAGTACCATGCTGTTTTGATTACTGTAGCCTTGTAGTATAGCTTGAAGTCAGGTAGCATGATGCCTCCAGCTTTGTTCTTTTGGCTTAGGATTGACTTGGCGATACGGGCTCTTTTTTGGTTCCATATGAACTTTAAAGTAGTTTTTTTTCCAATTCTGTGAAGAAAGTCATTGGTAGCTTGATGGGGATGGCATTGAATCTATAAATTACCTTGGGCAGTATGGCCATTTTCACGATATTGATTCTTCCAACCCATGAGCATGGAATGTTCTTCCATTTGTTTGTATCCTCTTTTATTTCATTGAGCAGTGGTTTGTAGTTCTCCTTGAAGAGGTCCTTCACATCCCTTGTAAGTTGGATTCCTAGGTATTTTATTCTCTTTGAAGCAATTGTGAATGGGAGTTCACTCACGATTTGGCTCTCTGTCTGTTATTGGTGTATAAGAATGCTTGTGATTTTTGTACATTGATTTTGTATCCTGAGACTTTGCTGAAGTTGCTTATCAGCTTAAGGAGATTTTGGGCTGAGATGATGGGGTTTTCTAGATATACAATCATGTCATCTGCAAACAGGGACAATTTGACTTCATCTTTTCCTAATTGAATTCCCTTTATTTCCTTCTCCTGCCTGATTGCTCTGGCCAGAACTTCCAGCACTATGTTGAATAGGAGTGGTGAGAGACGGCATCCCTGTCTTGTGCCAGTTTTCAGAGGGAATGCTTCCAGTTTTTGCCCATTCAGTATGATATTGGCTGTGGGTTTGTTGTAGATAGCTCTTATTATTTTGAGATACGTCCCATCAATACCTAATTTATTGAGAGTTTTTAGCATGAAGGGTTGTTGAATTTTGTCAAAGGCCTTTTCTGCATCTATTGAGATAATCATGTGGTTTTTGTCTTTGGTTCTGTTTATATGCTGGATTACATTTATTGATTTGCGTATGTTGAACCAGCCTTGCATCCCAGGGATGAAGCCCACTTGATCATGGTGGATAAGCTTTTTGATGTGCTGCTGGATCCGGTTTGTCAGTATTTTATTGAGGATTTTTGCATCAATGTTCATCAAGGATATTGGTCTGAAATTCTCTTTTTTGGTTATGTCTCTGCCAGGTTTTGGTATCAGGACGATGCTGGCTTCGTAAAATGTGTTAGGGAGGATTCCCTCTTTTTCTATCGATTGGAATAGTTTCAGAAGGAATGGTACCAGTTCCTCCTTGTACCTCTGGTAGAATTCAGCTGTGAATCCATCAGGTCCTGGACTCTTTTTGGTTGGTAAGCTATTGATTATTGCCACAATTTCAGAACCTGTTATTGGTCTATTCAGAGATTCAACTTCTTCCTGGTTTAGTCTTGGGAGGGTGTATTTGTCGAGGAATTTATCCATTTCTTCTAGATTTTCTAGTTTATTTGCATAGAGGTGTTTGTAGTATTCTCTGATGGTAGATTGTATTTCTGTGGGATCGGTGGTGATATCCCCTTTTTCGTTTTTTATTGCATCTATTTGATTCTTCTCTCTTTTCTTCTTTATTAGTCTTGCTAGCGGTCCATCAATTTTGTTGATCTTTTCAAAAAACCAGCTCCTGGATTTATTAATTTTTTGAAGGGTTTTTTGTGTCTCTATTTCCTTCAGTTCTGCTCTGATTTTAGTTATTTCTAGCCTTCTGCTAGCTTTTGAATGTGTTTGCTCTTGCTTTTCTAGTTCTTTTAATTGTGATGTTAGGGTGTCAATTTTGGATCTTTCCTGCTTTCTCTTGTGGGCATTTAGTGCTATAAATTTCCCTCTACATACTGTTTTGAACGTGTCCCAGAGATTCTGGTATGTTGTGTCTTTGTTCTCGTTGGTTTCAAAGAACATCTTTATTTCTGCCTTCATTTCATTATGTACCCAATAGTCATTCAGGAGCAGGTTGTTCAGTTTCCATGTAGTTGAGCGGTTTTGACTGAGTTTCTTAATCCTGAGTTCTAGTTTGATTGCACTGTGGTCTGAGAGACAGTTTGTTATAATCTCTGTTCTTTTACATTTGCTGAGAAGAGCTTTACTTCCAACTATGTGATCAATTTTGGAATAGGTGTGGTGTGGTGCTGAAAAAAATGTATATTCTGTTGATTTGGGGTAGAGAGTTCTGTAGATGTCTATTAGGTCCACTTTATGTAGAGCTGAGTTCAATTCCTGGATATCCTTGTTAACTTTCTGTCTTGTTGATCTGTCTAATGCTGACAGTGGGGTGTTAAAATCTCCCATTATTATTGTGTGGGAGTTTAAGTCCCTTTGTAGGTCACTGAGGACTTGCTTTATGAATCTGGGTGCTCCTGTGTTGGGTGCATATATATTTAGGATAGTTAGCTCTTCTTGTTGAATTGATCCCTTTACCATTATGTAATGGCCTTCTTTGTCTCTTTTGATCTTTGTTGGTTTAAAGTCTATTTTATCAGAGACTAGGATTGCAACCCCTGCCTTTTTTTGTTTTCCAGTTGCTTGATAGATCTTCCTCCATCCCTTTATTTTGAGTCTATGTGTGTCTCTGCACGTGAGATGGGTTTCCTGAATACAGCACACTGATGGGTCCTGACTCCTTATCCAGTTTGCCAGTCTGTGTCTTTTGATTGGAGCATTTAGCCCATTTACATTTAACGTGAATATTGTTATGTGTGAATCTGATCCTGTCATTATGATGTTAGTTGGTTATTTTGCTCGTTAGTTGCTATAGTTTCTTCCTAGCCTCGATGGTCTTTACAATTTGGCATGTTTTTGCAGGGGCTGGTACCGGTTGTTCCTTTCCATGTTTAGTGCTTCCTTCAGGAGCTCTTTTAGGGCAGGCCTGGTGGTGACAAAATCACTCAGCGTTTGCTTGTCTGTAAAGTATTTTATTTCTCCTTCACTTATGAAGCTTAGTTTGGTGGGATAGGAAATTCTGGGTTGAAAATTCTTTTCTTTAAGAATGTTGAATATCGGCCCCCACTCTCTTCTGGCTTGTAGAGTTTCTGCTGAGAGATCAGCTGTTAGTCTGATGGGCTTCCCTTTGTGGGTAACCCGACCTTTCTCTCTGGCTGCCCTTAACATTTTTTCCTTCATTTCAACTTTGGTGAATCTGACAATTATGTGTCTTGGAGTTGCCCTTCTCGAGGAGTATCTTTGTGGCGTTCTCTGTATTTCCTGAATCTGAATGCTGGCCTGCCTTGCTAGATTGGGGAAGTTCTCCTGGATAATATCTTGCAGAGTGTTTTCCAACTTGGTTCCATTCTCCCCATCATTTTCAGGTACACCAATCAGACGTAGGTTTGGTCTTTTCACATAGTCCCAAATTTCTTGGAGGCTTTGTTCATTTCTTTTTATTCTTTTTTCTCTAAACTTCCCTTCTCTCTTCATTTCATTCATTTCATCTTCTATCAGTGATACCCTTTCTTCCAGTTGATCGCATCTGCTACTGAGGCTTCTGCATTCTTCGCGTAGTTCTCGAAACTTGGCTTTCAGCTCCTTCATCTCCTTTAAGCCCTTCTCTCCATTGGTTATTCTAGTTATCCATTCTTCTAATTTTTTTTCAAAGTTTTTAACTTCTTTGCTATTGTTTTGAATTTCCTCTCGTAGCTCAGAGTAGTTTGATCGTCTGAAGCCTTCTTGTCTCAACTCATCAAAGTCATCCTCCATCCAGCTTTGTTCCGTTGCTGGTGAGGAACTGCGTTCCTTTGGAGGAGGAGAGGTGCTCTGTTTTTTAGAGTTTCCAGTTTTTTTGCTCTGTTTTTTCCCCATCTTTGTGGTTTTGTCTACTTTTTGTCTTCGATGATGGTGATGTACAGATGGGTTTTTGGTGTGGATGTCCTTTCTGTTTGTTAATTTTCCTTCTACCAGACAAGACCCTCAGCTGCAGGTCTGTTGGAGTTTACTAGAGGTCCACTCCAGACCCTGTTTGGCTGGGTGTCAGCACCGGTGGCTGCAGAACAGCGGATTTTCCTGAGACCACAAATTCAGCTGTCTGATAGTTCCTCTGAAAGTTTTGTCTCAGAGGAGTACCCGGTTGAATGAGGTGTCAGTCTGTCCCTACTGGGGGGGTGCCTCCCAGTTAGGCTGTTCAGGGGTGAGGGACCCACTTTAGGAGGCAGTCTGTCCGTTCTCAGATCTCCAGCTGCGTGCTGGGAGAACCACTACTCTCTTCAAAGCTGTCAGTCAGACAGGGACATTTAAGGCTGTGGAGGTTCTCGCTGAGTTTTTGGTTGTCTGTGTCCTGCCCCCAGAGGTGGAGCCTACAGAGGCAGACAGGCCTCCTTGGGCTGTGGTGGGCTCCACCCAGTTCGAGCTTCCTGGCTGCTTTGTTTACCTAAGCAAGCCTGGGCAATGGCGGGCGCCCCTCCCCCAGCCTCGTTGCCGCCTTGCAGCGTGATCTCAGACTGCTGTGCTAGCAATCAGCAAGACTCTGTGGGCATAGGACCCTCCGAGCCAGGTGCGGGACACAATCTCCTAGTGTGCCGTTTTCCAGGCCCGTTGGAAAAGCGCAGTATTAGGACGGGACTGACCCGATATTCCAGGTGCCGTCTGTTTTCCCTTTCTTTGACTAGGAAAGGGAACTCCCTGACCCCTTGCGCTTCCCGAGTGAGGCAATGCCTCGCCCTGCTTCGGCTCGCGCACAGTGCGCTTCACCGACTGTCCTGAACCCACTGTTAGGCACTCCCTAGTGAGATGAAACCGGTACCTCAAGCAGAAATGCAGAAATCACCCGTCTTCTGTGTCGCTGGGGCTGGGAGCTGGAGACCGGAGGTGTTCCTATTCGGCCATCTTGGCTCCACCCCCTATGGTAATATTAAAAATGAAAAAAATATATCCCAAAAGTCTAACCTAGAATAACTGCACTGATCATATTGCCTTGTTCTTTAAATTCTTAGTATCCAAATAACTTTCAGTATTTAGTGAGACATATTTGTACATACTCTTACTACCAGACAGCCTGTTTATTAAACATTCTTAATTCTTGAACTAAACTGAGTAGTCAAGTAAGTTACCTAATTAGCCAGGGAAGCTAATGGAAGTACTAGGAATTACCATCTTGGGGAAAAATTTCCACTCTTGGATTTGAATACTTGTGAAACTTGGTAGCAATGGACTAGATCTGAATCAGTATCTCTGCCTGTAAGTCATATAACCTCTGTGAGAGATTAATGTGGCTCCTGTTGGACTCTGTTCTCCATCAGCTCAGCATGTGCAGGTGTCATTCATATTTTGTTTTCAGCTTGTTACGCTGACAGGAAAATCTCTGCGGAATAAAGAACCAGTTTTCTGAGCCTCTAAAGCAATACTGTATTTGCATATTTCCAAGATTTAAGGAGAACAGTGTTTTTCCTTCTGTGGACGCTTCTTCTATTTGTACCGTACTGGAAAACATTGACAGCTACCAAACTGTCTCTCATTTTGTTCCTGCTGATTACTAATTTTGTTGATTCAATAGTAGAAGTGGGGAATTTTTTAAATTAGATGGCATATTTCAAAAACATTTTCTTAAAAACCCTGAATAAAATGTCCGACTTTTGTTAAAGCCACTTTTCTTTGTGCATTACATGTTGTGTTTATGGAAGAATTAATATATATAAGCCGATTCTGTTAGGTAGATAAGACCTTCCAGTTTTACCTCGATTAATTCAATACATGATTGTGCATATGCTTGTGTATACTTGGTTGGTCAAGGATGTATGATAGAAAGGAAGAGTGAAGCTACCTGAGAATCACTTGTTTAAATACATTGATTTTATACAGTTTCACTCTGCAGGCCCTGGTTGACACCTTAAAATAAAATAGAATTCTTTAGCTGGTGTTCCCTTTATTTTGTACATAAGGTAATCCTCTTAACAAACAAGCAAACAAAAACTTAATCTCATTTGTAATACTAACAATTGGAAACAACAGAATGCCCTGTAAGATTTGATTGATTAAGTAAATAACAATGCAACAATATGATTGAATCCTAGGCAACCATTTCAAGTTGTGATGTATAAGATGGTTTAATGACCTTGAGAATTTTCATAACATACTATAAATTTGAAAAGCTGAGAGTCCATATCCCAAGGCAAATCTGTATGGAAACAAAAAGCGTTGAAGGATACATCTCAAATATTAATAGTTTTCTTAAGTGGTAGGATTGTATGTGGGTTTTTTCTCTCTTCATGCTTTCCAGTACTTTGTAATTTTTCTCTAATTGTTATGTGCAACCTAATTTATTTTTTTCTAACAACATGTAAATTTCAATAATTTATCATTTTGGCTAAAAACATAGAAATGTTTTAATAAACTTTCATAATGAGAAGTATATTAAGAAAAAAAGAACATCACATTTCTTGTATTTTTATTATCACAGTGGTATTCAATATAATTACAGGTAGGCCTCAAAGATATCTCAGCTCCAGAACACAGCAGTAAGGCAAATAGTGCAATAAAGCAAGTCACAGTGTATGTAACAGTTATATTTATACTGTACTAAAATCTACTAGGTATGCAGTAGCATTGTATCTAAAAGAAATAGTGGACATACCTTAATTTAAAATATGTGCTGATAAAGATGCTGACATGGAAATACAAAGCGAACACTTACTGATGGAAAAATGGCACCCAAAAGCTTGCTTGACATAGGGTTGCCACAAACTTTCAGTATCTCCAAAGCATAAGAAAACAAGGTATGCTTGTATTATAGGCATATGCTTTAAATGCATATATAATTAACAATTATATAAATGTAAATTATATAATAAGCAATTATTACTGCATACATATGCAAATTGTATATAATATATAATTATCAAACACTTATTGTATATCACATACTCTGCTAAGCTCTTTATACAAGTTTTCAGGTAGGCAGAAAACATAATCATCCCCACTTTGTAGGTCAGCAAACTGAGGATTTGATCAAGTGCTTTGCCCTCAGTAGTGTTAACCTCTAAGTGACAGATCCCAGCTTTGACCTGGAGCCTAAGTCCCAAGCCCATGCTCTTAAGCATTGCCCTTTTGTCTTTTACTTTATTTAATTGTTGTTAAATATTAGCAGTGGTTTTGCCTTTATCCATTTCTTGTCTTCCATTTCTTATTGCAGAAGAAGATGCAAATTTCATTTGAGAGAAAATTATAAAGATTGTCACAATTGAATTGAAGCAAGTGGTATTTTTAAATATCTATTGACTAATTATTAGATTGCATTTCACTTATTTTATTGAATGATACAGAATGCATTTCTTTCTCTCTCTTTTTTTTTAAGGGACAAAGTCTTGCTCTGTTGCCCAGCACTCCAGGCACAATCATGGCTCGCTGCAGCCTCGATTTCCTGGGCTCAAGGGATCCTCCCACCTCAGCCTCCTGAGTAGCTAGGGCTACCGGCACGTGCCACCACACCCACCTGTTTTTAAAAAAAAAATTTTTGTAGAAATGAGGTTTCACTATGTTGCCCAGGCTGGTCTCAAACTCCTAGCCTCAAGTGATCTTCCCACCTTGGCTTCCAAGAGTGCTCGGATTATAGGCATGAGCCACTATACTGGGCCCATTTCTTTATTTAGAAAGGAAAAGGTGCACTTGGGCTATGTCAAACGTTGTGATTCTTAAATTCATACTAAATCATTTCCTTTGTTTTTGTTTTTGTTTTTGAGATGGAGTCTCACTCTGTCACTCAGGTTGGAATACAATGGTGCAGTCTGGCTCACTGCAACCTCCACCTCCCGGGTTCAAGCGATTCTTGTGCCTCAGCCTCCCAAGTGGTTGGGATTACAGGCACACGCCACCATGCCCAGCCAATTTTTGTATTTTTAGTAAAGACAGGGTTTCACCATGTTGGCCGGGCTGGTCTCAAACTCCTGACCTCTACTGATCCACCCACCTCACCCTCCCAAAGTGCTGGGATTAAAAGCATGAGCCACCACACCCAGCCAATTTCCTTTTTTTTTTTTTTGTTCTGCCAATTTAGGTGTAGGCAACAAACCAAATATGGCACACATTTGTGTTTCAAGGTCACACCGTGTGAGCGGTGGCACACACCTGTAATCCCAATGCTTTGGGAGGCCGAGGTGGGCTGATCACCTGAGGTCAGTAGTTCAAGACCAGCCCGGCCAACATGGTGAAACCCCATTTCTACAAAAAATACAAAAATTAGCTGGGCGTGATGGTATGCGCGTGTAATCCCAGCTACTCAGGACGCTAAAGCAAGAGAATCGCTTGAGCCCGGGAGGCAGAGGTTGCAGTGAGCCAAGATCACACCACTGCACTCCAGCCTGGGCGACAAGAGCAAAATTCCATCTCAAAAAAAATAAGAAGTCACACTTACCCTCTTACTGTAGGCACTTAGGGTTACTTGGGGGTGTATGGAGAGACAGGCATTATTAATGTAGAGCCTTTACTTGTGTGTTTACAAATCTAGGGATTAGCTCTGGTGTCACATTGGGCATCAGTGAAATTCTGTGAAATTCCTTTGATAATTCAATCTCCCCCTCCCCAATTTTCATAAGATTTCTAGAAAGCATATCCCACTTACTAATGCACAGGTAGTACGCTCTTGTCCGATATTATCTTCTTTCTGCTCTTCTGAAATCTAGTACAGCTGGCTTCAATCAAATCATAATACAAATTGCATACTGAAATAAAAAATAATAGTGTTTGTAGCCAGAGACCCCTTTTGGCCCTAAGTATTTAGCTTGTATGTATTTTCAGGCACAAGTATTACTTGTTGCAGAATTTTCAACCAAGGAGTGAATGAATATTTATGAAAAAAAAATCTCGATTGTTTCAGTTCATGCTCTTAGTCAAAGCACATCCCGGCACATTTATACTCATCCATCCTGTGTGGGTGGGCGAGGAGGGAAAGCCGTGTTACTACCATGTGAAACTTGCAGTGGTTTTTATTTTTACCCTCTGCACACACACAACAGGGTATTGTTTTGTGAGAAGAATTGTGTGTAGGAGTTTTAGAGATCTATTTGTATCCTAGCTCTTTCCTAATTGTATATCCTTAGGGATGTCACTGAACTGTGTATTTCATCAACTTTAAAATGGAGATAGTGTTAATAGCTTGTTGTAACACAGAAACTTGTTTATTAAAAGTAGGTAACATATGTCGGAGTTACACAGACTTGAAGCCTGCTTCTTCCCTGTCTTCGCTTGCCTCATGAGCACTGTTAGAACCTTTGGAAAGATACTTATTTTCCAATGGCGATGCAAAGTTTCATGGTTCATCTCTCGGCTCTACCTGTATTTTTTTCCCTAGATTTTTTTAGCTCTCCCTTTTATATTTTTCTGTTCTCTATGTAAAGAAAGATTCATTAAAAATTAATTAGGCCAGGCATGGTGGCTTATGCATGTAATCTCAGCATTTTGGGAGGCTGAGGCAAGCAGATCACTTGAGCCTCTAAGAGTTTCAAACCAGCCTGGGCAACAGAGCGAGACCCCATCTCTTAAAAAAAAAAAAAAAATGTAGCCAGGCATGGTGGTGCACCTGTAGTCTCCGCTACTCGGGAGGCTGAGATGGGAAGATCATTTCAGCCCTGGAGGTTGAGGCTGCAGTGAGCCATGATCACACCACTGTGCTCACACCCTGCACTCCAGCCTGGGTGACAGAGTGAGACCTTATCTCAAAAATAAATAAATAAAATAAGATTTTTAATTTTGCATCTAATACATTAAAATAAACTTATACATTTGCCATGTTTATGAGTTCTTTTTTAATTGAAGTGTAATTTACATACATATATACAGACCGTGTGTGTGTGTGTGTGTGTGTGTGTGTGTGTGAGTTTTGACAAACGTGTATAACCAGTATACCAGTTTAGTTACGAAACATTCTGATCTTCCTGGAAAGTTTGGGAAGTGTTTTTTTCCACTTAAGAATGGCTCATTTCTCCAGATTCTTGGGGTTTTTTTGCTTTGGGGCAGGTGAATCATCTCTCTTGTTATCAGCGCCCCTCCTGTAGCTTCAGAGCTATAGTCTTTCTCAATCAGCCTCCTTTTAGCGATGACATGCTTCTTGAAGAGGAAAAAGTTTGCTTTCTTTTTCTATGAGAATTTTCCAGTTTTTTGTTTTGTTTTGTTTATTATCTTCCTGGCATCTCTCTTCCTCATTTCCAGGTGGTGCTGGCAGTATATTTTGCAGTTTAGCACAACCTTTAGACTCCAAAGAGGTCATTTAAGGGTGCTTTCCACTAAGAAACATTTTAGTGTTGTCTCTGAAATTTTTTTTACTCTCCCCCTGCACCACTCAGAATTTACATAGTGTTTGTGTACATAAATGCGCTCTCTCCTCCCCCAAATTTAGTAAAATGTAGAAGTCTGAGTTACTGTCAATTTTGAGATATTTAGGAAATTTAACTCAATACCAAACCAGCCATTTCTTTGAAGTAGAAATAAATATTTCATTTACTTACTTTATTTTGTTTTCCTCTTGGCAAACACATAATATTACATTAGTTTAAACTATGTCTGTTATTTTAAGTCAGTTATTTGTTATTTTTTAAAGGCTTCATTAGGTACAAAAGCTATCTGTAAGTCAAGCTTTTAAAGTACTATTGAGAGTTGTCAGCCATAAACTTGATTCAATTTTTATTCTTTGAATCAAGACCTAAACTGGTACCTTTAGAGTAGTATTTCAAATGAGCACTACTTATTAGAACTGTTTTTGAAAGTATGCAAAGTGTGTTTGTTCCACCTTGCCTTGTATATTTACACCTCTTCGATTTTGCTTTATGAGGAGCAAAAGAAACTGTCACTATTTGCTGTATATTTAAGCTTTTAATAACTAAGTATTTTCTGCAACATTTGTCAGCTTTGAATATTCTGTCAGTGGAAAATAAAAATAGCAGGGAAACCCAGCAGTGATGACACTGAGAATTTATCTGCTTATGCTAAACTAAGGTAAAAAAAATAAAATCTTGAAGGGTGAGCATTTGACATTTTTCTTTCAAATAAAGTACATTTGAACTGACACTTCCTTGAATAAATTTTAGAAGAAAAGTTGGCAAAATGAATAAGTTTCATCATTAAACACAGAACACCTTTTAACCTAGAAACAAGAGAATAAAGAGGTTGCTTCATATCATTGATTCAATCCTGTATGCCTTGACATCAGCTTGAAAAATACGTTTTATAAATACGTAAAAAGGAACATGATAGCTCAGTAGTAAAAACGTTGATGCATATGGCATTTAAATTTTTAAACTATTTCATAGTAAAAATTCATGTGCAGATCATCTTGGATATGTGACAATAAAAAATTAATTTATCTAATAAAGATGATTCAAGTAAATCAAATCTAAATTCCATAGTCCACATTTTTGTTCGTAAATTGTGTGCATCCATTATAAATATTAAAAACATGAATGAAATATACATTATGAAAAACTCACTGCTTTCTCTTTTTGGATAAAAACATCGAAAGTTTTTCAGCCGGGTGCAGTGGCTCACGCCTGTAATCCCAGCACTTTGGGAGGCCGAGGCAGGTGGATCACGAGGTCAGATGAAGACCATCCTGGTTAACACGGTGAAACCTTGTCTCTGCTAAAAATAAAAAAAAATCAGCTGGATGTGGTGGCGGGCACCTGTAGTCCCAGCTACTCAGGAGGCTGAAGCGGGAGAATGGCGTGGACCCAGGAGGCAGAGCTTGCAGTGAGCCGAGATCATGCCACTGTATTCCAGCCTGGGCGACAGAGGGAGATTCCGTCTCAAAAAAAAGCTTTTCAGGACTCCTCATTAGTGCTGACTTCCAGTTTTAGTTAGATCCACTCCTTATTCTTCTGCCTCTTTCTTTTCTTTGCCTAATTGTAAGTCTCTTCTCAAAAGATGCCTTTATCGTTGTCTTTATGAATAACAGTGAACATTTATGGAGGACCTACTGCGTGGCAGGTTTGATAAACGTAACAATAGGTCAGTGCTATTTTGAGGAGGAAGAAAATGTTGGAAGTGTGCTTAGCTATGCTACTGTATAATCTTCATTTAAACATCTGTTATAATAGAAAGGTGATTAAGGGGACCCCATGAACCTGCCACCTCCTGTCAACCTTTTGACATGTCTGCAAATATACAGAATTTTAAAAATAACCTCTCAGTGAGCTGAAGAGATAGTCTCAGCTTTTACAGAATGGACATGCCCGCGTGTTTTAATTTAGTTTTCTGTTAGCGTGATTCCATTCTTACAGATTGAGCCTGAGGGAAAGAGAGAATTAATTATTGTCAAAATAAGTGAGATAATTGCATATGTGTAATTTTACAAAGCGCACTACAACTGTGTTTCTTAGTGATGAGAAATGCCGAGTTCTAAAAGTTCCTTGGGAAGGAGTGGAATTTGAAGAGTTTTAAATGGCAAGATGTGTTTACTTTTGGTTTTAAACAAAAGTCCTAGTGTAGTGTTAGGGCCTGGTTTTTCATAGTGATAAATTGGGACTTTATTGCTGTATGAATGGTGGGGTTTTTTCCCAAAAAAATTAAATCTCCTTATGTCTCATATGAAATCTCATTTCAGACAAGATTACAGGAATCATTTCTGGTAAAATTTGGACACTAACACTCATTAGTGATTTGTGAAGATGGTTGAATTTTTTGTACAGAGAATTTTTATACTAAATTCAGTAAATAGTTCTGTTATGCCCCCTGCCCCGTAGAAAAATCACGTGCCTATAAAGAACTTAATAGGGAAAATTGAAGATAATGATTTTACTCTTTGGCATTTTTGTTGCTGATTTGCAAGGTAGTAACAAGGCATTTGAGTTCATTTTCTGTTTTGTGTGTGCCTCTTGCGTATTGGAAAGTTACAGTTTTTATTTGCTTCTGTCTTTTTTTAGTAGTCTGATTTTGAGTACCTCTTAGGAGTTACAGAGCTGTCAGGTACAATATTTCTCTTTTAAAGACTGATAAGATTTTCCCCTTTGAATATGCTTTTTCTTGTTAATTTTGTTACTTGATTTGGATAAATAAGCTATTCCAATTGTTTGGATAATGAAGAAATAAGATGCATATCTCAGAGAAGGAGACTGATTTAATTCCTCGTTTTCATATGTGCGCAATATGCCTTCGTGATTCATAAGAGCCATTTCTAATCTGCATTTTGTTAGGGTATTTGTCTTGCTTCTAAATAAAGAGAGTGAAAACCTTTTTAAGTTAAGTTCAAAAATAAATTAAAAATGAAGATGAGATTGTTTAAATCTTTGGTTAATAAGCAAGCTCATAAAGTTCTTGTGAGTTTTAAGGGAATTATTTAAATGGATTTTCCCTAACCATTTAAACGTCTCAGAACAGAATCATTTTATAGAGTGTCTACTGGAAAGAGGAAAGTGAATATACCACAGAAGTCTTTCTTTATAAATAAATGAAATCTTAAAGTCATCTGCTAATGACACTTATACTTGTGACTTGGGCAAACTGTTTAACAGTTTACAGCCCACGGTTTCCTGTTCTTAATAGTAAAGCAAAGCCATTTATTTATTTATTTATTTATTTATTTATTTATTTATTTATTTATTTTAAGTATCTTGGTTTTCAACAATAAACTGTGAAAGCTGGCAGCTCTTTGTTCTAAATCTTCTGCATATATTCCAGGTACATTTAATTTTCTGGAAAGCAGTGCTTTTAAGTAGAATAGTGAATAATTGAATTTCCCATTTGATTTTAGAAAAAAAATGAATTCCCATTGCTTACTTTAGCCATCTGTTCATCTCCCTTCCTCACTATTGTCCCCTTCCTGCTCTTTCAAACAAGCCATAGACTTGGCTAATTGTAGATTACAGCTTCTCCTCCTCTCTCTCCAATGTGGAGGCTCATAGCAAGCTTTGACCTATCTTCGCAGGCAGTGTGAAGGAGAAAAGCAATAAGCTTTCTGCCCAGAGTCAGCACATTAGCATTTGAGAAATCAGGTTATCTGACTTTGGTTGATTGAGCTGCCTTTGAACTGCCTTAGTTTCCCAAAATGATCAGTCTTTGTGAGATGAAAGACAAAAGTGATTCAAAGAGACTTCATTCAGAAGAAAGCACATAAGCCAGGTGTGGAGGCTAGCGCCTGTAATCCGAGCACTTTAGGAAGTGGAGGCAGGAGAATGGCTTGAGCCCAGGAGTTCAAGACCAGCCTAGGCAACATAGCGAGACCTCATCTCTACAAAAAAAATTTTTTTTTTAATTAGCCAGGCACAATGGCTCATGACTATAGTCTCAGCTACTTGGGAGGCTGAGGTAGGAGGATTGCTTAAACCCAGCAGGTCAAGGCTGCAGTGAGCCTTGAGCAGGCCACCACACTCCAGCCTGGGTGACAGAGCAAAACCTTGTCTCAAAGAAAAACAAGAAAAAGAAGAAAGCACACAGTTTAGCAGTCATCCCAATTCCTGCTTTTGTGCCAGTCAAAGAATAGTCAGATGCCAAAGAGCTCATGTGGTGGTGGAGTTTTTTTAAATAGCTTTATTGAGATAAAATTCACATCCCATACAATTCACTCATTCAAAATGTACAGTTGAGTAGCTTTTTATATATTCATACAGTTAGCATTCATCCCTACAGTCAATTATAGAATATTTTATAACCCCCCCAGAAGATGCCACAACCCTTAGCATCACCGCCAACTTCTCTTCCCCCAGCCCTTGGCAACCACTCATCTACTCTCTGTCTCTCTACATTTGCCTGTTCTGGACATTTCATATAAATGGAGTCATACCATATGTTAGTACTTCATTCCTTTTTATGGCTGAATAACATCCTACTATATGGTTTTACCATGTTTCTTTGTCCATTCACAAATTGATGGATATTTGGGTTATTCTGGCTATTATGAGTAATGCTGCTGTGAACATTCCCATACAAGTTTTTGCATGGACGTATGTTTTCATTTGTCTTGGGCATATACCTAGGAGTGGAATTGCCAGGTCAAATGGTAGCTATGTTTAACCATTTGAGGAGCAGCCAGACTCTTTTGCAAAGCACCTGCAACCACTTTACATACGTATCCACAATGTGTAAAAGTTCCAGTACAGGCTGGGGGTGGTGGCTCACGCCTGTAATCCCATCACCGTGGGAGGGCGAGGCGGGTAGATCACGAGGTCAGGAGATTGAGACTATCCTGGCCATCATGGTGAAACTCCATGTCTACTTAAAATATAAAAAATTAACCGGTGCATTGGCACACACCTGTAATCCCAGCTACTCGGGAGGCTGAGGCAGGAGAATTGCTTGAACTCAGGAGGCGGAGGTTGCAGTGAGCTGAGATCATGCCACTGCACTCCAGCCTGGAGACAGAACAAGACTCCATCTCAAAAAAAAAAAAAAAAGTTGTAGTACCTCCACATCCTGGCCAACACATGTTACCAGCTGACGTTTTGATTCTAGCCCCATTTCACACCCACTGGTATGAAATGCTATCTCATTGTGGTTTTGGTTTGCATGTTGATTCCAGCCCCATTTCACACCAGTGTGATGTCTCATTGTGGTTTTGATTTGCATTTCCCTAATGGCTTTGATGCTGGACATCTTATCCATGTGCTTACTCACATATTTTAATATTATTAGTTACAATGCCTTGCAAGCTAATGCTTGCCACCATAATATCTTTGAGACTGTTACTCAGAAGTATTGACTAACATGTGCCATGTAGTAACCCCTGGAGCTAGAAGGAGCTTGAGGCCCTGCCTCGGTGACATACAGGGTAGGAGGAAGGAAAAAAACACTTTAAATACATGAAATAAAGTGTTTGGGGAGCTACGATGGAAGTGTGTGCAGGGACCAATGGGAACATAAGGGTGGAAGGGTTTGATTCTGCTGGAGAGAAGGGACTTGATCAGGGGCAAAAGAGTCAAAGAGGAGGTGATGGTTCATCTGTAAACAATGATGTTTCAGTCATTGAACCAAGGAGGAGGATACCAGGATGAATAAACCATGGCTCCTAACTGTACGGATAGTGAGCAGGGCCTGTTGTGAGTCTTGATTCTTGACAGTTAAGATGTTTGAGGCCACAGTTGAACACAGCATTCCTGACCTGGTGTCTTTTTCCTTTAATGAAACCCTCCCGAATGGGGAACGGGCTTTCTCCTATCACTCAGAAGGGGCGGGATATCACAAAACACCGGAATGAGAGCTGTGCCCAGTAGTTCCAGAAACTGCTTTCTTGCTGTTGCTTTTGTTGTTGTGGTTTCTGTTTTTGAATGCACATTTATATGTCTAAAAAAAAAAAAAAAAAAGTTTTAGACAAAATGTGACTTGTTTTTGTTGTTTTTTTGTGATGGAGTCTTGCTCTCTCGTCCAGGCTGGTGTGCAGTGGCGCGATCTCAGCTCACTGCAGCCTCTGCCTCCCGAGTTCAAGTGACTCTCCTGCCTCAGCCTCCCAAGTAGTTGGGATTACAGGTGTGCGCCACACGCCTGGCTAATTTTTGTATTTTTAGTAGAGATGAGGTTTTGCCATGTTGCCCAGGCTGGTCCTGAACTCCTGAGCTCAAGCGATCCACCCGCCTCAGCTTCCCAAAGTGCTGGGATTACAGAATGAGCCACCACACCCAGCCAAAATGTGACTTGTAATCTTTGATTTATGAGATATGAAGTGACTATCCTGGATCTGCTGCATACATGAAAGAAATTTTTTTCTTTTGGAAAAGTTTATTTTCCAATGAAATGTTTGGATTTTCAGGGTTTTTCATTATTATGATTCATTCTTTTTCTGATATCTTCTATGACAGTTTGGAGGAAAAGATCAGCTTTTGGGAAGCATGCAAACAAACAAAACCACCTATGGTACTAAATCTCACCTAGAATGAACACTTCTGCATTTTAAAAACTCTCCAAGATGCGGTTTAAAAGATGGGAGTAGAAGTAACCTTTACCAACCTTGCTAGCCCAAATCCTTATTTATGTTTATGAAATTTGCAACTCTGACATGATATTTTAGAAAGCCATATAAAATGATTTTGCCCATTGGTTATGGTGTTTAATGGCTTAAGGAAAAATATATTTGTATCTTGAAACTTCTGGACCCATTCCAACTAGACTGCTTTTTCCCCCCCTTTAAGATATATGAAGAAGTGTGCTGAGAAATCAGAGCTGTTAAATATTATCGTACAATTTCCTTGATTTTATTTTCTTGCAGATAAAATTAGACCAGGAATATAGGGTTTTCTGGAATGCTTTCATGAAAAAATAGGTGATTGCAGATATGCCATGAAATAATGAAATCTCAGTTATTTGTATTGGTGTTTTCTTAAATGTAATTTAACCTGTCACAATGCATATTTTTGCTTATCAAATCACTTTTATTAATAGCATTGAGAAAATGTTCACTCTTATTTCCTCCTGCTATGAATATTGCTCTACTTTTCACCATAAATATTCCCTTTCCTTTTCTTCTTTCTGCAGATCCATTTAGCAGGCAAAATCAGAACACTGTACTACATGTGGCAGTTAATGCCACAGGTCTGGGAGACCCAGAGCCTGGTTCCTTTTCTGGAGTCACTACTTTTTAGCTGTATGACCTTGAGCAAGACCTTTAACTTCTCTTAGGGCTCAATTTCCTTTTCTGTAACATGTAAAGTCTGTATTAGCACATATATCCAAGGACTACTTTGAAGAATAATAAGATAGTGCAGAAAAACACAGCCAGGTATTTGGCATATGGGAAATGCCACTCATGTCACCTGTAATCACCATATTTGTGGTTGTATCTATTTAGGGTGGGAAAGGGGAGTGTTTAAATTCAGATCCCTCAGACTATCAAGAAACATGTTTGTTGTGGAGATGACTCACTTTGAAAACATGAACTTCCTATGTAATTTGTAAGTCGTTTTCATTGGGGAGGATAGTAGTGAGTTGTAGATAGTAATCACCCCAGCTTATAGTTACTGACAGCTTCGCAGGTGCCAAACACAGCTCTAGGGACTATATAGTCACTCTTCAGTAACCGTGGGGGATTGGTTCTAGGACGCCCCCCCCCCCCCCACCCTCTGCCCACCTTACAATACCAAAATCCACAGACGCTTAAGTCCCTGAAATAAAATGGTGTATTTGCGTGTAACCTATGCACGTCCTCCCCTAAACTTGAAATCATCCCTGGATTACTTGTAATACCCAATATGATGTCAACGTTATGTAAATGGTTGTTATACTGTATTGGTTAGAGAATAATGACAAGTTTCTTTAAAAAAAAATCTGCACGTGTTCAGTACAGCTGCAGCCATCCATTGTTTTTTCTTTGAGTATTTTTTTATTTGGAGTTGATTGGGCTTACAGATATGAAGGGCTGAATATACTTGCATTCTCTATTTAGCCTTAACAGCAGCCCTTTAAGGCACGTGCTGTTAGTATGCACATTTGGAGATACGTGTTCCAAGTCTATTACGTAGATTTGGAAACTGAGACTCAGAAAAGTTAGCTAACTTTCCCAAGATCACAGAGTTAATAAAGGCGGCGCCAGGATAGGTAACTCTATGGGCTATTTTGCATACTGATCACTTTATGTTACGTGAGTGAGAGTGAATATGAAATACAAGGTGTTTGTCATTTTAATTCTTGGAAGAAGGAGAAGTAAGGCAGCAAGAGTTCCACATAGACTTGTTTCTAACCTAATTTTGTATGTAATATATAATTTATATATTTTAAGTCATGCATTCATTATCATAAAGCTTCTGCCCACAAAGTACTAAGCTAATAATCTAGCCAATTTTTTAATGTATGAGCATTATTTATGTACTGAAAATAACTTTTACGTCTTCAAAGTATCTACTAGGAATCCATTGAAGCAAAGGGTAGCTATCATTTTTAAGGCAATGATGGTATTTCATGTCTCAGTAACAGATCACATCTTCCATGCTTTTCTATAAATTGTTATTTATGTGTTTGAAGTTATCCAGACAAATCCATATGACCCTGATAGCTGGGCATTACTGAGTTCTTACACTGTATTATGATTATTAAATAAACTAGTTCTGTACAGATTCATAACTGCCCTTCAAGGTGATATCTCTGCATAGCCATGCTATTTTATAAATCCCATCATTATGAAAATACTGATTTTTTTTGTCTCCTAAGTAAGCAGTAAACACTTACACTTATCAAAAAGGACTTGTTAACATTTCACCTCTTAAAATTAACATTTTAATTATAAGCGTTGTTAAGTTTTTGTTTTGACTTGTAATTTAAAGAATAAGCATGAAATTTTACTATACATAAATTATACCTCAATAAACCTGACTTTTAGAAGGCAAAGGAATGCATAACTATTGGAAATGTTGAGACTGGCAAAGAAGTATGCATAAATTCAAAACGGAATTTACAAGGATTTTGTCTGATGCGGTGGTTAGTCTTTTGGAAATAGGTTTAAGATTAGTGCTTTTACATAATATGTTATTTCAGGGTCCATTTAGAGAATATTTATCTGTATGACTAGAAAAGAATGTTACAAATTGAATTTTAAGAATAATGCTCTAATTTTACATAACGCCAAGAATCATGTTTCTTTGTTTACCTACCATATGAAAACATGCCATCCTGGATATCATTAATGGCCAAAAAACTTAAGACGGAAGTGGCTCTTCCCCCAGCATGTAGCTGACAGTCTATGAAAAATCATTGATAGGAAAGGTTAGAGACTCAAAAATCTATCGCTGGTAATAGATTCCTATTGCTAACCAGAGTCCAAGGTGAGAAGCTGGCATTGGTGCAGTTTCTGCCTGCAAGATGCCCTCTGCGGGTCTCCGCAGAACAGCATGTTGTTTTTCTACAGCTTCTCTGGATTATCTGGTTTGGTTTTCCACACATTTATTACCGTGTCCCTTGCCTCTTTTCCTCCTCCCTACCTGCCTGCCTTAGCTCATTTCAGTGTTTTTTCAGTAACATTATTAAAGAGAAAGTGGATATCAGTATTCCTCTCTATCAGGTGATGTGTCAGGTGACAGAGAAAATCAGAATCAGACTGAAATCAGACTGCTGCCTGTAATCAATTCCATCTCTGTTTCCATATCCTAGAAAAATCAAGAGCAGCAGGATGTTTTTATAAACCTGTAATACCAAGTTTACAAAAGTTAGCTGAATCTTAGATTGTCAGCGCTAAAAGGAATCCCGTGGGACACATTTCACACTTGCAGCAGCCAGCTTGTCAGAGGGTCCTGGGCCAGGTTCCAGGCCCTGCTGCCTGCTCTGCTATGTGGATCAGGTTTCTGATGCCTTACCCTGCTCAGAGCCAAACTGCACAGCCCAGCCCAGCCCATGCCTTCCTGCTCTCCTGCCTGGATGGGAAGTCGGTCTGCTGTGAAAGTGGGCACGACTGCTACTGGATGTGAACCTGGGATGAATATCCCTGGGTGGCTATAGCAGAAGTTGAAGAATTATCCAGGCTTTCAGGCTCCAAGTCACATTCTGGGAAGGCAGGGGCTGGTGTTGGCAATGGAAATCTGGCCTGAGAGTTTCAGAGAGCCAGGTTCATTAATGGGCCCACCCAAGCCCTGGCTGTGTGCTTGTCCTAATAAAGATGTACTTATACAGATGTGAGTGTGGGTGTGTAAATAACCGTTTTAATTTTTTTTTTTTTTTGAGATAAAGTCTCACCCTGTTGCCCAGGCTGGAGTTCAGTGGCGCAGTCTCGGCTCATTGCAACCTCTGCCTCCCGGGTTCATGTGAGTCTCCTGCCTCAGCCTCCCGAGTAGCTGGGACTACAGGTGCCTGCCACCACGCCCGGTTAATTTTTTGTATTTTTAGTAGAGATGGGTTTCCACCATGTTGGCCAGGCTGAACCTTTTTAAAGTCTTCAATCTGCTTTGAGGAAACAAACAACCTGATAACATAACCAATTAGCTGGTGGAAGGTAGTGTTGTCAGGTGATTCCGTTTGTGATCCTAGAGCCTGAGTGTTTATTTTATTTCATTTTAAGTTCTGGGGTACATGGGCAGGACGTGCAGGTTTGTTACATAGGTAAACGTGTGCCATGGTGGTTTGCTGCACCTGTCAACCCATCACCTAAGTTTTAAGCCCAGCATGCATTAGCTATTTTTCCTGACGTAGAGCCTGACTTTAATGGTGGCCATGATGGGAATGATGATACTACAAGCCTTCTTCCCTAATAATAATGCTGTGGGAGGAACCATTGTTCAGTTCCATTCTTTCAGTCAGCAGCACTGCCTCAGAGCCTGTTTCATGTTTATGGCAGGCCCTTGGCTAAGGGATTCAATGGTGTCTGAAGACAGGGAGCTTCATAAATAGACGTAAGCTCAAAGCATGGTGAATCAGGCTAGTAATGAATCAGGCTATGAGAGCTAGTAACAGGGGACTCAACAGCCACCTGAACCCCTGAAGAGGGGCAGGAGCTAACCAGGTGAAGGAATGAGAAGGCGGGTGCCATTCGGGTGTGAGCCTGGAAGGCATTCCCAGCAGAGAAAAGCACACATACAAGGCCCTGTGGCAGCAGAGGGCAAGGCCTATTTGAGAAATTGACTATGCTTGGAGGAGTCACCAGTGGTCCCAGGGAAGATCAGAATGCAAGCAGGGGCTACCTTATTCCAGGCCCGGTGGCCCATGTTCAGGATTTTTATCCTCTAGTAGCAAATGTGAACGGGCAGGAAAGTGATCATATTGACTTTTTGAAAAGATTGCTTTAGACTCTGCATAGAATGAAGTGGAGAGACCGGTTGCTAGGCCAGGGGGATGATGAAGAGATTAACAAAGTTACTTAGGGTTGAGAATTTGGCAGCACCTAAGTGATGACTGGATAAGAGGAGGTGTGAAATATCAAGAGTTGTTTCTGGGGGTTATGCTCCCACCACAGGCAAAATAAATACAGGATCTAAAATTAAAAATGCAGTTCTAAATGACCAGAGTCCAGCATTTATCCTCTTTCTCTCCCTCTCCTTCCTTCTTTCTCCTTTTCATTCCCTCTCTTCCCCTGTCATAATTTTTCTAATTTTCTGGGTTAAACTCAGGCAGAAAGATTGGGTACTTCTAAAGAAACTTTGTAAACTTTGGCCCATAACTTTGTAGATACCCAATGCTAGATCAGTTCCCATTAATATGAAATGGAATTTTGATATGAAACCTTTCTAAAATATATTGTCTCATTTATATTAAAAAGCATACAACTTCTGAGCATTTATCTGAAGCTCGCTGGTGAGATAAAACATGAGCTGGCTGGGTTGTTTCTAGGTGCTAAACCAAATGTCCGCTTGAATTGCGGTGTTGCTGTAAATATTTCCAGGCACAGACAGATAGATGCAATAGGAAAAACCCGAACAAATTCTTAGGATGCCAATATTGTCACAAAGTCTCCATGCAGAATGAAGTTGTTTGACAAAGTGTTTCCCTGGTGATTTGGCTGCAGATGAAAATGTCTTTGGCAATAAAATTTCATGCCCGAGTCTCAGCTCTGTGCTCTCATCAGTCAACAAATGACATATCAAGGATCCTTTTTGCTGTATTAGTTAATATGTTGGCAGAAATATGTGAAACGTTGTTATTCCCCTCCAGTTCTGTGCATAGATTTTTTTCTACCTTTAAACCCACATTAATTGTACCAAAATATTTTGCCAGCTATAAATTTAATACTAATCAATAGGATTGCCTTAGAACAGAGATAAAAGCTTCTTTATTACAAGGGTTTTCTTAGTTCACCAGTATTAGAAGATATAATAGTAAGGGCTGCTGTTTTGCCATCATTTGAAAATGGTTTCAGGTAAATTTAAGGATTGGTAAGGCAATTAGTAGTGAAGCATATTTTAATTATAGTAACTGGATAAGCTGCTTACAGCTTTATGGATTAATACGTTATTGTTTAATACGTCGGAGTCACGTGTGATTTTAATCACACTTCTCACTGTAGCCACAGTTTTATTAGTAATGGTGTTTTGTAACTTAATAATTTATACATAATGAGTTCAGAAGTTCCATTTACATGATATCCAAGAAATAATTTACCCCATACATTACCACTCGTCAACAGGAAAGAAGTCCTTCAGGATCACAACAATATAACTGTCCGAGAGTGTTTTGCATTAAAGGATACTTATAATAATGAGATCATTTTACACTGCATTATGTTATTTCTGTTGATGCCAAGTCTGGGTTTTACAAAGTCATTTAAAACACAGGAGGAAGATGAATCACAATAATTTCACACATATTTAATAAGCATGAATTATCCACTGAAGTCTGCATCCATTCTTTAAGTTGTGAAAACCATAAGGTGTTTGAGCTAATGCTCTGTTGTAGAATTTTCTCGTCTAGCGCAGCCCTCCTCCGTGCACCCCCCCATTCCCGCCAGGCCTCCTCGCGTTTCAAAAGCTGTTATATGGATGGGATTGAGCTGTGTGTATTTTAATGGCACGTGTGTCATGGTTTAGCTTAGGGTTTGCAAAGCCTCTGTATATGCTAACCTCTGGGCATCCATTACCATCTCCGAGAACACAGTCTCATCTCATCCAAAATGAACCTCTCAAAGAGCCCCCTGTGAGGACACCTTGGGGCCCCTGTCCTTGTGTGGAAGCAAAGAAACTAACACTCGGTGATTGACTACTTTACAGCAGATGCTGTGCTAGTTTATACTTGTCATTTTCCTAAGGATTTTTTCTGAACTCATAAACCCACTGGGGTTTCAGTTCTGCAAAGTCTTTTGAGGCCACGATGTGTGATATTGCAGAATCTTTTGGCGGGGATGATCTACGTAAGACACAAGGATGTTAAAAGGTACTACACACACACAACACACACGTGCACGCACGCATGAAGAAAAGGCATTACATTCAAATGAGCTTGGAAACCTTGGCGAGACTGTTTTCTGATATGCAGTTGTACATCATGAGTGTCCAGGGAGCCGACCCAGCTTGCAGCATTTCCCAAACTTAATTGACCATAGAACCCTTTTTGGAAGAGTAGCTTAACTTCAAGTTCTTTGCTTATAAAATATATAAATCTAAATCAAAATATATGAAAAAGTATGTCGTTACACTATTCTGGCTACCACACAAATTTTATCAGGGCAGAAACGACAATGTATGTTCAGGTGATTTACAAGCTGGAAAGTACCATAAAAATGCAACAGATGATGATTTTTTTCTCCTTTGATCTTTTTGGAAACAGTGTGGAAGAAATGATGTGCCGATGCTTTAATTGCTCAGAGTCTAGGGATCCGGATACTGTTCTTTGTGTTCCTTTATTCTTCCTATCCAACTCTCCTCTCTGCTAGGAAAATAACTTTTATTTTTGAGGATCCATATTACTAATTGCAGAAAATTGCCATTAGTCGGTGCTTGGTCTTGAGTTCTCATTTTAAGTGGCTTTACTGTCATGTTTACGCGGTCATCTAAATGCACACTCTTATAATGCCTAGAAAGACTTCTCTTTGTAATGCGGCACTGTAATTATCTGTGTGTTCCCTCTGTTTTCCATGCTCTGCTTTTCCAGAATGGCCTAAGGTTTATTAAAAGAACAAAACTGAAAAAGAGGGAGTCTTGTGTCTTACACAGATCATCCCTGCCTAAGGATTCTCCAGTATAACACATCATGGCCTCAAAAAACTTCGCAGAACTGGAAACCCAGTGGGTTTATGAGTTAAAAAAATCCTTAGGAAAATGACAAGTATAAACTAGCATGGCGTCCGCTCTAAGGGAGTCAGGATGGGGGAGCAAAGTTCACTGCAGATTCCCCGCTGCACAGGTTGGTAGATGGCAGGCCCCTGCATAAACCCCCTTCTGGCTCCAACCTCCTGATTCCTCCTGTCTAACTAGTTTATACTCACAGTGGCATGTTCATGAATGTTTACTGAACTAACATAACTGTGGATATCATAAAAGTGCTCTTTTTATTTCATGTGGAGGCAAGATTGAATTTCTTCATGGTTTGATTTGGTATAGTTGAAACTGCTTATGGTGGCTTGGAGAGCAGTGGCCTCAGCGAGCTAATTTGTTAATAATGTGGTTTATCTGTAATGCTTTGGTTGCAGGAAATAATGGAACATGTTCCACTCAATACAAGCATAGCTGTTCTTTTATTATTCATTTATTTATTCAGCCAATATTTATAATGCCTGTTTCTTACAAAAGAGAATAAAATACAGAATCCCTCTCCTCATGCAGTTTGGAGTCTAGTGGGGAGACAGTGAACAGATGGCTGTGTATTGTGCCCGATGGTGGGTGATAAGAATGTGAGGGGTAGGGGATGTGGGGGAAGGAGACTGCACACTTATAGTGGATCAAAGAAGACCTCAGAGACCTAAAGGTTGTGCAGAAATTTAGAGAAAGAATGTTTCAGACAGTGGGATTGGCAAGTGCACCCCCCCGCCCCCCAGGAAGAAGTTGGTTCACACAGGAGAGAGCTAGGGGACAGATCAGATAGGAGTTCTCTGCACCATTTTAAGGAGTTTGGCCTTTGTTCACAAGGAGACCCGAAAGCCTGGGTGTGTTTTAAGCAAAAGAGTGACAAGATCAGAGTAATCTTTTCAAAACGATCACTGCTACAAGTAGGTAAAAAGGGAAGTGCAGAAAACAGGAGGCAACTGCAATCATCCAGGCAAGAGCTGAAGGTGGCTTGGCCCAGAGTGCCAACCACGGACGGATGGGATGAGAAGTCATAAAATGCTAGGTATTTATTCAAAGGGGAAGAGGGATAGAGTTTGGCAAAGAATTGGATGTAGGATGGGAGAGAAGGAGAGGAGTCAGGGCTGACTTTACATTTTAGCTGAGCAACTTGAAGAATGATGTTGGCATTACTAAGATGGGGGAATATTGAGAGTGGAACAGATTTGAAGGAGGGGGCAGTTTGGGGATAGTTAAAGGTGAGCTGCCTCCAGATATCTAAGTGGAGATATTCAGTAGGCAGGTGGCTCTAGGCATCTGGAGGCAGGATTGAGATCTTGGCTGGAGATAGAGATGTGTTGTTGGTTGATAGTGATGAGTCTGAAAGCGATCACTTAGCAATTGAGTATAAAAAGAAGAGAAGTACTTCATACACCGAGCCTGGAGGCACCAGCAGCAGGAGAAGAGACTAGCACAGGAAACTGAGGAGGAGCAGCCAGTCATGAAGAAAACCAAGAGGGCGCAGTGTCCTGGAAACCAAGGGAGTTGAGTATCTCCAGAAGGTAAACATTCGCTTTGCCCACTGCTGTTGATGACTGGAGTAACATTAAGAGGGAGAGGTTGCCTTTGGAGTTGAGGATGTGGAGGTCCTAGCAAGGTCAGGAGCTGGCTTTGGTAACGTAATGGGGCTAGAAGCTTACCCGTGATGGGTACAACATGGGTAAGGCCTTGAAGAGTTTATTCCAAGTGAAGGCAAAGATATTGCTATCGCTGGAAGAGGATGTTGGGTTAAGGAATGGTGTTTTTAAGACAGGCAGTAGCACAATGTGTCTTTTGTAATTGCAGGTGGCTAGCAGAGTGGGGACAATGAGGTAGGAGATAGGCCCAGTTGCTGGGGCGGTATCATTGTGCAGGGAAAAGGGATTGGGATCTTGAATGCCAGTGGAGGGAGGACTGGCCTTGGCCAGAGTCCCAGCGACAGGGGAAAAGGCAGAATGTATAGTAGCAGCATGGTAGGCTGGTAAGGGTGTGGGCACCAGACAGAAGTTCTCTTTGGTGTGTTTCAGTTTTCTCAGTGAAATACAAAGCGGGGTTATCAGCTGGCTGAGAGGGAGGATGGAGGAGAAAGTATTACCATATTAGAGTTTTGCAGAGAGAGGAAAGGATATGAAATAGTTGGTTAGCAGAGGGATAGAGAACGGACTGAAGAAGAAAGGTAGAAAGATGATAATTCAAGAGGTGATAACTCAAGAAAATTGAACTTTCTCTTCTCATTGCTGCATCAGGAGAATTTGGTTTGGATATTGGCAAAAGCGGCCAATATTCCATTGCATATGTATAGCACAATTTGTGTATTTCATTTGCCTATATTGGGCATGATTGGTTATGTCCGGTAGGAGGCTGTTATGAATACAGTTGCTGTGAACATTCATTTATGGACGTCCGTTTTCTTCCGAGAAGCAGAATAGCTGAGTCATAGTATAGGTATATAATAACTTGGTAAGAAACTGCCAAACAATTTTCTGAAGTAGTTGTTCTGTAAAAGTAACCAGGCAAATGTTTCACCCCTTAAGGTAGAAAATTAGCTATAATAAATGAAAAGTAGAAATTTACGAGTTAGAAATTTAGATAGAATTTCTATCACTATAGAAAGTCAGCTTCTATCGTTTCTACTTAGTCACAGCTAAGTCTTAGCAAATCTTAGGAACATTACCGAACATCCATGGACTCAATTTCCATAGGTAATTGAGGTAACTGGGTGACCTGTAAGGTCCCTTGCAGACCCCACATTCTTTGATTTTTGGTGGAATTCTGCCAAATGGTAATGGATAGAAAGCCACCTCTGTGTACATTTTTATCCCATGGGAGTTGAGCAGCATTTAATGTACTGGACACAGTAATAAAAAATCTAGAACATAAGATGCAGAGGCAAAAGGATGAGGCTCCTACGAAGTATATACTTTTGTGTGAAAATCACATATTCTTTCAAAAAACCATTGTAGGCCGGGCGCGGTGGCTCACGCCTGCAATCCCAGCACTCTGGGAGGCTGAGGCAGGAGGGTCACGAGGTCAGGAGATCGAGACCATCCTGGCTAACAGTGAAACCCCGTCTCTACCGGGCGTAGTGGCAGGCGTCTGTAGTCCTGGCTACTTGGGAGGCTGAGGCAGGAGAATGGCGTGAACTCAGGAGGCGGAGCCTGCAGTGAGCCGAGATCACGTCACTGCACTCCAGCACTCCAGCCTGGGCGACAGAGCCAGACTCTGTATCAAAAAACAAAACAAAACAAAACAAAACCACCATTGTAAGGTGATACAGGACTCTACTCTTGTGTAAAAAGTTATATACCTATGAATAGCTCCAATTCTGTTTTAATGATAACAAATACCGGGAGATGCTTTTGGATGGTTTGAGGAGAAAAAAGTTGCCCATCCACCGTTTGGATTGTTGTGGCTTGTTTTGAAGCCAGCGTAACAAAACATTGGCCTCTATTCCTTTTGCAGTACTGCTGGGCAAGTGTTTTGTCTGCCTGGGTTCTCTCCAGCCAGGAGAGAAGAAATTGCTGTTTCCTCCCACCAGACAGAGTCGGTAGCCCCAGGGCCATCTTTGCGCTATCTCTGGCCTGTAAATGTATCTAAGTGAGCGTTGCTATAAATCTTTCTCTGTTAATCTTCTGGCTTTTCCCAAACTTCAGCACTGCCTGGTGAAGGTGCACTTCGCCAAAGACTGAGGAGTCATGGTTCACTTGGTGGAAGCTGTCTGATAAATAGAGGATGCTGGAAAAGACAGATTGAACGTCAGTGTGAGATCATGCACTGCCATAATCTGTCTTTCGGGTTAATGAGAATTAGGAATGGGAAGGGGAAAACCAGCTGGAGACAGCCCCGAACCAGGTGGTGATCAGTGGTGGAGTAGATGTCCAGTCGGTCTCGGTCACCCTTCAGGGTCCTGGGGTTGTGAGGTCCTGACCCACCCAGGGCAGGACAAATGCCCTCTGCTTGTCACTGCCTTTTTGGAAGGGACTCTGAGGAGTGTGAGCATTGAAAAGCACACAGAAGCCCATGGAATCGTGGAGTTAAGACAGTGGAGGTCACTTAGGCCAAATTCTTGCCTTGGGTGGAGTCCTTTTCATGGCCTCTCTGAGCTGGTTGTCATCTGGCCCCTACTTGAATACCCTCAGTGACCTGGGACTCACCACCTCAACATAGTCACTGTATAGGACTCAAGCATTCCAGAACATTCCTTGAGGACTCAGCCTCACCGCAGCAGTGCTGAATAACCTTTCTTCCATGATAAGAAAGACTCTAAAGCTAGCTTGGGGGTAACAGCTCTGGATGTTTTTTATTCTCTCCCCAGGTGGGGATGGGTGTTGGACACAATAAGCATTTTATTTCTGTTTTTTCTTGGAGGCACAAATTAACATTTTTTCCTGCCCAGGGGCCATCATACCCTAAGCTAAGCTGATTTTTAAATTGGACTATAGAGACAACTCGTTCCCCACGTTCGTCTGATGCTCTCCATAGCTACCCAAAAGTCCATTTATTTGTAACTCTAAAGCAATGACTCCCAGCCACAGCAATTTCACACACACCCCCACTCCTCCTGGGGACACTCGGTGCTCTCTGGAGACACTTTGGTTCCCACAGCTGGTGTGGGGGTGCTATTGATATCCAGTGGGTAACAGCTAGGGGGTGCTGCTAAAGACCATACAGTTCACAGGACAGCCCCCAAAACAAAGAATGATTTGGCTCAGAACATCTCAGTGCCAAGACTGAGAAACTCTAGTCTAAAGGGACCATAAATAGCCAACCAGTAGGACCATCTGCATTTATACTTGTTTTCAGGGTTTTTTAAAAATTTTGTTCTGTTTGATATGGGATCTCACTCAGGTTGGAGTGCAGTGGCATGATCTTGGCTTACTGCAACCTCTGCCTCCCAGGCTTCAGAGATCCTCCCATCTCAGCCTCCCTAGGAGCTAGGACGTGTACAGATGTGCACCACCACAGCCAGCTTTTTTTTTTTTTTTTTTTTTTTTGTATTCTTGGTAGAGACAAGGTTTTGCCATGTTGCTCAGTCTGGTCTCAAACCCCGGAGCTCAAGTGATCTGCCCATCTCAGCCTCTCAAAGTGCTTGGATTACAGGTGTGAGCCACCACACTCAGCCTGTCTTCAGGGTTCTTACAGAAGAGTTCGTGTAGAAGCAAGCAGTTTGCTGTAGAAAGAATTCGTGGAAAATCAGGTGCCGTGGGCCATGGTGGTTGTGATAGGATGCAGGGACACTGCAGTCTGCCAGCTTTCAACCATAACTTTCCTCACAGATTGGTGGATATCTTGGAATCATAATTAGGAGCTTATTTTTAAAAGGCCTCTTGGGTTTTCTAAGACACGTCCAACTTATTACTAATAAACCAAGGAGGTATCTGTTACCTCCAATTAGAGGAGAAGACAGCACGGAGTCCCAGTCAGAGAGTTGTAAAAGGCCTTGTTTTTTCAATAGCTTATTCATCCAGTTTAAGAAAGCATTTGTTTGCTGTAGTTTATGGAGAATTCTAAATCTGGTAAATTGTTTATTGCTTGATAGGGGTTTGCTTTGGTTGATCTCATGTATGTACCAGGGGAGACCAAAAATATTTTTTTTGAAAAAACATGTGAGGTCATTTTTTTTCTCCTTCACTTCAGAAGACAAAGATAATGATGCAAGTGTTGCTATATGGTGGTGGGATGATGACAGACAGAGGCACTGGGTCATTCCCACACCCGCTTTCTGGGGTAGGGCCCATGCTGAGAGAGGAGGCGGAAGAGCTTGTCAGTCAGGGCGGCAGCTACTTTCACTGAGCTCCAGCACTCTCCAGACTCTTCCAGAATCAATCGCATTTGCCACAAACATCAGTTCAGGTCCCCTTTTCCCCCATCCCCATGACCGAGACCAATCCAAACTTGAAAATGGATGAAATCAACATTTCTGGGGTGCCGCCTCTGTGCTGGCCTTATCTGTGGCTTGGTACAAGATCCTAGAATGGGAACAAGAGATGTGCGCTCCTTAGGGACAAAGAAGTTGGGGCAAGGAAGGAGTCCTGGGCCCACCATGTGCCATCACTTGGCAACATAAGACCAGCGGTATAAACAAAGGACTGTGGGATTCTGAATTGTCCCACCAGGTGAAATCCTCTTTTTCTTTTCTGGCTTGTAAGCATAATGTTTGAGTGACACTTTTCACTTTTAAAGTGAAAATGGCAAAACTTAAATGAAGGAGTTGTTACTAAGTCGTGGTGGCCCAGTTGGAGTTTAAAATGTTCTAGGGCACAGTACAGGGATCCTCCTCCAATTGTGTGATATTTCCCCCCATGGTAAAAGTCACGCGGTGTTTCCCCTCCACATGAGGCTCATGGACACGCACAGCCGAGGTTCTGATGGTGGCCGCCGCCAGACAAGCGCACTCTCTAAGGTGTGGCTGTGTCCCTGCCGTGCTAACAGGCCCCAGCGCCAGTGCGCCCTGGGCTTATTTGTGGCTTAAATCATCTCAGCACCCTGAATTCTTCCCTCTGGAGACATGCTCAGAACCATCCCCCCAGTTGATGACACTGCAGCTCTCATGCAAGAGCTTGCCTTCAGATTTCTCCTGTGGAACGTGACAGTTTTCTCTGTGATGACCAAATTAATTATTAGAAATGGTTTGCTAGCAGACAGTTGGATGCTAATTATGATTGGAACCTTAGGGATCCTGGAACCCAAATGTGTCGATGTTTGTTGTTGCTGAGAAAAATGAAAAACCATAAAATAAGAAAGAAACGTTTTTAAACTGAAAACAATGCAGATTAAGCCAGGAAACTTGGACTGAGTTAACTGAGATCTGAGTGAAATCTACCCAAACCCTTGCTCGCAGTGAGAAGGTTTAGAGAAGTGGTTAATTAGTTGCTACTCTCTGTTAGAGAGGGGATTGAGCTTGGCTATTTCTACGTAAAGCAAAAAGACTGGCATTGATTAAATTGGAGATGACATTTGGGAGATGTTCTCAGAATATCTAAGTTTGATTATCTAATTTGCCTTCACACTGTGTCCTGGGTTTGTGAAGCCTTTCTAGCAAGTACCACCCAGGAAGAATTATTTTCAATTAAATGGATCATGACCACTGCAGAAGGAATCATGAAACACACCTGTAGTGTGGGGTCATGGTGTGAACAAAGCTGCCGGCCTCACAAAGAGACAGTCTGGGAGTCGGCTGTGCTAATGCCGGCTTTGAGCATCATTTCGCTCCTTCCCATCAACAGTTCCATTAATGAGATACAAAGATGAAGGCAGGCAGACACTTCATGGAGCTGTGTGACGCAAGATTGATGCTGTCACCAGCTCTCATTGGAACGAATAAGAAAGAGGCCGACAGACCCTTGATCATTAGAAGGGCTGATAATCTATTATGAGTTTGTCAAAAGAGGAGGAAGGAGATCAAATATTAGTGGAGAAAGAACACAGAGTAAAGAACATGATGGAAACTTCCTAATCAATTCGTGTAGTTATGAAATGGGTGGCTTTATTTAGCAACGCATGATATGATACAGGCAATATTCCAAGCATGCATTCTAGAGTAATCTTTAACAAATAAGTAAAGGCCAGGGCCGTGGCTTGCATTTGCACCTCTTGTAATCCCAGCACTTTGAGAGGCCGAGGCTGGAGGATCACTTGAGCCCAGGAGTTTGAGACCAGCCTGAGCAACGTGGTGAGATGCCGCCTTTCAAAAAATAAAAAAATTTTAAAAAACTTTAAAAAGTAAACAAAGAGCATCCATAAATACTTTTTTGGGGATTCCATGGGATTTTTTTAATGGTCATTTTTTTTCTCAAAGAAAGTTAAATAATTTATAATTTCTTGTTAAATGAGGGTGGCTGTTATAAAATAACAATATAAAAAAATAAGTTTTGTCTAATGTTGCAGCTCGATCGTTATTCATCATACAGGACTGTCTGGTGACAGACACAGAAATTTCCCCTTAGTTTCACCTGAAGATGCAGCAGGTCAGTGAGTTCCCCAACTTCCTTTAGAGACACGTGAACCACTCTAAATACAGTCATTTCTCAGGGAAAATTTACACAGAGGTAATGACAGATACATAAATTCCATTGTTCCAGAGGAGAACAGGTATGGTTGAGGGAGGAATGATGTTATAAGAAACTCCTTTGTAGTCCCTGAGATTCTTCTCCAATTACATTTAGGGTTGAATTTTCAGATACTTTTTGTTGCATCCGAGGAAGGAATTTTAGGGGAATTATATTTATTAAATCTCATTTTTCTTTGCTCCATCCAGCTTTTCCTTGATACTTTTAATTCTTACCATGCAGTAATTCAGTGACCTCAATTCTCCCTCCCCTGCGCCAGAAAGGAAAGCCCTCTGTATTTAAAGAGACTCAGAGCCTCCTGCCTGTCCTAGTTCTGCAGAAAGGAAGCTGCACCTTTGCAGAGCCCCTCTTGGCACAGGTAGAGATTGGCAATTCAGTCTTGTTCAAAAGGTTAAGGAGGGTAGGGGCCAATTCAACAGCATAAACATCTGATACTCAAGTAGCATCTCCCAAACAGCAGCATCAATATCACCTGGTAACTTGTCAGAAATGCAGAGTCTCAGGCCCCACCCCGGACCCACTGCATCAGAATCTGCACGTGCACAGGGTCCCCAGGCAATTCCTATGCACACTGAAGTGTGGAGAGCTCTGCAGGTCTAGCAGGCTCCCAGGCAAACCCCAAGCTGATAGAGGAACACAGCCTGAGTGTCACTGCATGACAGCGGTGTTGATAGTGCTGTGGCCAAGAATGACGCATTTGAGGAATATATGAGGAACGGAGGACAGTGAGGAAGGATGAAAATGACCCAAACACAAGCAAAGCTGTAAAAGTGAAAAATATCTCTTCATGGACCTTGCTGCTTGTGTGGTTGAGGAAGAATTTTTTTTCCACCTTTGGAGAAGAAATTCATTCTACATTGATTGATTGGAAGGTGAACGATGAATAAAAATTAAGAATTAATTAAAAAAGAGAGAGGCAAAAACTTAGTTATAAACCAAGGTTCTCATGTTCAGCTAAACTACAGGGCACTTTGCCCCATATTTTTTCCCTGTAAGTTCACATTTCTTATAAAACAACTACAAAGTAAAAAAATCGTATGTGTCATATAAAATAATTACCTGTATCTCTTGTTGAGAAAAAATACACAGCATGCATTAACAAATGCCTTTCCTTTCTCATGTAGTTGTTTATTGAGTTTAAAATGTAAAATTTCTTGCACTTTGTTTATTTTAATTAAGTGAACTTGACACCTCACTTACAGAAAGTTAAATGATGTGGTCACTGATGTTTTTAAGGTTTATATTGAAAGAAATTAAGTATTAGGTACACGACTTAAATTGATGAGAAGGTAAATCGAATCTACTGAGAAGTGTGAGCATACAAGTGTGTTAACACGTGGTGTGAATAATGTCTTCTGATATGGAGGAAGATTACATAGTCTGATTTTATAATGTGTTGGTATTCTTACAGAAGGTCAAAGCAAATGAGAGTGTTCCAAGAATGTTCAAAACTATCCACCCTAACTTCTAGGATCATGTTCTCCAAACTGCTAATTAATGAAAAGTCAGCTTCATATATTGAGATGTTTAATCAATTGGCAGATTGTTGTCAATAAATATGTGTCATAAATGGTTTGTAATAGACAGGCTAATGAAGTACCCTCTGTGAGTGTCAGAGCTATTTGGAAAAATCTCTCTCCCTTCTGGGCGGTTTGCCATACGTTATTAGTCTCCCTCTGACTCAAGGAAGAGTGCCCTTCAACATCGCTGGTCTCACCTCTGGATGGAGGAGCTGGAGAAGCAGAAAGTAAATTTCATTTTCTACTAGCAGTTAGTCAAGCAACAGGAGGTGGAAAGAAGGGTAGCTACTGATAATATTAATGATCATCAGAGAAGCCAACATTTCTTAGGCAGTTGCTTCTATATGTGCTGGACTCTGCAGTCAGCAGTCAGTACCGTAATTCAGTTACTTCTTTTTTTTTTTTTTTTTTTTGAGACGGAGTTTCACTCTCGTTGCCCAGGCTGGAGGGCAGTGGCGCATTCTTGGCTCACTGCAATCTCTGCCTCTCAGGTTCAAACGATTCTCCTGCTTCAGCCTCCCGAGTAGCTGGGATTACAGGCATGCACCACCATACATGCCTGGCTAATTTTTTGTATTTAGTAGAGACAGGGTTTCACCATTTTGGTTAGGCTGGTCTCAAACTCCTGACCTCAAGTGATCCACCTGCCTCGGTCTCCCAAAGTGCTGGGATTACAGGTGTGAGCCACCACGCCTGGCCAATAATTGTTACTTCTTAATCTTCACCCTATGAGAAAGATTCTACAACCTCTCAGATCCTTCATTACAAACATTTTTGTCATGCCACTATGATCCTGAAATAAATCTTGTAGCTAACATAACCTACTCTACACGTAATTGTTTTAAAAGTCATTATAATTCCCCAACTATAACATAATGAACAAATAAAGGGAATAGAATTGACTGTTGAGTACATTCAATGTATAAGTTATTTGTTTCTGTCTATAATGGAGGGAAGTAATAGACGTTTGCATCTGTGCATAGAAATCCTGCAAATCTAACAGCTGTAACTGCAGACTGATAGAGAAGTGATGTTCTAGCTACTCACACTAGAACTGGTCGTCCTGTCAGTGAAGTGATATTATAAATGGGTGAATACTTCTTAGAAATGTTCCCCAAATTCAGTCTCACCTCAGTTTGCACAGGAATTGCATTTCTGGAATATCAGTATACATTCTTACTGGCCAGAAAATGCTTTGCATTCACATATAATACAGATTTAGATTCTAGGCACAAATATTTGTAAACAGGATTTTCATTTCCACGACTACCCACTGGGACATCGAGAAGGTATGCAGCCTGGGAGACCACTCCCAGTACTCCAGGCCTGGATTGTTCATGAAAGACATCTGGCATCCAAACCTTCATTCAATTAATACTAGTAGAATCCCCCATTCATGAGGTCGACCATGAACTGCCCTATAGATTTCCAAAAGTCTACAGTGAAGCATTGCCACCCCACGAGACCAGGCTACTAGGATTTTCATTTCTCCTTTTCGATGTGGCAACTGAAGCTTCAGTAGTTTCCCCAAAGACAAAGAGCTAGGAGGTAGAGGAGTTGGGATTCAGACTGTGATCTGTCTGACCTCAGAATCTCTGCATTTAACCCACTGTTCCATCCTCCCCAGTGCATCGAGACAGGCCATCATTGCCACAGAAGAGCCCGAGTAGGCTTACTGGATCATTTTTTAGAATTGTGCTTGTGAAAAGGAAAAGGATTGATCAGCCGTGGTGGCGCATTCCCATAATCCCAGCACTTTGGGAGGCCAAGAGTTCAAGACCAGCCTGGGCAACACAGGGAGAATCTGTCTCTACAAAACATAAAAAAACAAGTTAGCCAGGTGTGGTGGCATGCACCTGTGGCCCCAGCTCCTCAGGAGGCCTAGGTGGGAGGATCACTTGAACCCAGGAGTTCAAGACCAGCCCAGGCAACATAGGGAGACCCTGTCTCTACAAAAAATTTAAAATAACAAATTAGCTAGATGTGGTGGCATGCACCTGTAGTCCCAGCTATTCAGGAGGCTGAGGTGGGAGGATTGCTTAAGCCTGGGAGGATGAGGCTGCGCTGAGCCCTGATCGCATCATTGGCACTCCAGCCTGGACAACGGAGTGAGACCTTGTCTCAGAAAAAAAAAAGAAAAAAGGAAAAGGATTGGTTGAAATGCACTGAGCACCCATCCCATCTCTTGCCAGCTGTAATACCATGCCCCAGTGCTTTGTGTATATTACCGAATGTTCACAACAGCCCTGCAGTGTAGTTAGTTGTGGGTAATCCCTTTTCACAAACAGGAAGCCTGAGTCTGAGCCCTTTCCCAAGTCAACCAGCCTATGAGAAGAACTGGATTGATTTCAATCTTGTGTTGACTTCAAAGCCCAACCTCTTGCTCCTACTCCTTAGACCAGAATGTGCCCTCAAAAGGATGGGTGTGTATAACCTGTTGATGCCCTTCACCCACCTCTTCTTGATTTCCCTCCACTTTCTTTCTCATTACCCGATAAGTAAGGTGAGCAAATAATTCATTGGCCAGGCAAGGACATTTTTGAGAGTGACAGGGGACACTTCCACCAGGACACTGATGTGGGTCACTCAGTGATGCCTGTTTCAGGGCCTTGAAGCAGGTAGCAGCCTTACCAAATCATGGTTGATGCTTCTGTACAGAGTTGGAAACGTGTCGTGGGTTTCCTGATCAGAATGCACTGGGGACCCTGCTGTCATAGGAATACTGCTTTGCTTCTTTCAGTGAACGTGTGATTATCTTGAGGATGGTGAGATTTTTCTGTTGAGATCTTTACTAGTTTAAAAAGTCCCCACTGTTTTCGTGAGGCAGGGATAGGTGAGCCTCGGGCCATCATGAGAGTGGGCGGGGGCAGGCCTGGTGAGGACACACCAGACCCCACAAGACAGAAGCTCTTCACAGTTGGTGACTGGGAGAGAGTCTGCTTCCCAAGCCCAGTCTGATTCACTTCCTCTCAGGAGCAGGACAAGAGAAGGCTTCCTTCAGCTTACATGAAAAGCTTGCAGTAAAAGAGTACAGGTGACGGATTCTGCCTGAATTTCCCCAAGTTTCTGCACTTGTCTTTGTTTATTAATAAATACTATGCAGCTAATGTTCCCATCTGACAGGGCAGAGAAAAGAGCATAAAAATGAAGTTGTGGCTACAACACTTAAATACTAATGAAGGTGATACCCACTTGGCATGGGGGAAAGGTGGGTCTTTGTTTTAGAGTTCTTAATTAAGAACTGCCAAGTGACTAATATTAATTAGGAAGCCAGCTGTAGCCTTCAGTTTCATGGTATATTTCTTCTTAGGAACCTGTGACGGGAGTCAGTCTGAGCCTTTTTTAATCAATCAGCCCATGAGCAATTACCTATTAAATATACCTTGTGTGCATGGGACCAGACTATGTGGACAGAGATTTATAAGATTCTGTCTTTGCCTTCAGAATCTCCACCTAATCAAAGAGTGTGCACAGATAGAGAGCCAGTATTTCAGAGAGTGAGGTCAAAGCATTTTCACAACACTATGAGTGAATAAGAGAAGTGTCGCATTGAGGGCTCAGGAAGCTTTTCAAACTACACCGGTGCCCTTCTTGCTCTGGGGTTGCAGTAGTGAGCCCGTGTAAGTGATGGGAGGGTATCATACCCCTGGGAGTCTGGGGCACAAAGGTGGTTACGGACCACCTGGCAGGCTGAAGAGTTGGAGTTCAGAGGGGGGATTGAAAGTCATGGGCAGAAATAGTTGGGATGGCTAGAACTGGGCTCTCAGGAGGAGGAATCAGATTTCCAACAGGTGAGGAGTGATGGGCAGCCACAGAGGTGGAAGGAAAGAGGTCAGGGCAGTGGGACCAGAAAGGGAAGTAACTGGCATTGAGCTGGGATGTCCACTCCAGCCCTTCAGCTCTCAGTCAGTCTACCAGCCATTGCATTACTGATTCTGTTGACTCTGTTCACACTTACACACACACACACACACACACACACACACAGGTGCAAGCTTGGCCTCCTGCAGGGACCTGATACCCTGAGCTAGAGGACGGGGGAGTGGTTAAAAAGGGGACTCAATACACTATGTGTAGCTGACATGACCACCCAGCATGTCATAAAATTGTACCTAGAACAATACCTAGTTGTGGGTAATCCGTTTTTACAAACAGAAGACTGAATGTGAGCCCTTAGACTGAGAAGCAGAACTGGGTTTCATACTCATTTTGACTTCAGAGCCCAAGGTCTAAGATCTAAGGAGCCAGAAGCAAGAGCTCAAAAAGAAGCACCTCAAAACCAATGTTTTAATGTCTCTTGACACTGATGTGTTAATATCCATTGAATTCTAGTTTCTTGAATCTCTTGTAACTGGAGAAGGGTTTTATGAAGATAAGTTGTTATGAGGGGCCAACAAACTTGAAAAAATACTCAACAGCACTAATCATTAGAGAAATGCAAGTTAAAACCACAGTGAGATACCATCTCACACCAGTCAGAATGGCTGTTATTAAAAAGTCAAAAAACAACAGATGCTGGCAAGGCTGCAGAGAACACGGAATGGTTATACACTGCTGGTGGGAATATGAATTAGTTCAATCACTGTGAAAAGCAGTTTGGAGATTTCTCAAAGAACTTAAAACAGAATTACCATTCAACCCAGCAATCTCATTGGTGGGTATATATCCAAAAGAAATCGTTCTCCCATAAAGGCACATACACTCGTGTGTTTGTTGCAGCACTATTCACAATAGCAAAGGCATGGAATCAACCTGGGTGCCCATCAGTGCTGGATTTGTTGAAGAGAATGTGATGCATATATACCATTGAATACTACACAGCCATAAAAGAATGAGATTACATCCTTTGCAGCAACGCATGGAGCTAGAGGCCATTATCCTAAGCTAATTAACACAGAAACAGAAAACCAGATTACTGCATGTTCTCACCTATAAATGGGAGCTAAACATTGGTCTTCATGGACAAAAAAATGGCAACCATAGAAACTGAGGACTACTAGAGGCAGGTGGGAGAGAGGGAGCAAGGTTTGAAAAACTGTTGAAAAACTATTCTCAGTACCTGGGCGATGGGATCATTCGTACCCCAAACTCAGCATCACACATTTTGTCCAGGTAACAAATCTCTACATGGACCCCCTGAATCTAAAATGAAAGTTGGGGGAAAAAAAAAGATTAGAATATACTTTTTCTTGATTTACACAGAGTGTTAATTATTACAGTTTTTTTCCAGTTGAGTTGTAGTCTCACATGCAGCTCTCTCCTAATTTCATACCTAGACATTCAGATCATTGAATTGTATCTGCAAAATTGCAGTTCTTTTAAATTGCCTGCCAGAGCGCTGTGGGTCTTGTTCAGGGGCCCCGAGACCAGGCAGTCTGTGACTCTGCTTGCTCCTTGGTAAACTTTCATGAGTAGCATTTATTTTAAATCATCCAAGAACACCTCAAGGGCAAGGATCCTTAACCTTGATCCTGGGCCGTGGTGATTCAGAAAGGCTTATCCTTTGTAGATTTAGGCTCATCTTTCAGGGAGCTCAGTTTGATACGCTTTTCTCTCCTCGAACTCTGCCATTCAACATTTTTTTTCCCATATCTATTCTGTGTGCTAATTTTAGTTCAGGTTGCACCTGTGTGTATGTGTGTGTGTAAACCCTCTGTAGCCCTAGTTTATAGCCTTTTTCAATAAAATCACATATCCAGAGAAATTGTTTTCCCACGTGAGCACTTTTTCAGAGTGTTTTCCAGAACTCTGCCTGCTGTTCTAAAGTCAACATCAGTTGCCCTCTTTAGAACGCTTCCCTAATGCAATGGTTCTGAAATCCCTGAATATATTGTTACCAGCATGGTTCCCTTCAAAAAAAGAAACCTTGGAAATGGTGGATCTATGCTTTTGTTTTTCATTTGGGAGCTTGGAGAAGTTTGTTGACCTCACGTCATATCACCCTCCAATTGAATCTGTTAAACAGCCAATGTGAATAGTATCTATACAAAAACACAAAGTAAGCACAGAAACACTTTTTCAGGGGAGGTATTTTGTCATATTCAAACAGCACCTGTATTGGGGTTTTAAAATTTTATTTTTTGTGGGCATTTAGTAGGTATGTGTATTTATGAGGTACATGCGATGTTTTGATACAGGCATGCAGTACAAAATAATCAGAGCATGGAGAATGAAGTATCCATTCCCTCAAGCAAGGCACCTGTATTGTTATAATGTTTTTCCTTTAATAAGTTCAGTTCTCAAATTTACTGGTAAAAAACTTTATAGCGTTATTCTAAATGAAAACTAGGTTTCATTTGCTATCAATAAAATCACATACAGTCATTGATATAGTTTGGCTGTGTCCCCACCCAAATCTCATCTTGAATTGTAGCTCCCATGATCCCCATGTGTCGTGGGAGGGACCCAGTGGGAGGTAACTGAATCATGGGTGGCAGGTTTTTCCCATGCTGTTCTTGTGATAGTGAATAAGTCTCATGAGATCTGATGGTTTTATAAAGAGGGGTTCCCCTGCACAAGCTTTCTTGCCTGCCACCATGTAAGATGTGCCTTTGCTCCTACTCCACCTTCCACCATGATTGTGAGGCCTCCCCAACCATGTGGAACTGTGAGTTCATTAAACTTCTTTTTCTTGATAAATTACCCAGTGTTGGGTATGTCTTTGTTAGCAGTGTGAGAACAGACTAATACAGTCATTAAAATTGACAACTTGCATCTGTGTACACATAGAATCTTCTCATAGAACATCTTTGGGAACCACTACTGGAAGGAAATGTTACATTTCAGGGACTGAGGCTGGGTACAGGAAACAGAGCCAGTTATCCATAGTGTTAATATTCGTAGGGGCCTCAGATTCAATTTTACCTGTAAGTTTTTCTTACACCAGAAATTTTCAGCCTTAGCACTGTTGACATTTTGGGCCAGGCTGTCCTGTGCAGGGTGGCATGTTCAGTGGCATCCCTGATCTCCTAGATGCCAATAACACACCCCCACAGGCACCCCTAGGTGACAGTCGACAACCAAAAATATCCCTAGACATTGCCAAATATCCCCTGCTAGGGGCAGAATTGCACAGGTTATGACTGTGCCTATGTCACACATAAGTCACACATAAGTCATTATGTTGCTTTGATTCTTCTGTGTGTCCTTGGTCTTAAACTGTTACTTGGTTAAGTATGCAGATTGAAAAAAACACTGCAAGGGAATTTTTTAGAGTCTCTCTGCACCTATTCTGGTTTCAGGACTGCCCAGTTTGCATCGTTGTTTGTTCAAAATGGAAAGAAGAGAGGGAGGAATTTTTTACAAAATAAAATTCACTACAATTTTTGAGACTTTTTTTTTTTTTTTGAGATGGAGTCTTGCTCTGTTGCCCAGGCTGAAGTACAATGGCGTGATCTTGGCTCACTGCAAGCTCCGCCTGCCAGGTTCACACCATTCTCCTGCCTCAGCCTCTTGAGTAGGTGGGACTACAGACACCCGCCACCACACCCGGCTAATTTTTTGTATTTTTAGTAGAGATGGGGTTTCACCGTGTTAGCCATGATGGTCTCAATCTCCTGACCTCGTGATCCACCCACCTCGGCCTCCCAAAGTGCTGGGATTACAGGCCTGAGTGAGACTTTTTTTTTTTTTTTTTTAACATTTTGTACATATGCCAGTAACTCCCCTCCCCCCAAAATGGAAGATTGTCCTGGCCTCTCATGAGACCTGCTGAGGCCACACCAGATTCCCCAACTGTAGAGGTGAGTTAGGTCTGCCCACTGACTGTCAGTTCCCAAAGAAATCTCATGTGTAAATGAAAGACCAGATCCTCCCTCCCTTCCTCACTGTTTTTTGCTTATACGTAGATGTGATTCCTTTCACGAAAACTCAGTGAGAAATTACTTCACTGTCATCCACTATTGATATCAACAGCAGCCTATATTTTTTCGAAATACTTAAAGTGCATTTTTGCTTTTAACTTTCACAACACTTTAATGTTGCTGGTTAATACTATTGATCCCTACTTTTTTATGAGAAAAACTGAAGCTTAGATAGGTTAAATAACCTGCTCAAAGCCACACCACTGCCATTGCTATTCTGATAAAGCAGAATATTTGAAGCAGTTTCCCCCAAAACAATGTTCATGTTAATTATGAAATATCGCATGAATTCATAGGTAGCCTGTCAATAATTATGAGTATGTGGTATACTGATGTCATAATTTTTATATAAATGTATAAACCTGTCGGCACCCTGTGATTGTTACTGGTTTGTTTTTTTAAGTACCTTGGATGAAAACTTTAAAGAAATATACGAAAATAGAAGCAGAAGTTATGTTTAAGTGGGATACTTCTGCAGTTTTCTTTTGAACTCCCTTGTGAATTTCTAAATGGGTTGCAATATATTTTTACTTCTTTGGAAAATGAAATTTATAAGTTAAAAGCGAAGGGAGATATAGCTAACATAACTGCGAGAAAGTTGCTTTTTCTGTGTAACTCTAGCTAAGAAATGACCATATTCTGTCCATGTGTCCGTATGTCTAGGCTCAGGAGTCTCTCAGAGTTCATTTGATGTACCGTTGAGCTGAGGACTCTGTCCTGCCACCTCTTGTTCAAGGAAACACACGAGACACTTCCTTAGGGAACCCAGTGAAAATACCTACTGAGGAGAAGCAGGACAGTTGTTTCACTCCCTCTGTTTCGTTTTAATGCTACACTGGGGTGAGATTAAGCCGTACCTCCTAAGAGAAAGAGCAGGGAACCTGATATGCCTAGATTGGTTCACTCTGAATCACAGCAGTTGTTCCTGTTGCCATCACAGAGGGGACATTGATGGTAGATCATGTCACCATCAGCTCTCGCTAGTGAAACTCGTATCTGGAACCACGTGGAGAAGACTGTGAGGTGAAAACAATGCTACTCTCTGTCACCTACTGCCAGGTAGATTCTTGCTGCTGGCAGAAGGCATAGAATATTTTGTAAACTACGTGAGTATTCTATCAAGCAATATTTTTCTGAAACAGGCTTCCATCTGTCTTTCCATTCATTTTTAATTTCTTAGCACTTCATAGTAGACATGTTTTGAGTATTTTGGTCAGAATTGTAAACATTGTCCTCTAAGGGAATCATTCTCAATGAGGTGCTAAGTACCTGACGTTCAGTCCTCGTAACTACTCTATTAGGTAGCAGGTGGAATGCCCATTTTATTTATAATTTGTTTAAAGTTCTGGGATACATGTACAGAACACGCAGGTTTGTTACATAGGTATATACATGTGCCATGGTGATTTGCCACACCTGTCAACCCATCATCTAGGTTTTAAGCCCCGCATGCATTAGGTATTTGTACTAATGTTCTCCGTCCCCTACCCCACCACGGGCCCCAGTGTGTGATGTTCCCCCTCCCTGTGTCTATGTGTCCTCATCATTCAGCTCCCACTTATGAGTGATAGCATGTGGTGTTTGGTTTTTTGTTTCTGTGTTAGTTTGCTGAGAATGATGGCTTCCAGCTTCATGCATGTCCCTGCAAAGGACTTTAACTTATTCTTTTTTATGGCTGTATATAGTATTCCATGGTGTGTATGTGCCCCATTTTCTTTATCTAGTCTATCATCAGAGGGCATTTGGGTTGGTTCCAAGTCTTTGCTATTGTAAATAGTGCTGCAATAAATATATGTGTGCATGTGTCTTTAGAGTAGAATGATTTATAATCCTTTGGGTATATGCTCAGTAATGGGATTGCTGAGTCAAATGGTATTTTTGGTTCTAGATCCTTGAGGAATCGCCACACTGACTTCCACAATGGTTGAACTAATTTACACTCCCACCAACGGTGTAATAGTGTGCCTGTTTCTCCACAGCCTTGCCAGCATCTATTGTTTCCTGACTTTTAAATAATTGCCATTGTAACTGGTGTGAGATGGTATCTCATTGTGGTTTTGATTTGCATTCTCTAATGACCAGTGATGATGAGCTTTTCTTCATGTTTGTTGGCTGCATAAATGTCTTCTTTTGAGAAGTGTCTGTTCATACCCTTTGCCCACTTTGATAGGGTTGTTTTCTTCTCGTAGATTTACTTAAGTTCCTTGTAGATTCTAGATAGTAGACCTTTGTCAGATGGGTAGATTGCAAAAATTTTCTCCCATTTGAAGGTTGCCTGTTCACTCTGATGGTAGTTTCTTTTGCTGTGCAGAAGCTCTTTAGTTTAATTAGATCCCATTTGTCTATTTTGGCTTTTGTTGCCATGGCTTTTGGTGTTTTAGTCATGAAGTCTTTGCCCATGCTTGTGTTCTGAATGGAATTGCCTAGGTTTTCTTCTAGGGATTTTATGGTTTTGGGTTTTACATTTAAGTCTGTAATCTATCTTAATTTTTGTATAAGGTGTAAGGAAGGGGTCTAGTTTCTGTTCTGCATATGGCTAGCCAGTTTTCACAGCACCATTAATTAAATAGGGAATCCTTTCCCCGTGGCTTTTGTCAGGTTTGTTGAAGGTCAGATGGTTGTAGGTGTGCGGTGTTATTTCTGAGGTCTGTGTTCTGTTTCATTGGTCTATATATCTGTTTTGATACCAGTACCATGCTGTTTTGGTTACTGTAGCCTTGTAGTATAGTTTGAAGTCAGGTAGCATGATGCCTCCAGCTTTGTTCTTTTTGCTTAGGATTGTCTTGGCTATATGGGCTCTTTTTTGGTTCCATATGAAAGGTAAAGTAGTTTTTTTTTCTAATTCTGCGAAGAAAGTCAATGGTAGCTTGATGGGAATAGCACTGAATCTATAGATTACTTTGGGCAGTATGGCCATTTTCATGATATTGGTTCTTCCCATCCATGAGCATGGAATGTTCTTCCATTTGTTTGTGTCCTCTCTTATTTCCTTGAGCAGTGGTTTGTAGTTCTCCTTGAAGAGGTCCTTCACATCCCTTGTAAGTTGGATTCCTAGGTATTTTATTCTCTTCGTAGCAATTGTGAATGGGAGCTCACTCATGTTTGGCTCTCTGCTTATCTATTATTAGTGTATAGGAATGCTTGTGATTTTTGCACATCGATTTTGTATATTGAGACTTTGCTGAAGTTGCTTATCAGCTTAATGAGTTTTGGGGCTGAGACAATAAGGTGTTCTAAATATGCAATCATGTCATCAGCAAACAGAGACAATTTGACTTCCTCTCTTTTAGTTGAATACTTTTCTTCTCTTGCCTGATTGCCCTGGCCAGAGCTTCCAATACTGTAGGAGTGGTGAGAGAGGGCATCTTTGTCTCATGCCAGTTTTCAAAGGGAATGCCCGTTCAGTATGATATGGGCTAGAGTTTGTCATAAACAGCTCTTTTTGAG